>NC_133812.1:11008441-11333441 GCF_043250625.1 Sebastes fasciatus
GCAGGACACAAAGACGCTTTTTATGATTCTCTCTCCTCCTCTTTCATTGCTACTGAACCCAAAAAAAGTCTTTACTACTTCAAGGTTTACAGTGATATAAAGGATAGTCAATCAGCAACAGTAAAATAACGATTTTTAAACCACTGGGCTGAAAACTGTGACACCCTAAATAGATTTTCTGTCTTGTTATTCACCTGTAGGGACTTAATGTACTCATATGAACTTAACATGTGATAAATGCAAATGCTCATAGACTGCTGAGCCACCAGAACAGCAGACAGTGATATGAGCCAGGAATGTGGGAGCTTATAGTCTGGAAATATAATGGAGCTGCTCGGCTATAGTTTCAAGGTCACTGCTGTAGCGTGTAATGATCGTATTGAGACTAAAAGAATGGGACTGTTGTTTTTGCACGAGAAGCAACAAATCACGCAGGAGAATGCAATATTTGGTTTGCAAATATAAAATGTGTGTGTCAGTTTAGACACCTTGGGTGTAACTCTCACCTTAGAAATCAGACATGTTTTTATTCCAGAACAAGAGCAGGGATTTCTCTTTCTGTTTGACTTGCAAAATGATATTTGATAGTCATCTTCACTCATGACTGAGCACAGTCAATTATGCATATGCACCATTTCACTACATTTAAACCGACTGTATATTAAGTAGTGGCATGCATTATCCACATTTCAAATCTGTAGTCTTGCATCCTCCTTTCTCTCTGTTTTCACCATTTTACAATGCAATGCTGGCTTTTATTATGATATAATTATAATTTCCTGATACCCTGTCATTTCAGGGCAAGTGGGCTGCAGCTCTGTGTTGCACTCGTTGGTGGTGCGTCATCAGGGGGAGGTTTACTATGTATTAACCTCTTGTTTTGGCTTCAGCAGCAACACTGGATCAGCTAATCCATCGAATCAGTTCAGGACATTTTGATCTCCTAATGACGGCCTCTGCTGCCCATTGGCAGGTTTCCATTCAGGGACAATATTGTCAGGCAGTTTGTTTGCATGATTGTATATTTATCTCCGTAAACCTGCAGAGACAGACCGGAGAGTTGATAAGAGATAGAATTCTGTCTAACACTATGTTGTGTTTGGGCACCAGCTTTGTTATTATGCACTACTTCCATCTTTTTATGCCCTTAGTATTTAGTCACTTTCTGATTTAAGCTTTGTTTGGTCCTTAAATCATGACTCATGATGTCAGAGGTCACTTCATCAACAGTAAACAGTGCTTAACAGTTGTCTGTAGCCTGATGATGATCTTTTAAGTTAATTGATCTGAACATTTTTAGCTTAAAACCACAAAATACACTCAGAAATGTATCGTTCAAAACTAAACAGCATCACTAGTAAGAATACCGGCTACTTTTTTGTCTCTTTAGCCTCTAGTTTCCTTTGTGCTCATTTTGTCTGTATAAAGATTGGTTTGTTGACGGCACTCTTTTGTGTGAAGAGTGAGCGTGTATTGATGTTGTAACATTTCATCTTGGTGCAGAAACTCGGTGATACATTTTAAAAAATAACGTGAAATTGTAGGCGATTTTCACATCCTTTCTTTGTGAAATTACTTTCTATAGCTTCTCTTGGAAGTGCTTTTTTCACGTCTTTTATTCCCAAAAAACGTTTATCTTTGATTGTCTCTGATGTTTCTTAAGATAAAATATCCCAAGGGAGATCTGTTGTGCAGCAGTTGCTATACAAAGTAGGAAAGAGTACAAATATATAGAGTGTATAGTATATAGTGCTAGAGTAGTTTTTTTGCTTTGTCTATTTTTGTCTTAGCACTGACAGTTTTCCACTTGCATGGATAGTAAAAAGCTTCATCTGCATTGTCATCACTGCCAAGAGAGAAAAGCCCAAACATTACAGTATCAGCCTCACACTGCTGGTCTCTGTGGTTTCACTGTGTCAACAGATCTGCTTTCCAGCCAAAATGCTCAACACCACGACCTTTGCTCTCCACACTGACTGTTGGCAAAAGGTCACAGTTAACTTGCTGCAGAAACGGATTTAATCAGATTTGGAGAAACTTGCAGGCATGCAGGTAAAACTAGATTCAGACCGTCTGCAACTGATAAATATAAATAAATGAAAAATATGGCACCCGATTCGACTGTTATCAGGCGTTATCGGTTACTATAAGCACCATACAGTAGATGGGGTCATTAGGGGCCTACTATGCCTACATTGTACAAGTGAAAGTGAAACTTAAAAGCAACACGTTGTAAAACTGAATGAAACGTTTTGAACACAAACAAAAAGGCTTCTTTAGGCAAAAAAAAAACCACTTGTGAAAGTGAATCGTAACACCTGTGAATACAAAGACAACTACACCTTGTTGGTTTCATACGGGTTGCGATCACCCTGACCTCCACCCAATACGGAGTCTTATGCTGTCCATACTACAGCGCCTGACTTCCACTTCTGCTCTTGTCATAATTACTACGGTCGCTAGAGGTCGCTGTCGTGCTCTTTTATACATTCTTTCACTGATCTACCATGTGAATAGATGATAAAACCTACGGGTGGGTGTAGTAGGCCCCTACTGACCCACATCTATGGTGCTTATAGCGACCGATAACGCCTATTTTATAGCCTGACAACAGTCTAAATGGCTGAATATGAGGAGATTGATCATGATGCCTCGCAGAAAATCATTTCCTTCTTGCTGACATCCATCGGTCAACTTTTTTCAAACTAAATCGCTTCGAGTCGTGGTTTGACTTTTTGTCACCACCTATGCTTTTGATTACCTTTGCAGTCTTCATTCACCTAAATGAACGATATCAATCTGTACTGTGAGTGAGTGTGTACACAAAATGTGCATGCAGCGACGTGTGTGTGTGTCTGCGCTTCTATTTCGGGCACATCCTCTTTTGTTGTTAGCGCACCGCTGCCTTGAGCGCAGAGGCCCCAGAAAGTGGAGCAGCACAATATAGCTTTGATGTTGTGATGTCTGCAGGGTGGTGTAAGAGCTGCTGCGTGGACGGAGACTGAGTCGCGTGCAAGGCCCTCTGACAGCACCGATTAGTGTAACAGGACTGACGCGTGCTAGCACTCATAGCTATACGCACACACAGTAGAGACAGTAGCACAAATGTTAATGACAGAACGGAGTGACAATAACACACTTTTATGCATAATGTTACAGTTAAGGCTCATAACTGACTCAGAGCTGCTGATATTAAGAGTTTAGTTCCTTGCTAACTGACTCGCCCTCTGGGGAAAATGAATGAAAACCGTTCAGAAAGTCAAACATTCACTCAGTTTCAATGAAATTCTACTTTATTTCTCCCACGTGGGAAACCAATTTACACAACAGCAATAAATTATGTGTAAATGGTCAAATTTCCACCTGGAAAATTCCATTACCAAGCAGTAATTGTGCTAAATTTAAATTCCTCCTCCTTCTTTGGCAATTTATCGGCAGAAGAGAGGATCAAAGTGCTAATCATGTTTCATGCTTCAGGGTTTTTTATATGTGTATAATATATCCTGTCGTATTTCTCTCTCCTCTGCATGTGTTTCATTCTACCTGGGTTTCCTCTGTGAGTCACGAGCGTGTCCCTCTCCTCTGACAGCTCATGGTTGTGCTGTTCATCTTGGATCAGAGGAGTGACGCTAAAGCAGAGTAAATTTAGTGCATGAGGCACACAGGAAGTGTGGCACCAGAAATAGAGAGGGGGAACGAAACACTTTGACGATTTGAAGCTGCTGAACCGACGGCGTGACTGGTCCAGGTGTGAGCAGACTATCATATCCTCATCAGCGATGAAGGAACCAATCCGACTTTTTCAGTCCTGATTGCGATACAGATATCAGCTGATACCGAGTACCGATCCGATACCAGGGTTTAATTAATAGGCTGTATGCCTCACTGTGTGGAAGTGACTGGGATCATTCTTTTATGTGTAAGGCATCATCAGGCTTGACTTAAACATTGCTTTCCTAACGAAGACTTGTATCGGATCGGTACTCGGTATCAGCCGATACCCAAAGCCCAGGTATCCCATCAGTGCATCTCTACTTTAGGGAGATGTGAAAATATGTTTCTGTTTTGTGTGTGAGAGAGAGGAGAAATGAGAAAAAAACAACAGTGGCGGAAGGAGTTTGGGCGAAACAGGCATCCCATTAACCCCGCAATGACCTGAGACTCAAAGGAGAACAACTTAATGGGGCTGCTGTGTGCGTACAGCATGTGTGCGTTTGTGTCTGTATGTGTGTGCACAAGTTTGAAAGCGGGAGATGAAAAAGAAAAAGGGGTGCATTTGAGCAATAATTATTCTTTTCAACCCTGCAAACATGCAGCAGTGTGGATGAATAATTCATGTGTTTATCATTACAGACCCTCATTAATGTGACCTTAGACAGACACACTGACCTATTAACTTAACAGGTTTGGTGCTGAGAAGCCAATGCAAAAACATATTAATAATAATAGTGCAATCTGACTTTGTGCTAAAGTCATTTAAGCTACAAATCAAACCGGGCACTCTGGGATGCTTGTGGAAAGTGTTTTTTAGTGCATGTGTTGCAGCCATAATTTACACAATACTGTACCCAGCATGCATTTCTCTCTTAGTGTTTGTGTTGCATTCAATTGTCTCTGTCTGCACTGTCATGGTTATGTTGCGACGCTTAAAGTCATTAAAGGATGAAATTAGATATTATAGCTGGATCGAAATGTAACACTTTCATTCTTTTGAATATAAGAGCTAGGGGTGTAAGAAAAAATGGATACACATGAGTATCGTGATATTATGTTGTGGTGTTGTGGTGATATTATACTGTATAGATTATACTGTATAGATTCTCCAAAACACTTGATTTTTTATTAACCTCTTAAACTTCTACTGGTATCATATGAAACTAGAACCAATTCTATAACGGTGTATTTCTGGTGTGTTCTTTATACTATGACAGTTTTCCTATAATTCAATTTAAAAAAAAATTGCAATATATCCCCTTGCTTACAGTATATCACAATCTATTGAATCGTTACTACTATATTAGATATGTATTGTATCGCCGGATTCTTGCCGATTCACGGCCGTACTAAGAGCCTAGCCAAAATGTGCATCAACATGCTTTATATCGTCACTCTTTATAAGTGAGTGAAGTGAGTTAGCACCTTTTTATTTTTACTTCCTGCTCTGTGATTGGACCATTTCTGTGACTCGATTCCTGAGCAGCTCTCTGAGATTTCTCTGTCTGTCCCTGTCAGCTCGAATTTGCTGTAGCGTCGGTACGAACAGGCCGAGGAGGATGGCATTTAAAGTGTGTGTGTGTGTGTGTGTGTGTGCTGTCAAGGTACATTCCAAACCGTCTGATTTATTCATGTCCTGCGCAGCAATTGTTAATTTTTCAACGGGTGTGGCATAGAGATCTAGACTACGTTCCTGCATTTGTGTGCATGCGCATGTACGAGTGTTTGTGTGTGTGTGTGTGTGTGTGTCCCATAATTGTCAGTCAGAAAAACTTGTTTTCTTGTTGCCTCAGCTCCTTCACAGCTCCTCTCTCTCCCTGTCTCCTCCATTTTTTCCTGCTCGAGTCTCTTTTAGCACAAGAACCTCATTTATTCATGCTTCTGGGCCTCCGATGCCATTTTCAGCTGGTTGCCAAGAACTCCTTTTTAAAAATTAACCGAGTCGACAAGTTAAAGAAAATAAATTAAACACATCGTTGCCCTGCTGGTGCTCGGGCTGATTTCAAGTGTGTGCACATCGAAACCGCTAATGCAGTGTGTGTGGAGAGTAAGACTCGACCTGGGAGAAGTTATTTATAACTCCAGCTTAAAAACGCATGCAGCAGGGTATTGTAGGGAGCTCTTTTTTCTTTGGTTGTGTTATTTGAATAGACTCTGGTCCTACAAGTTTCAGCTGCTTCCTACTGCTCTCCTTTCACTGTGCTTTGAAGTGAAAGCGAAGGACGGCTACTATTATTTTCTTTATCCTAATGTTAGCCTGGTGCTTTCTTTTCATGAATACTTATCTTCAGTATAAAGTGCTATTTGACGCTATGCGTGCACAAGTCAAGCACGTACAGTAGCTTGCAGCGAGCACTCCTTATCCTATAGGTTTCAGCGAGGGATGCTTTAGGCATTGTGGAGTCATTTTTCCCACAGTGGGATGACAAAATTCAAAGTGCTCTTAGAAGAATAGTTACACGTTTTGGGGTCGTGTCTAGAAGGTAACCAGCAAGTTGGGAAACTCTCGCGAGATGTTAAGGTTCGGCATTTATCTTGAATAGCAACGGTTAGTGAAAGGTTGTCGGGCAGCGAGTTCTGCGAGAGTTTTTGCAAGTTTTTTGCAGATTTCAGATCAGATTTTGATATTCAAAAATATGCCTAACAGCACCTTTAAAGCTTGCAAATGAATACTTTCTTCTTGAAGTGAGTCTTCATTTTCTGCTCAGGTAGACATTACTCCTATATCTTTAGAAAATAGTGGTTAGCTGCTATACTAATGCTCTGGATATTGTATAAAGCACCTTTAACCATGTTCACCATTAGTTTAGCGCGATAGCATGCTAACGTTTCCTGATTAGCACTAAATGCAATGTACAGACAGCCGAAACAACAATTTGTGTGTATAGAGGGTTTTTGTGTGCTGGAACTTCTTGATAAAAACAACAGTTTACCCATTAGAAGTACTGGCATGTGTATCTTTTAACATTAGACAGAGCCAGGCTAGCTGTTTCATCCTGCTTTCAGTCTTTATGCTAAACTAACTGTGTCAAGGCTCAGCTCTGTGCTTAACGTACAGACACGAGAGTGGTATCAGTCTCTTGGCATGATGGCAAGTAAGCATCTCCAAATGTCCAACGATTCCTTCTATAATATCTTTTAAACATCATCCTTATCGTTAATCGTGTATGATGTACTGCTGTCTCTCACTGTACTTTATGCCGCATCCACACACTATCTACTCTACAAGCCAAGACTTTTCCCCCCTCTCTCTTTTTTTCTCTCCTTCTCTTCTCTGACGCAGCTCTTTCACTTGGCCTCAGGGGTCGATCCACTAATTTTAGCTTGGCAAAGAGGCAAAGACACAGATGGGACTCTTCTTGTTAAGCTCATTTGCAAGTCAAAATTGTTTCTCTGTTCCTCCCGTGTTTTTCCTCCTCGTTCTTCTTCCCATACTTCCACCTTGATCCTCTCTTTTCATCTTCACTCTGTAGCGATTCAGCACATGCGTTTTGTCTGGCATGCATTGTAAAAAAAAAACACATGGAGAAGGTCATGAAACGCTGTTCAGTACAGTAGCCTATACTAGTGTGTGTGTGTGTGTGTGTGTGTGTGTGTGTGTGTGTGTGTGTGTGTGTGTGTTACAGTGAGGGAAAGTGGAGAGAGAGAGCAGGAGCCTCAGTGGGCTGTGATAAACACGGTCAGATGGAAGAGCAAGCAGACCCAACACTGGCGGCCACATACACACACACACACACACACACACACACACACACTAACATACACACACTACGATTGCCTCTCATTAAGAACATCAACAGATGCTGGACAAGCGCTTGATTACATTTGGATTAGACTGTTAGTGTAACACAGGATTAGGAGACTGAGTTGTTCACTGTAATGATCTCACTTACATCCTCAGACAAATACACAGCAGTCAGTCAAAACGGTTAAAGGAAGGTTTGGCACTAAAAACACTTTTAAAGATGGTGATCAATCTTGTATTTCTTGGGCTATTTCATTGACTGGTGTACTTTATATTTCATATATAAAACTTGCCAAATTAAGCAAACAGCGCTACCGTCTAAGAATAACTCCGCTACAAGCTACAAATCAGTGGAATAATAATGTGGGAATACTATTCCTTATTTCAGGTGCTATTTGGGATTTTTTAGGGTAATGCATATAAATAAATAAATAAAACCGATGCATTTGAATTCTGATTTGGATGTCGATTACCATGGCAACGGTCAAAGCTTTCGAAGCAACCAAACTAGTGGTTCCCTATCTTTTTGATTTGCGACCCCTTAACACTTAAAACTTCTAAAATAAACATAGGATGTGCTGAAACATTACACATCATTTTGCACTGACATAAAAAAATCACAGAATGTGAAATCCATCATAGAAGGAATAACATAATTATATTTCTTAACAAACAGTAACCTTATAAGTGCAACCAAAAGTCGTGTCTCTGATGCTGTCTCCACATACATGTACAATACACAGCTGCACAACACACAGCTAAATGCACTTGGCAGCGGCAGGTTGATGAAATAGAAGTCAGTAACTTGTAGAATATGGTGAACATTTTATCAAAAAGCATAAGAATAGATGGATTTTACCTTAAATTGTTTCTCGAATGAACATTGATTCACCGTTGAACTGATGAATTCTGCCCATAAGTAACTCTCTCTCTCATCTCTGTCCTTCTCTTACCCTCCCAGTGAGCAGAGTATCTGCCAGGCGCGAGCCTCCGTCATGGTCTACGATGACACCAGTAAGAAGTGGGTGCCCATCAAGCCTGGACAGCAGGGATTCAGCCGCATCAACATCTACCACAACACTGCCAACAACACCTTCAGAGTGGTGGGCGTCAAACTGCAGGACCAGCAGGTAACAAACCGGAGATGATGACATGCTGCCGTGAGATTAGTGCAGATATGGAGTTTATTTCAGCCATTTAGTCACCAGAGAGAGAGGTTTCACCATGCTGTGGGAGGATTGCAGCATAGAGAACATTCAGGCTGTGTTGGATTGTGATTGTGAGTTTTCTTTTGAAGTGAAGACAAAATATTTGCTGTCACTGATGTTTAACAGGAGAAAATAGTGTTGGTTTAAAACAGAAACAGGTGCATGTGAAAACCAAAAAAGCCTTATACTTCATGTTGGACAAAGTCTGTGTGTGTGCATGAACCCTAGTGTTTCATTAAAGGTCTTTAGTGTCGCTATTCCTTCTCCGTTGTGACACGATTGAGACCTTATTCCCCTCTGTCCGTCTGTCCAAAGGCAGCGTCTCATTAGTACCATATGATTTTCATGTAATTAAATCCCATTTTAGATACTATTTATGGTCAGCATCTTTCTGCAATAGCCATTCAATGCATTTCATTCAGTATCTCTATATGTAGTATTTTTTATTTGTAGTGGCGGAGCCGCCATTACTGCACTGGATTCAAATTGCCTGCCTCAGCTATACATGCATTACACAGACTGCTACAATATGACTAAATATGACTGCTAATATTTGGAAGCAGATCTCACCCTTGCATTCCGCTAAATTTTGTAGAGGTGATTTGATTTTGATTTTTCAGGTAGACAGAATTGAACACATTTTTTTTTAATTTTATATTCCAGCAAAAAAGATAATAATATAAACAAAGATAAACACACAGACAAGTAGAGGTACTTATTAGTCACAGTTGACTTTAAAAAAAAAAATACAAATACTTGATTATATATGTAATTAATTGTAGAAACATGTTTTTCTCATCTAATTTTCTCTGTTGCTTCAAAAAGTTGTTCACACATCCACCGTGCATGACAAAAAAGCGAACCCTTTAACCTGATGTCAATGAGTAACTAGCAAAAAAAACAACGACCACAACAGTGTTTGTTTCTAAATTATAACTCGTGATGTAAGCCGCATAAAACTTGTGAGAGGTGACAAATCCAAAAGCTATTACAAGCTGTTCTGAATGTGTGTTTTTCTGTCTTCACAGTGAAACTGATGACAAAACACAAATCATTAAATCTTTTACAGCAACGCAATCAATTCTCTGGCATTTAAAAGTCTTTTTTTCTGCCAGTAGCACAACAGATTTATGAGAATAGTGTTGCTGTATTTATCTCCTCAGCCTGCCATCTGTGGATGTACAGTATAAAGAAGAAGGATGGGTGTTTAAGATAAATGCTCCACTGTGAAGAATCAGTGTTTCTTTTGTGAACTCCTCCTCTTCCTCCTCCTCCCCCTCACAGGTGGTGATCAACTACTCCATAGTGAAGGGCCTCAAGTACAACCAGGCCACCCCGACCTTCCACCAGTGGCGGGACGCCAGACAGGTCTATGGCCTCAACTTTGCCAGCAAGGAGGAGGCCACCACCTTCTCCAACGCCATGCTCTTTGCCCTCAACGTCCTCAGCGCTCAGGATGGAGGTGCGTTTCCCCCTCAGTGTATCGCATGAACACATGGAATAATGCTTAATGAGCCTATTATGGATGATTTCTTTATTTTATAAGAGCTCATACACTTCTTACCTACCTGATGCTCAGCTTCCTGTGCAGATCATCAGACTCTAGTGCTCACATATGACCAATTCAAAAAGCAGATTGAATTGAACACAGCTGTGGAAAAGTTCATGTCAGCAGATGAAATGCTTGTTATCATCTTGATGAAGGTCATTTTGGGGGCAGGTGAACAGGCCTGTATTATAACAGTAAAAAAACACAACTAGTCATATTACTCCAGAGATGGAACACACTTGTATTGTTGATGCAGCAGCAGTTCATAAATCTAGCCAAATATTAATATGGTGCATATGAATAATTCAATAGGAGTGCAGCAGGAAGCCATTGATGGACTCACTGTGATTTAGACTGCTGGTGCTGGTGTCACACATCTTGTAGCTAACAGTTTCCTAACTCCCTCTGCCATGTGGGTGGGCATCAGTTTTTAGTTTACAATCACCAAATAGATGTTTTAAAATCATATTAAAGTAACTTTGTTAATCCAACACAGTCAGTGGCGGAGCTACAATGTTACAGGGGGAGTATAATGCACGCATTAGAGCAATATCAACAAACAATATCACCACACTCACAACACAATACTAAGGTGAAAGAAGGCAATACAAAAACAAAATACAAATAGCCAGAGACAGTTCAGAAAGGAGACGGCGCACTGAGAGTCAGTTTCCTGATTCGGTATCACGTGGGTTTCGCCACTGCCCCGTCCCTTTAGGAGACTAGTGGCAGGTCTTGAGTCTATTAACTCCAACGGGAGAAATGAACATGAGCACAGATTATGTGCCCACTTAGGAGACAAGTATATACTATTTCAAACCACTGGCAGAGCTTGTGATGCATCATCTTTGTTATAGAGCATCTTTGACTTATCTTCAGTAGGCTAGTAGTAGTAGTGTACTGATAGTAGCAGTAGTGTAGTTGTGATAGTAGTAGTAGTAGTAGTAGAAGGGTAATAGTAGTATAGAAATAGTCACCTGATTAGCTAGATTTAATATAAACTATAAACTATATGCTGGAATCACAATGAACTTCACAAACCAATAAGAATGATAAATGTCGGAGGGTTAGAGAGATGTCAGTCTTTACATGCCCCGCAAAAGTCTTCTAGCGGTCCCGGTTTCAGGCTTAAACTAAGCAGTACGTCTCCAATATTATAACTAGAGTAGCTTTATTTTGACACCTAGTCCCCTCTACTGGGCACTTTGGAAAATAAGTCATGACACGGCAATCCTCGGCACATGATAACTGAATGCAGATGCTGAACCGAGAATATCTGCGTTATTTAATCTGCTATAGACTTTTTCCACTGCAGACATTTTGACGTGTAACTGTAAAAAAAAAAAACACAGGTGAAATGAAGAACATTAATAATGGCTGTGTTACATTATGTATGCTGGCTCGCTGCTACGGCTTTCTGGGACACGTCAGTAACGAGGCATCGTTAACGTTATTAGTTCCACCTGTGTTTTTCCTGCTACGAGTCAAAATGTGGAGGAAAAAAAGTCTATTTAAAGACTTCTTGCGGTGATTAACACACATGTAATAGAGCCAATCTTATCCGCATGTGCTCTGTGTGTGAGTGTATGTGTGTGTGTGTGTGTGTGTGTGTGTGTGTGTGTAATAAGAAAAAGCAAGACAGACAAATATAAATTGGGAAGTGATAGAATGAGAGACTGACAGACAGAGTGAGTATCACAGCTTGCCAGTCATTACTGTAGCAGCAGCAGCAGCAGCAGCAGTGTGTCTCCCCCTGCAGTCCCCTCCAGCCTCTTAATTAGAATGAGTCATTGAGAAGACCTCCCCCGGGTCCCGTGCTAGAGAGCAGATCTTTTCATCTGCCTAATAACACGGGACAGGGAACAAAGAGGCTCGAGTGACAGCGGCCAAACACAAGTGCACAAATACACTAGAGGAGGATACACACACACTCGACAGACTGATAGCCTTCGTGCTATACCAGCTCGCTACGATACAGCAGCTGCATAAAGAGATATAATCTGTGTGTGCAGGAGTACCGATGCTATCATACACACACTGCAGAAAACACAGCTTTCATAGCCATATGTGTGTGTCTGTGTATGTATGAGTGAGAGAGAGAAAGAGGCAGTTAATTCGTGTATTTTGGTGTGTCGCTTCCTTTGTTTTTTCTCTCCTACGTTATCTAACTTCAGCACATCTGTGTACTCAAAGTGATTTTATAAGACACGTTCACACCTTGTAAGGCAAAGATCAGGATTAGGTGTGATTTTCCCCTTCCACTCAAAGCAGGTGTGCCTGCCCCCTCTAGTGGTAAGAAGGTCAAAACCTAACCTTTTGTCCTCGGTTTTGTTCTCACACCGGAGCACTGAGTAAAAACTTTAGACAAACAACAACAAACTACCGGTGTTTGGGGTCATTCCCTTGTCTGTTTTCATACTGGGTTGGTCAGAAAGACACTTCCTGTCACCTGTAAGTGTGAAAAGTTCAGAAGTAAGAGTTAACTGTGCTCCAGCGTTCGATCAACGATCACAGTTTGATAATTGCGTAAGTTATTAATGAAGTAAATATACCAAATATTATATATATGTATATAATATACCATATTTTCTGTTTCTCATCATTCCATATTGAATATTAGAAGATTTTTGGCTGTTAATGAGGTCAAGTAGCTAATTTTAAGACATGTATTTGTGTTTTAGCAAATTTATGATGGGTATATGCTATTATTGCTTACCTTTAATAGAGCTAATGATTCATTGACTAATAGAAGGAAACCATTCACAGATTGAGATTCAAAGTTGATTTTACCTCGGAAACATTATACTTGACAAAGATGTCACCACAAGGTCCATTTAGTATCGGTTTCGGCGCTTTCAGTCATATTACACAATCTTCCTCACAGATGAAGTTTGCCCGGTTGTCATGGAGACAGACAGACTCCATGTCATCTTAGAAATTTAAATTGAAAGTTCATCCTTGACCTTGGAAGAAGTCATTGACAAAAACCTCAAATCTACAGATGCAGTATATTGAGAATGAAAATATTCTTAAATTGCATCTTTAGCAGCCATTCTGTGTTTCACTAAAGTGCTTGAACCTCGGCTGCAAGCTCAAACACCAACTGCAGTAAACACATCCGTTTTAATACAATAGCTCGTTGGATGATCCATACGTACGAGGCTCATTCTGTAGCAGAGATGCCTGTAGATGAGCTCGCTGTAATGTTTCTATGTGCGTGAGTGGCATTAGGCTGTGCAGCCTACAGACAAACCCGACCTTTTGAAACATTAACCAGAGATGCTCGCTGCGCTGCTGCTGCTGCCTGGAGGTGTGGGTTACAAGAAGATGACAGATGATACTGTGGCTGGTTGGGGGGAGGGGAGGAGGAGGGGGAGGAGGGGAGATAGGCAGGCAGGTGAGGAGAGAGAGGGAGGTATAGAGAGGGAGGTGATGGAGGAGGTGGAAGGGCAGCTGAAGGCGAGAGATGGTCAGCGGGGATTGGGTCTGTCAGTGCCTCTGTGTCTGCTACAGCCGGTTCCTCTTCTTCAGCATGTCATGTAGGTACTAAAGCTCTCTGTCTGTGTCTAAACTTCTGCATGACTATTGTTTGCTCAAGTGTGTGTGTTTATAGCATATTAAATATTGTGATGTCCATTCCTACAAGTGTGTGACTCATTGTTACCATCAGCCGCTTTTATAGTTTCATAGCAGAGGCCAAAGTCACTCTTCTCACCACAAATGATATAAATCAACCTCTGAGAAGGCTTAGAGGACAGACATAGTTTTAAATGAAAAAAACTACAAAATAAAGTGTGCAAAAGTCACTCCTCAGTTGTTGAGTTTCTGATTCTTATTGAGAGACGACAACATTCACACTCTGTAACGGAGGTGATTTCAACTGTGATAAAAGACACTAGTTGAGTAAAAACATTTCCCGACTGTGCATATCTTGTGTCAGAGCAACGCCTGTGTTTAATCCTGTAGTTTGTGTTGTACTGTATGTATTTGTATGTATATTTTTCTGAAACAGTTAATTGATCCACAGGAATTTTAATTGACAATTTTGATAATCAGTTAATATTTGAAGTAATTTAACCAGCAGAAATGCCTTTCCAAATGCAACAGATGAAAAGTTCAATGCCACTCTTATGTCTGTCTGTTAAATACTGTATGAAGCTGCAGCCAGGAGACAGTTAGTTTGGATTGGTTTAGCACAAAGACTGGAAGCAGCTAGCCTAGCTCTATCTCTAAGTGTAAAAAATACAATTTGTGGCTTTGTGTGAAGTTATGTGGCGAACTATTACAATGAGCAGTGACGGTCTCTTGTCCTCACAGTTCAGCAGAAACTCCAGAACCCAAAAACAACACATTGTTGTCCTTCATGTGTATAGATAACACAAACTACAAAAAGTCGAGATGAAATGATAAATGCCTTTTTAACCCTTTTAGATCACATCCCCAGTCATATTGTGCACCTATTTAACAATATATGCCAAAAAAAATCTATTTCTTTGTAATCTTATATCAAAATTCAATCATCTTTTCTTCCTGTAAAACAAAATATGACATGTTCTTACATGAGCTAGTTCCAACCAATTTCAACCAACCAATCACGACGTCCATCCATCAATCAATCTGCAACTTTTAGTGACAAGGGAGGGTCCGTATCGCGCTACATTCTAAACCCGGCCACTTTTTAGCGGTCCAATCAAATGCGAAGGATTTGATTTCAATCCCTCTGGTAGCTGTACACCATTCAAATATTCCGTTTTACTGGGGAATACTCGCAGTTAGGCTGGACAGTATATCAATATCATATCTATCGTGTTATGAGACTAGATTTTGTCTTAGATTTTGAATATCGTAATATGGCATGATGGCACGGTCACACATGCGCAAATGCAGGCGTGAGACCATCTGACCACTGAGGTAATATTCGCCAGAAGGTTCACCAAAGTTGGACTACACGCAAATGTGAGGATGCGAATTTGCTTTGCAACCGGAAGCAAATGTTTATGTGACCCTTTGCTTGCATAGGATGGAAGTGAACGGGAGGTGAATGTTAATTTAATGTGTGACCTTAACTTAAGTGTTGTCTTTTCCTGGTTTAAAAGGCTTCATTACAGTAAAGTGATGTCATTTTCCGAACTCACCATACTGTTCTATCTGTTCTATTATTCGCCTTTACCCACTTATCTCATCGTGTAACTATGTAAATACCAATGGTCAACCCTGCAATATCATCGCAATATCGATATCAAGGTATTTGGTAAAAAAATATTGCGATATTTGATTTTCTATTTTTGCTAAAGACGCTTTAACTTCCGTTTCACTGGAACTTCAGGTCCAAATCTCCATTGTAGTGGATATGAAAAAATAAAGACATGAATGAATCTATAGATTAATCAGATAATCATTACAGTATTTGCAGCCCTAATTTGTAATTTGTTAGTGTGTTGGTGTGCGTGTGTGTGTGGGATGAGGTACCTGATAGTAGGCGTGAGTCAGGTCTTTTGTCGTCCTGTGTTATTTTGGGGTTTCCGTTACTTGATCAATAGCGGCCATCAGCACCATCAGCTTGCCAGAGAGTCACTTCCATTAGAGATGTGAGCAGTGGAGAGGAGCGTATCGTTAGAGGTTATTGACCCTGAAAAGGGCCTGACTGTGTAGAGCTGCAAAACTGTTATGTAAGGGACACCTCTCATCAGACAGAAGAGGTCAGGGTCTTTGGAAGCGACCCAAATGGAGGACACTAATTGTTTTTGTTTTGTACACATCAACATCTTTCCATTAGCGTTTGACAGCAAAGCAAACATCAATCAACAAAATAAAAGTCCTTGCCCTGCTCCTTTGTCCCCATAACTTTAAAAACACTTCATCCCATTTCTCAATTTTAAAAAAGAGACCGGTGCCAAACCACAAATGTGAACGTAAATTCTGATCCAAGTTGTTCTCAGGAGGAACAATGAAGATTAATAATGTCCCAGAGGAGTTCAGTGATGAGAAAAGTTTCATTGAAAACTGATGATTCACTCTGATTTGATTGTAATCCCTGAGTTGATGTCCCTTTTGTCCCTCATCTTATCTTATTAATTACATTCCCTATCTGGCTCTCCATCTGCAGATCTCACTTGTGGTGTTAAACGGATTACATCCAAGTGCCTTGTAGCTGGAATCACATCATAAGCAAGATACTAGAGGGAGTCACCAGTGTTTGATATTGAGCCTCCTCTCCTGTGATTTCTTTACATCAATAAACTGACTTCACATTTTTTAATACAAGGCTGATTTTGATAGAACAAGGAGGGATGATCCATATTTTTAGTTGTTGTAGTATTATCAAAAATGTTCACAATTCTTTGTCATTGAACTTTGACCCCAAAGAGCAGATGTTACAGAAGCTGCAGTGTGTTGCCAAGGACTCGACAACCACAGACAACAGAATGTCCTCTGTTCCCAATTTAGGACGTTCTGCTTGGCGAGAGCAGCTCAAACACACTCCAGACATCGCTCTGGTTTTACTTTCCATAACACTTAACCCACCAGCACATTGCATTTCATCACAGAATAACACTCAAGGCTGACTTCTGTGTGTGTTTTAGATGGATTGTTGTCCTCAGACAGCATTTACAATTAAAGGGAGCATCATGTATCATCATGTAATAGAGCATCGTCTGTAACAAGAGTAAACACAGTGTGACAGCAGGTCCAAGCAGCTCTCCCTTATGTGCACACACATTTTGTATTATGTTCTGCTTGCCTCCACTGCACAAGTGGATTAATCAATTAATGTTCATTTACCTAGAGTGAGGGATTAATATGCTTTTCATTGCACATTACTCATTACAGAAGAAAGAGGACATAATGATCAGCTGCTGTTTAATTCCCTGTCATTTGGTGGTTAATTGTCTTGACTGGCACTAATTCCAATTAACATTACACTGCTCGTAATGGATTATTAAGGTCAACTTCACTTTATCTGTGTTTCTTCTTCCTCTCTCTCTCTCTCTCTCTCCCTGCTTTCATTTGTGTCTTTAGGTCCAGCTGTCCAGCGCCAAGTCCAGAATGGACCAACTTCAGATGAGCTAGAAGTTCAGAGAGCCAGGTAAAATTTCTTAACTGAAAACGTAACAGTGAAATGGTTTAAAAACAAAGTGTAAAGCGCCTAAAAACTTTTGGACAGCTATTAATACAACACTGATATGGTGAACTTGTTAGCAAACCGTTGCTAATTTACACAACCAGCCGATACAGAGAAAAATCAGCATTCATTTGAAGTTGTGTTTTTGTCCATGTGGCTCTCCTTTTAGCTCTGTTTTTGGTCTCCACCATCTCCTGAAGGAAATATCTGACTTTTTAGCAGATAAATGCTCGCTATGTTCACCAGCTAGTCACTAACTTTACCCTTCTGCCCATTCGGTGCTGGGCAGAAGGCTACGAATATTTCACATCAAAACTATTCCTTACCGGCAGTGATGCAAATTCGCAACAGTTGCAAAAATGTTTCAATAAAAGGTTTGAATAGATTTGCGCAGGCAGAGGACCAACTACTAGGATCCTATTGAACTATAGCGTCCGTCCGAGGTAAATTGTTATAAAGCCTACTGTAAGCTATTTTAGTTTCCTTTTAGTTAAGTGCTCTGAGTGAATTTGCCTCTGGTAAACATGTATGCAGTGCATATGTCTAGGGCTTTTATTGTGAAAGGTAAGAACGGAAGGAGTGGATCTGGTATGCACTGCCTTTGTCAAGGTTGAAAGGAGTAATAAGGTTTGCCGTCTTGGTTTGGACTATGGAGCCGCCGTGTTTTTGTACACTATATAGTATGTATTGAATGTCAGTTCCACACAACGTGATTGGATGATGCCTTTATTCGCGGTGCGAGAGCTCAGAAAAATCAACCTCAAAAATGACAACACTTTTTCGCTGTTCTCGTTCTGTGTGAAAGTACTCATGACAAAAACAACAGTTTGACAAAATATATTGCCGGAAGGCTTTTAATATGAAAATATTGACTATAGCACCTTTAAATATGGGCTAACTCAGCAACATGATGTTCAGCATCAAAGTTTATTGAAAAATGTTCGTAGTGATTATTTATTAAGCTAACATGCTTCAGTTTGATTTGGTCAGATTTGATTGACCGACCACATACACAAACAACTCCACAACTGTCATCAGATTCTGATTCAAATGGTGTAAACTCTGATTGGACAGAATTCACAAACTTTTAACGAAGCCGCGCTCATTTCAAACCAGCGAGAAGAGCCCAGAAAAAAAACACAAATACAGAAAATCTCTCATGTGAAAAACTGTGGCATAAAATTGTGTTTTCTTGCAGGATCCCATCACCCATAACAAGAAGCTGGTTGAGACTCCTCTCTTATTTAAAGAGAGGAGTCTCAACTGCATGGTGACACTCCTAAAGAAAGGCTTTTTGAAAGAGATAAAAGCTCCTCAGCTATATTTATAGCTTCCCACCAGATGTGACATTCACTGCTTGCTTCCAAAATGTTCACCGGTGAGACTTGTTGTATATTAGTGCAGGTAGGATGGCTTGTTCAGAACATTTAACCGAATTATCTCCAAACCAGTGGATGAACTTTAGGTGAACTCAGGTCAGACGAGTATAGTGGTTAGGATTATACAGTGAGTGCAGCCCTGTGTGTCTGACAACCTGTCGCACAGAATGAGAATGAACTCTAGCAACTGAGATACCCAGACAACTGCCATTAATGACTTTAATTTCTATTCTCTTTCATCCCTCTCTAATACCGTCTGACTGCCTCACAGCACTAAATTGCATGGGTAATAGTCAGATGAAGACTTAAAAAAAAGCTAAAACACAAAACGTTGTTTTTTCTGAATCATACTGGCAGATTGAATAATCCAAAATAATGGCTGAGTAGTATTGGAAATGATGCTTGAGGCAATTTCCACGGCTTACTACTGTAAACGGCCTGCATTTCTTCCACTGTGGCTACGATTCCTCTCTCCCCCTCAGAGACAGACTCAGGCACAACAAGGTCTTTGTTGCTGTTTTTAAACCTATTTCAGCTCTGCCTATTGGTTCATCCAAATGCCAAGGTTTAAGAGAACAAATATGATGGGAGTTACGGCTCTCTCTGATCCCATGTCTGCTAAACTGAACCTCTGGCACAAAGGATTACGTCTGTGATTGGGAGGGGAGATTGTGTGCTTATGCGTGTGGGTTTCAGGTTTGTGTATGTGTGTCAGGGGACGCAAATTAATTTGGCCGAGCTCTCTCCGGCGGTAGCAGGGCGGCATCGCTCAGCAGCTCTCTGCTCCCACAGCGTGCGCTGCCGTCACATCGTGGAGGTTGCTGCCTCAGCACTTTTCCTCTCCAACGCACAGCTGGAAAATTCCACCTCCTCTCAGCGAGCTGTCTCTTTTCTCTCTCTCCTGAGTCGTGACATACATATGCTTCTCACATCAAAGGCAGAGATGTAAGGGAAGATGTGAGGTGGACAGTGGAGATGGACGGCGATGAAGAGAGACAGTGATGTGGCCTTGGACAGACAACGGGAAGGACGTTTACTTCATGCTGTAGGGAAAACTGTGCAGCGATGCCAAGTCGTTATTTGAACTGTGTAGACAAGTAGATGAAGTCATGTAAAGTCTACAAGCTACTCAAATCAAAGCTGCCTTCAGCATGACGACAGCAACAAAGAAAGTCATCCCATCTGCCAGAGTTTAGATGCAGTTTTTCATTTTTCAAAATAGTGGAGTCGTGGAAATACTGAAGTTGCTCTTAAAAAGCAGCAACTTTAGTAGCAACTTTAGCACCCGATCTGACTGTTATCAGGCTGTTGAATAGGCGTTATCAACACACATCTGTCCCAATGTGTAGGCTGGTAGGGACCTGCTAAACTAATAGTGAAAGCAAAACTTAAAAACATGTTCTAACACGTTGTAAAACTGGATGAAACGTGGTGTTTTGAACATAAACAAAACAACTGTAGGTTTAGGCAACAGAAACACAAAAACATCATATTTTAGCTTAAAATGACATTGTTGATTTCACATGGGATGTGAACCTTGGTCTCCTGGGTGAAAGTCCTCCATCCACCACCCCTCTCACATGCCCTGTGTGCATTGCCTCACTTAAGCTTTTGCTCTTGTCATAATTACTCCGGTCGCTGTCGTCTTCTTTTGTACCTTCTTTCGCTGATGTGGATTGTGAAGGGGATTACTCATAATGACGAACCCACAGAGAACCTGACTCTGCAGTTCCCCTCAGATCTACGTAGCATTTGCTTTTACAACATGCAACTTTAATGTTGTGGTTCAGTCTCACCTCTTTCATCAACCTCGTTTCCAGCTGCTGTTTCAGCAAGAAAAAGCTCTGATAAAATCCACTGTACTGCACCTGCCTAGCGCCAAACAACAGACAGATAAAGTTAGCAACAAGCCAGTGAATACATCAGCATTTAGCCTCTAATGAGCCAGATATTCCAAACCAGAGCTATAAAAGGAGAGTGAATATTGGACAAGCAAGACTATAATGCTAATGTTGCTGCTCGATGTGTGAATAGGCAACTGTTTGCCAACATGTTAGCCATATCAACTTTATAAGGTGATAATATGTGAATGTTTTGTGGCCCCAAAAAATCAGTTAATGCCACTTTAACTAATTTCCCTTCAAAAACAGTTTGAGAAAGTAATGATAGTGAGTACTGGAATTAAATGAATTCATCTGATATGTTCTGAAGTGATTCAAAGCAGAGAGAACATGAGAGCACAGACACTGATGGAGACTTAAGAAGAAGGATGTTATTTTTCTCCTATCTGTAAAAAGAAAGGGAAAAAAAGAACAGGAAAATAGTATTTGTGAAACCTTTATCCTGACTATATTTAGTGTTAGCTGGTCTCAGCTTGTGCACAATAGACCCTGCAGTAATTGCTCCCGTTTGAAGCCTTTTTAGGTGTCACTTGTCACTTTTATTTGGACCTGCTGATGTTTGAAGTTTCCTATTGCAGCTTCAAGGCAGGAGGACTTTTCTCTGGCTGCTGCAGTGACATGGTTGACTGCGCTATTCCTGTAGGATAGTAAAATGACAGATAAGACAAAACATTTGTGACCTACATGTCCCCTTTAGGCAGATGATGGAGCAGCAGCAGCAAATGCAGGCACACATGGAGCGGGAGCGACGGACGTCCAACTCAGGTACTCACATTAAAGATTTGTATCGTTTACACTAAAATATGTTTCCATTATCAAGTGCATTTGAACTCAGATACTCAAACAGTAATAAGTGCAGGTACATATAGACAGATTGAGTCTTCTCCATTTTCACATGTCTGTCTTCCCCTCCAGGTTCTCCTTTCCAAGGCCACCCTGCTGTGCTCTCTGTGGCTCCCCCAGTAATACCTCCTCCAATGAACATGGGTGGCCCTCCTCCACCTCCACCACCACCGGGGCCTCCACCGCCTTCAGCAGGGGCACCGCCACCTCCTCTCCCACCACCACTTCCCATGTGTGGAGGGAGTCTCGCGGATGAACCCCCCGCCCAGACGGGTCTCGCCGCCATGATCGCCGGAGCCAAACTGCGCCGTGTTCAAAGAGTGAGACTCCAGCTTATCTTTGTGACTTTGATGTCAAACTTCTTCAAGTCAGGCAGGATGTAACTGGATTCATCCCAACAAACCTGAATTACATACGTGAAAAGTTTACTTTTTGTACACATCAGAGAGTAACTTTGGACTTTACTCCTCTCCTCTCCTCTCCTCTCCTCTCCTCTCCTCTCCTCTCCTCTCCTCTCCTCTCCTCTCCTCTTCTCTTCTCATCTCTCCTCTCCTCTCCTCTCCTCTCCTCTCCTCTCCTCTCCTCTCCTCTCCTCTCCTCTCCCTCTCTTCTCCTCTCCTCTCCTCTCCTCTCCTCTCCTCTCCTCTCCTCTCCTCTCCTCTCCTCTCCTCTCCTCTCCTCTCCTCTCCTCTCTCCAGCCCCAAGACGACAGCTCTTCAAGCTCTTCAGGCGCCACCAAAAACGATGCCAACCGATCAAGCGGAGGAAGCGGAGGAGGACTGATGGAGGAGATGAACGCCCTGTTGGCACGAAGGTCAGAGCAATAAGTTGAGAAAGCCACAAAACCATTTTGTATCGACATCCCGCAGCCACATTAGATGTAATTGGTCACTAAAGCCTTCAATCAATGTGTGGTTCAGGATTCATTAGTGATTATCATTATTATTATTGCACTCATTAAAACTATTGACACTGGATGAAATGCTTTGTTCTTACTTGAGGCTTCTTCTTTCCCCCCAGAAGAAAAGCAGCATCAGAGAGGCCAGATGACAGCCAAAATGTGAGTGAATAGAAAACAGTCATGTTTGCAATTCATGAAGTCTGGTGTTCGCTCTGTGATTTACAAAGATAATTAGGACATTCATTAGATGAGCATGATAATGATCATTTGATCATTTTTGATGTATCTTTATTTGCATTAATTGCATTGTGATGAAAACAAAGCAATGAGGTGAAAGAAACCTGTTTTGTTCTGGTGGGATTAATAAAAGCATCACGCCTCAAACGGCAGTGTCCATGTTGATGATGTTGATGATGTTGATGATGATGATGATGATGATGATGATGATGATGATGATGATGATGATGATGATGATGATGATGATGAGGGTGATAGTGGAGGTAGTGATGCTCATTAATCCTTGTGTCTTCCTGTAGGATGATCCAAATTTTCCGTCACCCAGTACCCGAGGTGGACAGAATGCCTCAGGTGGGAAAAACTATGTTACACAAAATGTTTTGTGTACTTTCTATGGTTTGAGCATCTCTTATAGTCTCAGAGACAGTCACACATATGGAAAAATAAACATACAGCAGACACAGACAAACACATCTGATTGACAGCGGAAGAAAGAGGCTTTTCTATGTTTTACAGCAATCTGTATCTATATCTACTTGTTGAGGAACAAGTACACACTGTACACAGAGGATGGTGGTTATGATGCCTCTAGATCAGGGTTATTATAGTAAATTAAAATGAAAACTGAAACTAAAACAAAAAAGGAAGTGAAAAATATTGTTAGTAAACTGAAACTAAATAAAAAAAAACTATCTTTTAAGAAAAACTAAAGCTAAACTAAAACTATATTGTCTGGGTAAAAACTGATAAAAATGAATATAAATTAATTTCAGTTTTAGTTTTTTTGTTTAACTATAATATACCACTACCAAAAAAATCAACTCACTTGATATCGAACCACAGAAATTGAACAGACTTGACCTTCCAGGAGATGGTGCTATGTCACAATTGCTTCACGTCGGACACTTAAGTGGCGTGAAGATTAAACATTAAACATTAGCACCATTCCTATACAGTTCTCAACTATTTATTCTGTATGTATTAGTAGCTACATACTTCTGGGACTTTATAGCTGGCCCAAACAAAAAACAACTAAAACTAAATATATATAAAAAGCTAAACTTTCTGAAAACCTGAAGCTAAACTAAAACTAGAAATTGAAGTCAAAATTAAAATAAAATAAAAACTAATAGAAAATTCAAAACTATTATAACCTTGCTCTAGATGCAATGAAAGTCCTTAAACTGATGTGCAATTATTCCTGTGAAAGCCTGACAGACTAGACAACATACAGAGACGTATATGTCCTATCGACTATGTGGAAATGTCAGTATAGCAGTTCCGTCTAACCTCTTCCCTGTCGTCTAGATGGTGCAAAGAAGCCGTGGGACCGAGCTAACTCTGCAGACCGGTCGATGGTTTCAAGGTGAGAGCAGGAAGCAGCACAGCTCATTGGATGGATGAGTCTGTGAAGCAGAACAACAGCAGTGAATCTGACAGATTTCTTTTTTATCATGTAGGGTACGGCCCGCGGGGGGCAGCATCGACTCAGACTCGTTAGACCTCGATAGAATGAAACAGGTAAAGAAAAAACACACTAACAAATTGCACACTTACTCAAAATCTGACCTCTCAATTGTCCAAAAATCATGTTGTTTTCCAAAAGTTAATTTGGATTCTGCTTTTCGCTGTAAACATTTGCTTCCTGTGTTCAAAGATTTCTCCAGTGAATAAAAGAAATGTTGTTTATTTATTTGTTTGTGCTTCATTAGGAAATCTTGGAAGAGGTGTTTCGTGAATTGCACAAAGTGAAGGATGAAATCATCGATGGTATGTTTAATTTTCTCTTGAAACACTAAAAAGGGGTAATCAATCAACATTTAGGAACAATGTCTCTCCTAATTTATGTAAATGAATATTTAATTGGAAATCTAACCAGTGGGACGATGGGAGTTGAGTAGTTATATAGAGTTGTGACCACTAGGTTGCACTAGAGTCCCAGAAACCTGAACATGGAAACTTTATACACTCAAGCAGCATTTAAAAAACAAAACAAAACATGGATAGCTAATGAATTACCTTACACAGATAAAAACATTGTGAATAATTTGGGTTATTACATTGTTTGTCAATATTATTATTACTAGTAAAAAATGTGTTCAACAACTCACATTTCAAGAATGTTTATCACATTGTGAACAAACAATTCTGACAAAAAAAATTACAAAATAATTTTGATATTGGACTAAATATTACATTATACTGACTGTAACACAAATTAGCGGATAAAATGACAAAAGCTAAAAATGAAGACATGTACCATATTTTGAGAGCTGGTGCAGGCCTAATAATAATGTTGACTCGTAATGTAATAACTTGCATGAAAAGAGGAATACAAATGTGAATACTTTGTGTAATTACATTGTTAGTCAATAGTTAGAATATGCAAAAATAAACAACTCCATCGTCATCCATATCATTGAGAGGGTCATTTGCATTACATTCGAAAAAGTAATGCATTAATTTCACTTTTTTTCTTTGTTCATTATTCGTGACACATCTGCTCACGCAGTTGCACCATGTTCTTAGTGTTTTCTTTAATGGGGCACTCCATAAATTAGTGATATTCTGGGGCACAGGAGAAAGAAAGAAAGAAGGAAAGAAAGAAAGAAAGAAAAATAATTGGCGCAGCAGAGGCCGAGATATAACGACTTTTTAGCCTCTTTTGTGGATCGAGCTTCAGAAACACCAGATCCTATATTCTCCATAATGCAGTTGGATATCGTCTTTCACTGGACCCTCCCTGCCTTTCAAACCCCAAGTTTGTAACACAGGCTTTCTGTTATATTTTTAAGCCTCAAGCCCAATAGAGTGCTGAAGGGATAGTGTTTTCGGAAATTAGCATCGCCCTGGTTCCCTTGACAAAAAGCCAATTGGATTTTCCATTGGGTTTTGGATTATTGCAGAAAATAAACTCTGTGGCAAACAAACGTTTATGATACTTACACGTTTTGTTCATCAAGATAATCTTCACATGTGAACACCACTTTTATGATTTTTGAAGCGTAAATGCAATCGGCAGAAATAAAAAGCTACCATTCAGGCTATAAACAAACTACTCCACGGTCGCATGAGTGCGAGTATACACAACGAGGCTGTAAAAGTGAACAAGTCGGTGGGATGACGTCTAGTAGTCTCATTTCGCCACTTGTTAGCAATCGCCTTTTTTAAGACAGGTAAAAGCTTCAAAATTCACGAGTGGGATATTTTCTGACATATTTTATATCATAGAACAAAATGTTAAAATCTCGTAAACTTGTGTTAACCACTGACCTTATTTCAGGCATCTAACCAAAAACCCATTCAAAAAACCCATTAACTACCAGACGAGGGAACCAGAAGTGCTAAAATGCTAACTCATTTTTGGGTTTTAGGACTCATACCTGCACCACTCTTTTCCAGAAAACCCTGATGACATCACTATGACATAATTAGGGTTATTTTTTTTAAACTTCGGAAATTGGAAATCCCCCTCCAGAGCTAAACTTTATACTTTATACTTTACTTTATAGTGTTTTCGCAGGATGTGTAGTACTGCTCATGATGACAGTATGTAAAATCAGTGGAGTGCCCCTTTAACTCATCAGTTCCCCACTGAGGACAATGGAGACAGAGGATTGGGTTATGAGGGTTGTTAACAGGGTATCGTCAACCTAACGTTGTTCCTATGTTTCCTCTCCTTTGCTTACAGCCATTAGACATGAACTCAGTCGAATTAGCACGACATAATCTTTCAGAGCCACTCCCCCGACATGAACCACCTTTTTGAACCATTGCCCCTGCAGCAGCGGCTGTGGACCTGAGGAGGAGGAGGAGGAGAAGTCTGGAACGGAGGCCCAAACTGTGACATCTACTCATCCTGTTCAGCTGTTGAAGCAACGTCGCTGCAACACCTCAGACATGTCTGTGTAACATTTGGTTTGTTTGTTTGGACGTGAATGGGGCACACTCACCCTCGCACTGATTCCTCTGATTTCCTCACGTTCTGTTTCTGTTTGTTTGCCCAGTTCGCCCCTCTGTCCTCGGCCTGAAGGAAAATGGATAAAATAAATATGATTTTATTTGTTTTGCTTTTTTTTCTCCACAAACTTTTTATAATTATTATTATTATTACTATCATTTTCATTATTATTACTATCATTTTTATTATTATTACTAGCATTTTTTATGATTGTCAATGTCATGTTGATATGAGTAGTAGTAGTGTAGTGAGTACAATGGTAATAATGAGGAAATGATCATGAGAATATGATAGTAATGATAATGTTGATAATTATAATTGCACACCATTTTATGTCAGCCTTTTGTATTTTATATTGTTTGTTTTAATTTGTTTTAGTTTCAAGCACATCCCAAAAAAAAAATTCACATCATCTAACCTGGAACATTTTTTTAAAAGGTTTTTTATCCTTTTCGCCAACACAGCTATGTGTGGAACCACGGCCGAAAAATACAGGCTCCGACCTGAACCCGAGGGTGGAATAAACTTCTTTGGATATTGCAATCTTATAAACAAAAAAAATAAATAAATAATACACCAGAGTATTTGTGATCATGTTGTTAATAAAAATGTTTATCGGCTGCAAGGATATGGTGAAGTATTGTTCGTTTTATTCTCTCCTTTTATGACAAAGTGCTTCCTGGTTCGACAACAACAACAAAAAAAGAAACGCACTAAGTTTAAAATGAATTCAAATAAAACTGTGAACAATGTCTTGGATAAATGAGGCCGTCTCTTTCCTTTTGTGTTTGTTTGGGGGCTATTTCGATGCCCGTCTGGTGCTTTTGTCTGACTCCAATTTCTTTTTTCCAACACAAAAACATGTGCTTATTGAATAGGTGCCATAAATTACAGCTGGTGCAGCACAGAGAAGTGTGAAACATCTGAGCTGTTTCTGTGCAACCTTATTGTGTTATTCAAGGCACACAGTGTAGGATGCTGTTAAAGTGCCCTGCAAATACATTAAAAAGATAAACCCAGATAATCAATTAATACAGTGCAGTTTTTATGTATTAGTTTATTACTGGGTGTTCATGAAAGTGTTTGTTATAAATTGAATTAATTATAACACCAATTCATAGATCCAACTATAGAGTTTTGAGTGTTTCCTTTTCCATATTACAGTAGCTACCTAAATACTGTATTGCTTCCATGTACTGGATACAACTGGTTGAGACATGAAGGTAGAAAGATAAAAATTCTCACTTAAATACACACTAAAAATAGAAAGCTAGGAATAGCTTCCACAGCTTTCTGTGTAAATACATTATTTGGCAGGTTGAATAAAACCTTAGCCTTAATCTGATGCAGCAAGATGATCTCTCAGATCTCTCAGTACTGATAATAAAAGATGAAAATACTAATAAACTCTTTTGTTTAAAAACAAGTGTAGGTTTCCAGTTGAGCCGGACTATCAAAAAAATCAAAAAAAATCAGTTAAGACTAACCAATAAAAATAATATCAATCAATCAATAAAACCATTATTTAAGTAGACCAAATTTTGCTGCATATGCAAAGCTTGCTTTACCCATTTCATCCCATTCAAGTTGAATAATCAACTTTTATTACAAAAATCTGGGATCTGGTCACTTGCAATGGACATTTACTATTCTGGGCATTTTATAGACCAAAGTTTTATCTGATTAATTTAAACAAATCAGACAACAAGTGAGGTTTAATAATAGTTATAGCTCTAATTTTTATAATATTTTTTATTTTATTTATATAGGACCTTTCAGAACACAGTTACAACGTTCTTTACAATAAAAACATAACACATTTAAAAACACAAGGATAATAAAATGTACTAATAACTAAACATAAAAACCCAAGGATGATAATTTTAAAAACACATTTTTCAAGATTCAAGATTCAAGATTCAAGATGTTTATTGTCACGCCGGTTATACAAGTACAATCGTGTGAAATGCTTTTTGCTGGCAAGCTCCATTAAAAATAATAAGTTATATTACAATTATAAAAGGAAATACTTTGTACAAGGCATATTAAGAACATATACATATCAGGAAGTATGAATGTACATACAGTATATAAGAAATACTTTGTACAAGGCATATTAAGAACATATACAGTATAGACAGTATACAATATATGATTAAGGTATTGCACTTGTTCATTGCAATTTTTTTGTGAGAAGGTGTCGTATGAATTATCTATTTAAAAGTCTGATGGCCTGGGGGAAAAAACTGTTCCCCAGTCTGCTGGTTTAAATCAAGTCAAGTCAAGTCAAATTTATTTCTATAGCACATTTAAAACAACATGAGCTGACCAAAGTGCTTTACAGACATAGGCAGAATAAAAACAGGTTAACAGAGCAGACATCAAAATCACACACATCCACAGACAGAGACCAAGATAAAATCCATGAGTAAAAAGACTGTTATATTGAGCATTATAAAAGGCCAATTAGTAATCACAATTTAAAACACTAGTAGCTAAAACAATTGGATCAGATGTTCACTCTGTTGACTATTATCATGTAATTTACTTGTTAAATCATATTCATCCAAAAAAAAATATGTTCAGATGATGCTTTTGGGGACAAATATAACATCAACAGCAGCATTGCTATCAAGTTATCGCTGGGTTCTTCATAAAATTAATATGATTTTATTTGTTTTGCTTTTTTTTCCACAAACTTTTTATAATTATTATTATTATTCCTATCATTTTCATTATTATTACTACCATATATATATATATATATATATATATATTATATGATATATATATGATATGATATTATATACTATTATTTTGTAATTTACTTATTTGTTTATTTGTTTTGCACAATTTAAGACTATACAACATAACAAAAAAATAAATGAATAATATACAGTGCAGGAAGAGGCAAAAAATCTACCAGCAGCACTGCTATCAAGTTATTGCTGGGTTCTTCATAAAATTAATATGATTTTATTTGTTTTGCTTTTTTTCCCCACAAACTTTTTATAATTATTATTATTATTACTATCATTTTCATTATTATTACTATCATATATATTATATATATATATTATATTATATTATATACTATTATTATGTAATTTACTTGTTATTTGTTTTGCACAATTTAAGACTATACAACATAACAAAAAAATTAAATGAACAATATACAGTGCAGGAAGAGGCAAAAAATCTACCAGCAGCACTGCTATCAAGTTATTGCTGGGTTCTTCATAAAATTAATATGATTTTATTTGTTTTGCTTTTTTTCCCACAAACTTTTATAATTATTATTATTATTACTATCATTTTCATTATTATTACTATCATATATATATATAGTATATATATATATATATATATACTATATATATATACTATATATATATAATATAGTATATATATATATACATATATATATATATATATACTATATCATATATATATATATTATATCATATATATATATATTATATTATATTATATACTATTATTATGTAATTTACTTGTTATTTGTTTTGCACAATTTAAGACTATACAACATAACAAAAAAATTAAATGAACAATATACAGTGCAGGAAGAGGCAAAAAATCTACCAGCAGCACTGGTCTGGGTATCAAGTTATCGCTGTGGTTCTTCAACAAGTCTCGCGATGTTTCAGTATTGGAGAGCAATAGTGGCAACGAGAAGTGGCGTGGGACGGAGTGAAGAGAGAGTTGTTATCGAAGAAGAGGGAGAAGAGGGAGAAGAAGAGGAAGAGGGAGAACCGGAGGAATAGCAGAGCTTGGGGTGTGTGTTGAGTGTGTGTTTTGAGAGGTCCACAACACGGCGTGAATGAGACAGTCAAGCTGGCGGACTTCAATATGGCATCCGGAGATACTCTGTACATCGAGACAGACGGCTCGGAGATGCCGGCCGAGATCGTGGAGCTCCACGAGATAGAGGTGGAGACGATCCCGGTGGAGACCATCGAGACCACGGTGGTCGGCGGGGTCGACGACGAGGATGAAGACGAGGAAGAGGACGACGACGACGAGCCCATGATCGCTCTGCAACCTCTAGTAACAGACGACCACCACCACCATCACCATCACCACCACCACCACCATCAGGAGGTGATCCTAGTCCAGACTCGAGAGGAGGTAGTCGGCGGAGACGATGAAGACGACGACGACGACGACTCGGACATGCACACGGACGGTGGCGGCAGCGGGGGCTTCGAGGACCAGATCCTCATCCCGGTGCCTGCACCCGGAGTGGAGGACGAGTATATAGAGCAGACTCTGGTGACTGTGGCCGGGAAGAGCAGCTCGGTTGGCCGCATGAAACGAGCAGGAGGAGGCAGTGGTGGTGGGAAGAAAGCAGGCAAAAAGAGCTATCTCTCCGCGGAGTCCGGCGGGAGGAAATGGGAGCAGAAGCAGGTGCAGATAAAGACACTGGAGGGCGAGTTCTCTGTCACTATGTGGGCATCGGGTGAGTAAAGCGTTGCTAGAGGCCCTCGTTGCTAGGGCGTTGTCCTGCTGCACCACACTAGTCCCTGGACGTGTTACGGTCGTGTAAAAGCGGTAAATAACGACACATTTCCCCGCTAAACCTCTCGAAATGTTTTTGTTTTGAAGGGAGGCCATGTTTTTAAAGTGTTGCCTGGGCGCCGCCATATTTCCCCGAGACTTAGTAGACAAGTATGGCGGCGACAGGCCCCCGAAAACATGGCGCTGGTCGCGGCCAGGCGGAGAGACCGTGGTGCTGCTGCTACCAGGGAGGGGGACTGTTAGAGGGGTTTTGGGGTGATTTTAGAGCTCAAAGTGGGGTTTTTGTGGTGTTTAAATGCAGCTGGATGATTTATGTTGAGTATGTGATGTTTTAATAAGCGTGGGTTTGTCAGTGAGGTGCTATTTTAGTCCAGTAAGGGGGTTTAGCTGTTAGCTCTGGTTGCTTGTTGGTGGTGGTTCAGCAGTTCTTCTGCAGCGGGCTGACTACTGCCTCTGTGCAGACTGCTGGTACTGCGTGCAATGTGATATTAACCCTAATCACTACTGGAGACAGGGCTTCATAATGCAATATATTTATGTTTATTTATTTATATTAAGATATTTATGAGGTTAATCATTTCATTTCTCTACCTGTTTTTTGAGAGGACACAGCTGGAGCTATTTATTTAGTGCACTCTGCAGGGTGGTTTACAGTAGGATGTTTATAGTTTCTTATTTTTGTCAATAGCTTTCAATAAGCTCTCAATAAATATCTCCAAACTAGGCTTTAGATTTAGATTTATGTGCACGCCGTATTGTTCTTTTCTGTATTTTTTATTATAAAATTTTGTTGAAAACATTGTTTTAAATATAATATATATATATATATAACTTTTTCTTTATTTTTATATTATTATTTTCATATATTATTTTTTGTTTGGTTTTGTTATATCATTAGCATTGTTTTTTTTGGTTGTTTTTTTTTACATGTTTACAGTCATTTTATTTCACAACCAGATAGCCTACCTGTTTTTTGAGAGGACACATCAGCTATCTGGAGCTATTTTTCTTTAGTGCACTCTGCAGGGTGGTTTACAGTAGAATTCAATAGTTTATAGTTTCTTATTTTTTTTCAATAGCTTCTTATTTACACACTTAATTGAAGGAGACCATTAATTCACCAGACAGCGTTTCTTCTACTGCCTCTGTGCAGAGGGATGGTACTGCGTGCAATGTGATATTAACCCTAATCACTACTGGAAAAAGGGCTTCATAATGCAATATAATTGTTTATTTATATATTTATTTATTTATATTAAGATATTTATGAGGTTAATCATTTTATTCCACACCTGTTTTCGAGAGGACACAGCATCTATCTATCTGGAGCTATTTTTTTAGTGCACTCTGCAACGTGGTTTACAGTAGGATTCAATAGTTAATAGTTTCTTTCTTTTTTTTCTCAATAGCTTCTTATTTTTTTACACACCCACGTCTTAATTGAAGGAGACCATTCATTTTTGTTCCTGCTTGAAACATGACACCTTAACCCTCCTGTTGTCCTCGGGTCAAATTTGACCCGTTTTCAAACTTCATTAAATCATAAATATGGATTTCTTTAATCTAATTGCCCCAAAATAACATGGATGGTTGCCTACTCAAAACAATATTCTGACTAAAAGTTTACATATACCAGTATGTGATAATACATCAACATTATGTTCCTCTGATAATAACTTTAGTCAAAATAATTCACAATATCTGTTTTTTTTTACTAAAAAACTAGGTATAATTTCACGGAAATTAGGTTTATTAACATTAATTTCTCCCAATAAAGTGTAAAACTTAATAATTAGGAAGGAAGTTGGCCAAAAAGGTGTAACACATAATTGGGTGATAGTTTATACTGTATGCTTTATAAAAAGTCAAACCAGACTGGGTTAATTTTGACCCGGGAAGACAAAAGTTGCATGGTCGACGGACGGGAAGACAACAGGAGGGTTAACCCATCACTACTGGAAAAGGTTATTCATAATGCAACCTTTTGAAGAGCTGATATTTATTATTAGTTTATTTCACAACCAAGATAGTCTCTTGTTTTCGAGAGGACACGGCATCTATCTATCTGGAGCTATTTTTTTTAGTGCACTCTGCAGGGTGGTTTACAGTAGGAAAAAAATTAAAAAACTGTAAAATGTAAAAACCCAAAACAAAACAAATAAAAACAATGCTAATGATATAACAAAACTAAACAAAGAATTATATATTTAAACATATAAGAAAAAGTTATATATATATATATATATATATTATATATTTAAAACAATATTTTCAACTAAATTGTATAATAAAAAATACAGAAAAGAACAGAATACGGTGTGCACATAAATCTAATAGCTTCTTATTTTTTTTACACACACGTCTTAATTGAAGGAGACCATTAATTTGTGCAGAGGGATGGTACTGCGTGCAATGTAATATTATTGACCAGGTGTTAACCCATCACTACTGGGAAAAGGGCTTCATAATGCAACCTTTCAAGAGCTGATATTTATTTAATCATTTGATTTCACAATCAGATAGTCTACCTTGTTTTTGAGAGGACACAGCAGCTATCTGGAGCTATTTATTTAGTGCACTATGCAGGGTGGTTTACAGTAGGATTCAATAGTTTATAGTTTCTTATTTTTTTCAATAGCTTTCAATAAGCTCTCAATAAATATCTCCAAACTAGGCTTTAGATTTAGATTTATGTGCATTCTGTTCTTTTCTGTATTTTTTATTATAAAATTTAGTTGAAAAACATTGTTTTAAATATAAAATATATATATATAACTTTTTCTTTATTTTTATATTATTATTTTAATATATCATTTTTGTTTGGTTTTGTTATATCATTAGCATTGTTTTTTTTGTTTTTTTTTTTGTTTTTTTTACCTGTTTACAGTCATTTTATTTCACAACCAGATAGTCTACCTGTTTTTTGAGAGGACACATCAGCTATCTGGAGCTATTTTCTTTAGTGCACTCTGCAGGGTGGTTTACAGTTGGATTCAATAGTTTATTGTTTCTTATTTTTTTTCAATAGCTTCTTATTTTTACACACTTAATTGAAGGAGAGTATTAATTCACCAGACAGCGTTGCTTCTTTTGCAGCGGGCTGACTACTGCCTCTGTGCAGAGGGATGGTACTTCGTGCAATGTAATATTGACCAGGTGTTAACCCATCACTACTGGGAATAGGCTTCATAATGCAACCTTTTCAAGAGCTGATATTTATGAGCTTAATCATTTTTATTTTACAACCAGATAGTCTACCTGTTTTTGAGAGGACACAGCATCTATCTATCTGGAGCTATTTTTTTAGTGCACTTTGCAGGGTGGTTTACAGTAGAATTCAATAGTTATAGTTTCTTATTTTTTTTCCAATAGCTTCTTATTTTTACACACTTAATTGAAGGAGACCATTCATTTTTGGTGCCTGCTTGAAACATGACACCTTTTTAGAAATTAAGAATAAATATCTCCAAACTAGGCTTGAGATTTATGTGCACACCGTCTTCTGTTCTTTTCTGTATTTTTTATTATACAATTTAGTTGAAAATATTGTTTTAAATATAGAATATATATATATAGAATATATATATATATATAACTTTTTCTTTATTTTTTATATTATTATTTTTATATTTTTTGTTTAGTTTTGTTATATCATTAGCATTGTTTTTTGTTTGTTTACATTTATTATAAAATTTAGTTGAAAATATTGTTTAAATATAATATATATCTTTATTTTTTATATTATATTATTTTAATATATTCATTTTTGTTTAGTTTTTTTATATCATTAGCACTGTTCTTTTTGTTTTTACATGTTTACAGTATGATTTACAAAGTCAAATTTGCAAAAAATTATGAGCAGCATGAGGTGAGTAATATTTGGAAATATAATGGAAATAGGTAATCTTTCTATTAATGTAAAACCAAAGTAATTATGCAACAATAATGTGACTCCTGATATAACTTCAGGGCCAAGGCAGCTGCAGATGTGTTTTTTGCCCTCCCTCAGGCTTGTTGCTAGGGAAACACCAGTGTGTTATCGGTTCAGTCTCTGTAATGTATTCCTAGATGACAATAAAGACATTGACCATGAGTCAGTGGTGGAAGAGCAGATCGTCGGGGAGAACTCCCCTCCAGACTACTCGGAGTACATGACGGGGAAGAAGCTGCCCCCTGGTGGTATCCCGGGGATCGACCTCTCAGACCCCAAACAGCTGGCTGAGTTTGCCAGGTCAGTGTGTGTTTTGGCCTCTGCATCCCTTGTTCCCAGATGTAAACACACCTGTTTGTGTCAACAACTCTGATTAATATGCAAAAAAGGATATCACAAAGGGGATATGTAGTGCGAGATAAACATGGTGCTGACCCTCTACACAATTATCAGATATTCTGTTTAGCTTGTGTCTGTCAGGCAAAACAATAGGGCTGTCAATCGATTAATATATTGAATCCTGATGTCCTGTCCATAGTTAAATACGATTAATCGTAAATTAATTAAATTAATTAAAAGCGTTATTTATCCTTCTTCGCGACAAACTAGTAAGTCAATGTTGGTATATGTATATATAAGAAAGACAAATAAAGTATATGAAAAAAACACTTGGTATAATGTAGACGTGTTTGTGCATATGTGGATGCAGACTGCACATATTGATTTATGTTAATGCACAAGGTTTGAGCAAGCTCTGTGTATAGTATTTACTGGGGAAGGTGTACCATTGTTACGTGCTGAAATAGACCAAACGGAATTATTTTATAGACATCACAAAACAAGCAACTAACAGTTATTTTCATTACTGATTATTTACTCACTTATGTTGTCATTTAATCATATAGCCTATAAAATGTCAGCTAAATGGAAAGCAGGCTGATTTTATGGTGAGACCAGTGAACGCTCATAGCGAGTGGGCGTTCTATAATTATTTATTAGTAACTTTTCACTGTGCGCTTCACTTTCCTGTAAACATGCTCCATCTCGAGGTGAAACGTCAAGTGAGGATATTTCCACTGTAACAGACAGCCTCTTACTGAAACTGGTTGTTGATTAACTAAAACAAATCAACGTTAAAACTGGACTGGTAAATAACACGGGCGCTTGTGTGAAAGGGATGGCTTTGCGACATGTCTGTTTTTGTTTGTTTAAAACCCCCACACCATGTACTTTTTTTTTCAAAATCAGAATGAAGCCCAGGAAAGTCAAAGAGGACGATGCTCCCCGGACGATAGCTTGCCCTCATAAAGTGAGTCTAACAACGTTGTCCCCAAGTGAACCCTGCTGCCACCACTTTGCCAAGATAGAGTTCATAGTTCCTGATCGCTTTAATAGTCTCACATTGCTGCTTTGTTGCTTTCTGGGTAATTGAACATTTCTGTAAAGGTTATTTAAAAGTGGAGAAAGCACTCGGGTGTATTGATTTTCATGTACTTACAAGAACAATCGAGCCTTATCTGAACTCTACATGTTTAGCTAATGCAAAGGGTGATTCGCTGTATGAGCAGTCTGAAGCTGTTAACAATACATCGCCATTAGGAGAGAATAGACGCAGCTCCACTTTTTCAGGATTTATAGGAAACTAAACAAAAGTTCTGGGGACATTTGACATTGGCATACAAGGAAACAAAAACCCTTTTGGTGCACCACTTCAGAGATTACAAATAACCTTACATTATTCACTTGTCTATGCTGTTTGTCAACTCTGTGCTGCGCTTTCTTTTTGTCCCCCAGGGCTGCACAAAGATGTTCAGGGATAACTCAGCCATGAGGAAGCATCTCCACACCCACGGACCCCGCGTGCACGTCTGCGCCGAGTGCGGCAAGGCGTTCGTGGAGAGCTCCAAACTCAAGCGTCACCAACTCGTTCACACAGGGGAGAAACCCTTCCAGGTTAGCATCTGGACTAAACTTCACACTCCCCCCCACGCACATACACTTGCACTATTTTTACATTCTTAAGCACATAAGCCCATCAACAGTTTTAAGTCAAATTCAAGCTAAGGAGAATGGGATAATAAGTAATTGCTCGCTGATGGGGTTCAAAAATCATCACCCACCACGTACCAAACGCAAGTAAAACTTTGTGTTTGGTTGATAAATCAAAGGTCACCCATCACACTGACTGGTAACATTTTTGTGTCTTTGCATGATCTTGAACTTCAAGACTATTATTTGAACTTACTCTCCATAATTAATGACTGATATTTCAATCAAATTTATATGTTTTAGCTGGTATTTTGTATACCTGTCAAGCTTCCTGTTCTTGCAAATTTGGTCAGTTATCAGTGTTCTTAGTACATTTTGAAACCTTGGCTCCTTGATTTCACACAGAGGTAGAAAAAAGGACAAACAGCTGAAGGTACTGTAGTTAGCTATCTAATGAAGCTAACTTTAGCTTCATGAGTTGGTTGAAAACGCTTTAATGTCTCCATCTGATTCGTAACTTATATAATGTATTATGTATTTTATGGCTACATACACAATAGGGGTTGGAATCACCAGAGGCCCCACGATATGATATCAACACGATACAATCTTATTGCGATTTTAAACATGCAATATGATAAGTATCATGATAAGATATAATGTGATATATTTCACTTTATTGCCTTTTTTCAACTGCAAATTATGTAGTTTGTCAACATCTGTTTCATCTCAGAGGTTTTATTCACATATCTTGAGGTCAGAGGTCAAGGGATCCCTTTGAAAATTGCCATGCCAGTTTTTCCTTGCCAAAATTTTGCGTAACTTTTGAGCATTGTTTAACATTGTTCCAGACAAGGTACCAATTGATTCCTTAGGTTTTTTTAGTTTCATAAGTTACCAACATCTTCACTTAGGCTTTAAGACTGAGCCCGCTACAACCTCTGAAAGACACAAGGCACACTGGTGGATTGTTGTCTAATAGTTTATGTAATAAAAGATCGATACTTGACGTCCGTGTGTCGATACAATATTGCCACGACACTATGCTATATCGATTTATTACACAATATCGTCCTCAAAGACTGAGACCATAGAAATAAAATATTCCAAATGCTGTTTCTATGACTGAGAGTAAAGCTGGCGAAAGTCAGCATCTTCACCAACTGATGGAACACAAAACAAGCAGAAACAAAAGAAAAGAGAAATGGTTGTTCTTTTTTCCCAACATAACCCTGTTTTGCTTCATGATGTTATTGTTTGTATTACCAAACAGTACATTTTTACTTTTAATGTTACAAGAGAAAAGGCTGTTGGGATGAAAACTAACCAAATGTGTTTGGCATTATTTTGGGTAACGTTGGTTGCTTGAGTGTAAACGTCCTCAAATCCAGTAAAGAGCTGGACAGAGACGCTAACGTTAGCCTAAACTCTGATTACATCAACTTCCGCACAGTGGGGAAACACTGCACTGTGAATGTGCTAGTCTTGATAACTTAACCTGTAAAGCCCATACTAGTAGTTAGTTTATTCAACGCTCTGTTACTACTCTAGGTAGTAAGCTAGTTAGCCAGACATGCTAACGTTTGCAGCTTAAGCTAGAGCAGATAAACACGATTTAGTCCATTCCTTTACACTTCTGCTCTTGTGTCTTTGGGTTTGGGAGGATTACAAAAATACAGAAAAGTGTTTACAAACGTGTGCACATCCAGACGATAAATACTAGGTGCTGGACAGAAAAACATGTAAAAGATGGAAAAATGGAGTCCGCACACTAGATAGTGCTCCCATGAACACTTAATTTATTACCACCGGTGATGTTTCGAGGTTCTGAAGAAGAGCGTCACCGGTGGTAATCAATTCAATGTTCATGGGAGCAGTATCTAGTGTGCAGACTCCATTTTTCCATCTTTTACAAGATTAAAAAATACACCACACTCCCAAACTTTTAAAATGCAGAGTGTCTGTTACTACAGCTTCATGCACACTGCTTCAACATGTGGTGGAAATCCAAAGCCTGACAGGCCCCGCCGTTGCTGAGCTGTGATTGGGCATTCGCTGTTTGGGGGGGAGAGGTGTAACGAATAGTCAATTAAGCCCAGAAATTGGATGTCACGCACTGCATGATCAGCATGAAGACTGACTCCCGTGCTTCCTCTCATTTCTTTTAGTGTACCTTCGAAGGCTGCGGGAAACGGTTTTCTCTGGACTTCAACCTGCGCACGCACGTGCGGATCCACACTGGAGACCGACCCTACGTCTGCCCTTTCGACGGCTGCAATAAGAAGTTCGCGCAGTCGACCAACCTAAAGTCTCACATCCTCACACACGCCAAAGCCAAAAACAACCAATGAGAACCCATCCACCACACACACAAAAAAAAAAAGAAGAGCATCCTAGCAGCACACCTGAAGCCTCTTTTGAGGACGGAATGAAAAGCTTGAGACTTATTGATTTATATGAAAAATCTGACAGATCAAAAGACTTAAAAAAACACTGAAATTCAGCTAGTTTTCCTGCGTCCCCTTTTCTTCGTCTGCTGTCACGTTGGACGAGGAACACAGTGACTTTTCCCCAAAGCCCCGGCCAACACAGTCCCTTTGTTTCTCCAGTGGCGCTCGGCTGCCAGAAGATGGAACTCGAGGACAAACATCAGAGACTTATTTTTACCAGAGCGAGGAGAGAAGCAGCGGTCTATTAGTATTTTTATTTTCTCACATAGCTTTTATTTTACCCAAGTGTGCATATTGTACACTTGTCTCAGGCTATGTTTAGTAAAATTGTGATTTATTTCTTTTTTTTTCCTGGTGCATTATAACATCATACCCATGATACAAAAAAGGCCCCAACCCCATTTCACACGTATGAGGAGTTTAAAAACGGCTGTATGTTTGCATTTCCATACCCTCTTTGGTTGTATTTTTCTCTAACCACAAAATAACCGTGTATACTTGTATTGTATGGCTGTATTGAAATTACGTAGACATAGATAGAGGTGTGATTTAAAGTGTTAACCAATTAAACTTTTAGTCATGAGTTGCTTTATATTTTCTATGAACTGTCTTTACACAGATGAATGAGTAATATAAACTTATTCGGAACGCGTCTCGTTTAAAGTATCTGGAGCGAACATTTGAACTGGCTGCGAGCGAGACCATCACTTTCTTTGTTGGAATGTAATGTACAGATGTCAACCATTAACTTCCTTTTGTTGATATTTACACCCATGTATCTCAACTGCCCACAATAAAATGGCTCATTCCCACCCTGTCAAAATGCACATACGCTATTATTAAGTGTATCCTTTTGATTGATTATTTGTTTCAGATAAACTCCCTCTGAATTAGTGGTAACCAAATGTATTATTTAGCCTGCTTGTTGTTTTAAAGTCTACACCATCTAAAATGAACGTACAAGTGTTTTGGCTCATTTTACCCCATTTAATGCAATGTTAGGTATATTATTTAGAGCTGAAACAATAAATTGATCAGTTTGTTGATCAAATAAGTTAATCAAATTTTTTTTTCAGGCAAAAACGGCAAATACTTTCTCCTTCCAGCTCAACAAATACTGCTTTTCTTTGTCATGTATGATAGTAAACTGAATATCTTTTGTTTTTGAATCGATAAAATGAGAAATTTAAAGACATCTTATGGTCTTTGGGTCATTATAATGGGTGTTTTTGCTATAAAGAATACCATCAATCAATTGAGAAAACAAGTGTCAGATCAATCAGTAATGAAATTTATCATTAGTTGCAGCCCTAATATTATTACTGAGAACTATTTTCCCAAGCATACTGCAGAATTTTGAATGTGATTTTCCTACATGAGGAAGCCTTTCATCACATTTCATAGCAGTCACGTATGAAGTTCAAAACCTGCTTCAGGCAGGAACATTCAGTAACCTGCCAAACAGGAACTGTCTTATGCAAAATGCTATCAGATCCTTTACACCGCATCCAAATACATTTTTCCCTTTGGCTCGCATGCATACACAGTTCCTGAAAATGTCCTCAGTGGTTGAAAGTTACTAAGTACATTTACATAAAGGTGTCGCGTGCGGCCATTCCGGCTACGTAAACAAAGCGCAGAGAAGTTTGTATTACAACACAACTTCATTCTCTGCTCAGGTAGACATTACTCCACTATATCTTTACATAGCAAATAGTTGTTTTTGCTGCCACATTAATGCTCTGAATATCGAGAACCTTTTAGTACCGTGCATAATGATGAGTATTTCCATGTTACTTTAAACTTCTACTCCACTATATTTCTATAATCCATTTATTTGACAGCTAATGTTCTAGATTAAAATGCACAGAATATAAAGCAGGTAAAATTAGTTCAACCTCCAGTAGTCCAGCTACAACATTAAAGTACTGCGGACACGTTAATGCATAAGTACTAATTATCCCATAATATGATAATATAACACTGAGAGTGGCCATTCTGCACAGTGAGTGCTTTTATTTTTAATACTTGCTCAAACTTATGCACTTTTACTTAAGTACATTTTTTAATGCAGGACCATCAGTGGTAATTGAGTGTTTTTATAGTTTGGCATTACTTAAGTAATGATCTGGATACTTCTCCCACCAGTGGATGTCATGCAGTGGTGATGAGGTGGGTGTACTAGTAGGTAGATGGGTAGGTTACCGAGGAGGAAGTGGGTATACTCTCCTGTGAGTGTTTGGCTGATAGGTGGGTATACTGTAAACTGACAAACAAAACAGGTGGGTATATAGCCTCCACTACACCACTGATGTCATGATGCGTCTTTGTTGTTCTTCATGCTTCTATGTTTTTTTTAGAAGACCAGAAATATCAATAGTCAATAGGCGGCTGTGGCTCAGGAGGTAGAGCGGGTAAATGGAAGATTGGCGTTTCGATCCCCGGCTCCTCTAGTCCGCATGTCAAAGTGTCCTTGGGCAAGATACTGAACCTCAAATTGCCCCCGAAGGCCGTGCCATCGGTGTATGAATGATCATTAGATTATAAATCCTAATTAGCAGGTGGCACCTTGCATGGCAGCCTCTGTAACATGTAATATAGAGCGCTTTTTGAGCGTTTGGAAGACTAGAAAGGTGCTGTATAAATGCAAGTTCATTAACCATTCATCTCACACAGAGGCTATGGCCCCTGGACTGTAGCCATAGCACGTTCAATAATCCATCAATGACCACACAAAAGATATTGGAAAATATAAACAAAACAAAAGAAATTCTAGAAACAATGGTATGCTGTGGAAAACGATCAGCAGCATTATAACAAAATTCTAGGGTATGCAGCTAACAATTAAAATGAATCTACTTATCAATTTCTCAAGTAATCAATTCATTATCTGGTCAATGAAAAGTCAGAAAATAGTTAAAATGTCCATTACAGTTTCCCAGAATCAAAGGGGACATCTTATAAATGTGTTTAGGTGCTGGAACTAACGATTATTTTCACTGTCGATTAATCTGTTGATTATTTTCTCGATTAATCGATTAGTTGTTTGGTCTATAAAATGTCAGAAAATGGTCCACAAATTTGTCCACAACTCAAAGGTATTCAGTTTACTGTCATAGAGGAGTAAAGAAACCAGAAAATATTCACATTTAACAAGCTGGAATCAGAGAATTTTGACTTTTTTTCTTACTCAAACCGATTAATCGATTATCAAAATAGTTGCCGATTAATTTAATAGTTGACAACTAATCGATAAATCGTTGCAGCTCTAGTGTCAATTCAATATTCTGAAACAAGTATGTTTTTTGGCTTAAAAAAAAGCTTCACATAATTCCCCCTTAGAGTCTCAATTATTGTGGTTAGTAAACACACCACAGGCTTCCCAACGTGTACTCTGAGAGAATTATTAAAAAGTAACTCTCTCTTCATTCATATTTGACTCAGGGTAACAAGAGTTTCTAAAAGCTGCATCAGCTCGGTGGGAGTTTCCTTCCTTCCTTCTCCGGTCTCCACTTGCAGTTTTTGAGTTTACACATAAATCCATTCCCCTTTTCTGCTCAGCCAGCAGGATTAGCACAACTGTCGACCTCAGTGTCCTGCTAAGATCCTGCTCTTTTGGCCTGATCCTGGTCATCCCAGTGCAGACTCCAGACCAGCTCTCACTGCCCCCTTCTGGCACTAATCTGTAGTGTCTTTCACCCAAGGTGGCAGGCAGTGCTATCCATGGTGCTGATCCCCAGGCGGTGGATACAGCAGTGTCATCAAGCCTCTCTATGTGTGTGTGAGGTAAAGTTTGAATCTTTTCTTGCAGTCTGTCACATAAATGATCCAAGAGGGAAGAGGAAAAACAAAAGAGGAGCTTTGTTTTTCTGGTGAGGAAATACATTGATTTAGCTCCAGTGCATTATTGATGTCTTATTGGCTTTTTTTTAGCTCAGATTTGCTGCTTGAAATTCAAAACCAGGCGCACTTTTCTTCTACCTGAGACCAACTCTGTGTATGAGAAAGTGAGAGTATATGTAAAGGCTGATTCAGGCATGATTCCACTTGGGGGGTCTCTGTCTTTTTTTTATTCTAAGGGAGCATTTATTCACGGGATTGGTTGTTTTGATTGACAAAGGCAGGGGAGAGTAAATGCGCTACTTGTTATGCAGCTGAAGTCTGTCAAGCCTCCAACACCTGCTCTCTTTCAGATGCTTATTTCATTATGGCTCCTCTCTCCCAGGAGTCAAGGCACTTGAGTATTTTTTTTCCCTCCTATTTTTAATTCTGTGCTGCATGTTTACCTGGATGTTATTCCCCTTCTCTCTTACTCTCCCTGCTTCGGCCAAATCGGAGCTTATTTGCAGCCGAGTGTGATCTCACCTACAATCTTCAACGCCTGGATTTTCTTTCATTAGTTTCTCTCTCTCTCTCTCTCTCTCTCTTTCTGTTGCACTGGCAGCAAGCAAACAAAGGTTTATCACACTGAAGCGTAGCAGGCGGCCTCAGCAGTGAGATACCCACGGTTCTTACAGCTGCACTAAACCCCCTTCATCTGTGAGTGGAAACTAAATCAGGAAATCCTTCCAGATCAACCCCTCAGCCCTCTGTTCTTTATTATTCATTTTACTCTTCTTAATAACACTCCTGCCAAGGATCTTTCTCCCGCTTGTGCTCTGCTTGTCAAGAGCTGAATTTCATATTCATGTAAATAAATCCTGAGGCAAACAACCACCAGTGTAAATAGGATAAGCTATCATCATATAATGTATGACAGAGTCAACTTTATTCTGCAAATGTAGAATGCACAAATGGACTTCTCTGTAGATCCTTGGCTACATATAGTGAAAGCCTGTCTGTGCTTAGCTCCTCCATTGCTCCGACACTCAGCCAATTTGATGTGAAGGCATGCAGAACACCATAACTCAATTTCATCCAATCTGTAGGTCCGTAACTTAAATCTCTTCTAAACACGTTTAAATCTCTTGAAATGCCTCTTTTTGTGTGTGCGGTGGGCACAGCAAGAGATGCTATTTCCATGCAGAAAATATGTTGCCAAGGTAACAGAGGAGAGAGTGTGAGCATGTGAGAGAGAGGCTGAGATACCCCCTGAATACCAGGACTGCCGCTGCAGACGTAGAGCACAACGCTCCACCCTGTCAGCATCGCTACAGCAGATTTTCAACAACCACTAACACATCTGAAGGCTGACTTTGCTTTAAATGTCAGTTGGCTTTTTTTATTTTTGTCTTTATTTGCCGAAGTGTCGCACCAAAAGAATGGCATAGGTGGTAATTTGTCTTTCTGCATCGCACCCTCTTTTTCACCTCTGGTCCCCTTATCAGCTCCCTTCCTCTCCGTCTCTACCTATATATAGACCACTGCCTTTCTCTCATTCCTCTGCCTCAGTTTCAGTCTCTCTCTCTCTCCATCTGTGTACATCTGTCTCCTCTCTCTTATTATTATTTTTCCTAGTTTTAGAGGCACATTATTGTCTATGTTTCTTGCACTTTTTGAGGATTGCATTTAAATATTGTTGTACTTGTACAATGACAATAAAGATATATTCTATTCTATTCTATTCTATTCTATTCATCCGCTCTCTGTCTGTCGAACACACATTTGTCTCATTGGCATGGCTGTGATTAACTACACTGTTGCCAAAGAATGCTGCACAAGGTTTACAATGCAAGTGTGTGGACTCAGAATGTAAAAAATACAGCATTATATACAATATAGACTATAGTCCCCATATAATCGTGAATGGATTCATCGTTTAGGTCATTTATCATACAAAAAAGTGGAAAAAATAAATGCTGGTTCTCAAATGTGAGGATTTGCTGCTTTTCTCTGAATATCATTATATATATAATATATAAATATCTGAGAAATTTTGATGGCCATTTTGCACTATTGTCTGATACCTAATAGACTAAATGATTAACTGATTTCAGTGGTGGGAAAATAACCAAGAAAAGTGCTAAGTACTGTACTTAAGTATTTCCATTTTAACCCACTTTAGAATTACTAGGAACATACTAACATACATTACTCCACTAGGTCTACATTTATCTGCCAGCTTCAAATCAGCTGAGATTTTACATGAAAAAGACACATGATGGGCTTATAAAATGCAATATACTGTCAAAGATTAAACCAGTAGTTACATAAGCAGTGTCTAGTTATGGCTCATTGTCACGTTTCTCAGATGGTTTCACTTGAATAACCGTTTGAGGCCAAAACATGTCATTCATCTAGTATTTTACAAAAAAAGAGCAAAGATTACAGAAAAGTCTTCTTTCCGACCTCATTAACCATCTCACGACTCCTCAGATTCACCTGACTCTTTGGAGGGGACCAAACCTCTAGGTTGGAAACCACTGGAATCAACTAACTAATTACTGACTGTATATAAATTCTATTGCCTTTCAACGGCTCTCAACATGGCAATGGCGAGCCCGGTGGCTTGTAGCTAACGGTGCAAACAACAGCGAAAAGGCTAACAGTGTTTACCTGAGGGGGAACCGGAGGGCGGGTGCTACGCTTCCGTGACAACGCTGTCGGTCGGGACGCCGTTAACAGCTGTAACCGGCGGCAACATGCACGAACATGCGCTAAAAGCAATCGCAGTCTGCCCGACGATGTCAACAAAGCAAGGAGAAGCTCGGATTACAACTAACACAGAGGGAGAGTGACTTCATTCTCTGCTCAGGTAGACATTGCTCCAATATATTACATAGCATTTGCTGCTATATTAATGCCTGGATATGGAATTTAGCACCTATAAAGCTAGCTCCACCTCGACCAGCTACAAAGGTAAAATGCGGCTTATTCATGCATCAGTATTAATAATCTAATTATGTTATACTAATTTATCAGTCACTATAATTTTGAATGACTTTTACTTGTAATGTAGTACTTTAACATTGTTATATTTCGACTTTTACTTCAGTACAAGGCTTTGAGTACTTCCTCCACCATTATCAACCGATTATGCCTAGAAGGTAACACTAGCTTGCTTCTCCTGTCATTGTACAGGCTGCAGGGTAGCAATGAGTGCTGCTGAATCTCTCTTCTCTGGATTGCCAGGTTTGTCTGTGTCCACCAGTCTCAATGGCCAGGCTGTGATCACTCACTTTGTATTCAGGTGATAGTGCTGAATAACTTTGAGTTTACTTTGTGGTTTAGATTTCCAAACGATTGATGTTCCAGATTGTGTTGTACTGTCTCTCAATGTAGTCTTCACCAGTCTCTCTCTCTCCCCCTCTCTCCCCCCTGTGCCTCAGTCTCTCCCCCATTAGCCACCACACGTCAACCACAAATCGACCTTTATTTGATTAATGCTTCATTTCACGACCCTCATCACGTCGCCGCTTCGCCCCGCATGGTCGCTAAAGGTGAACCCTCTTCAAAAGAGCGTAGCCGTTGCATCTACATTTCAAATCGCCGACTGTAAGACTGCGCAGGGATGTGATCGGCCTGCAGGTTCTAGCCTACACCGCAAACGTGGTCACAGTCAGATCAAAAGACCTTTTAAAGCTCTCTTTATGAAGAGCTACCTGACATTCTCGATTTTACCCGCATCGGCTGTATCTCCCCCTTAGCTGCAGCGGATGACAACTGATCAAACAATAGCTGTGGGGCCACGGCTCTGTTATCCTCTGTCCATATCCCCATGTGTGTTAGCGTATGCACTTTGTACGCCCAATTAGCGTGAAATCCAAGTTAAATGTGACACCGCGGCTTGATATCTCAACTTAACAAGCGCACTTAGATGAGATCACTGTGAGCAATAAATAAGATTAGCACACAGAAAACACAGTCGATTCATAATCCTGGTGTGAGCTGGTTACAAAAGCCCCGAAGCCGTGCAGATTTCTGTGTGTGTGGATGTAGAAATGATTCAGCAGTGGGCAAGTGGAATGCAGGCATGCATGCAGTAACATGTTGGGAGCACTTGTGATGTGTGAGCAAAATAACGTGGCTCATCCACGACCTCCCAACAGTCCCCTGTCCCCCATTACCACAAGCCTGAAGCGATAACAAGATTAGCATAAGCACTTTTAGTAAGTCACTGTGAATGGGAGCCTTAAAGAGGCTTAAACTGTCCCCCCTTCACCAGCAGCTGATAGATAGTTGGGAGCTGACTGGCACATCTGCTTGGTTGCTGCACTGTTCTCTTGGTGATCTCAGACACTGGCGAATCAATGGGGGATCCATCATTGGGGACGCTCGGCGTAGAGGCAGAGAGCAAATCGCTTCTAGAAGCGATAGCAGCTATCACGCAAATGGGCAGAAAATGGTTCCTAATGGTGCCTGGTATGTCTGGTGTAAACTGCAGCCGGCCTCTTTTGTCGTTCATCACCCTGGAGCATATGTAACTGAAGGAGGAGAGGAGAGGAAGAGGAGGAAGCATCTGTTCATTCAGCATGGGAACCCCTCAGGGGAGGAAGGGGTGACACGATAATCTGGGTTCACGTCAAACCAAATCTGGTGTCTGTGGCTGCGGGATGACGCCGTGTCACTTAGTGAGTCTGCGTGTCGAGCAGTGGTAGTCACTCAGTCAGCACCGCCTGGTGTGTGACCTTCGCTCAGCCTCCGCTTTCTAATGGGATTTCGAAAACGCTCGCTCATTTTCCGGCTTTGTCAAAAAATCCTGTTGGTAATTGAAGCACGGTTGATTCAAAAGATCATAAAAAATGAATGACTCCTCTTAACCCCTGCAATCTGCAAAGTCAGGCCACAGGTAGACGCTGGTCAAGAGGGGAGGAAAGTAGTTCTCAGTGGGAGCATCACAATGGGACACATTAGTTATCGACTTTAATGGTGAGTTTTGGGCTAGACGGTAACAGTTGTTGCTGAGTAAACAAGGAAGTCTTTAGTTTTAGATTTGACCATTTCAATTATCTCCCCCCTTGCCCCGACTGCTGTTTTCCCAGAAACAGTAATCACATTCACTATTAATGAGCCATGATGTTCATCCTGGACCCATTTACTCCTCTCAATAATGCATACTCTCTGGAATTGCCTTTGCATATTTTACACTGTGCCACCTCCCACCTCTGTGTGCTCCCCCCCTGAGAGGGATATCAGTGGTGTTTCGGTTTATCTTGCCCCAGGCTCTCTCTACATGTACCTCCAGGGATAATGCTTGCCAGGGGAACAATGTCTCCGACTGAGACCGCCTGCTGCGCGGAGATAATGAAACACTGAGCCGCGCAGAGCAATAGGTGCTAACACACTTGTTGACGGACCTCTGTCTTCTTCGATTAAGCCTCCGTATTACACCGCCCTTACTGTGATTTTAATAGGCTCTTCAGTTTGTTGAAATAGGCCCAACGATCTCTTTAAATAAGACAATTGACCACAAATTGGATACATCAGTGCCCCAATGTGATTTTCACCACATCATGATTGTCATTAAAAGCAGGCGGTAGTGCCATCGGAGGCCATGTTGGTTTAAGTGCTCCGTAAAGGGAATCGTCCTGTCAGAGACGAGTGAAAACTCGCACAAAAGCCCATTAGCGGTGACAGCATAAAATGGATTTAATCAGCGGAACATTGAGACTACTATTGAGAAGAGTGGGGAAAGTGAATCAATATGTTTCTGATGGTCACTCTGACCCCGGTGAGCGACACATCAAATAGAGGCGCGAAGTCCCGCCCCTTCCGGTGGACCACCATGGGACCTTATTTTGGAAAAAATATGAACTGTAGTCAACGGCGAGAGACAATTATTTTTTTGATCCTGTTTGAATTGGGCCATAAATCACACAGATGTTTGTCAATTTAAAACTTAATTTTGCAAGTCGCAGTTTGTTGTAAAACTGTTGTAGTATAAGACTGTGAAAATACGTGATTAGAAAGATTACACACCCAAAAGTCGCATAAATGATGTCTCTCTCACTAAAGCTACGATGCTTGTGTGTTTCGTACTGGGATGTACTCACACCAGCAATGGGTCTTGCTCGTTCTTTCGCTTCCCAGCTGATAAAACAACCAGAGTTGCTGAATAAAACACATCGGGTAAGATACCGTTTCATTTGTGCGTGGAGCATAGTTAAACCTCCATAATAACCTTTCAGCATATTGTAATTCAAGTGTTCTGAGAGAAAACTAGACTTCTGCACCTCCTCATGGCTCTGTTTTCAGGTTTTAATAAATCCAGCCCGTGACGGGAGACTTTGGCCAATCACAGGTCATTTCATTGAGAGAGCGTTCCTATTGGCTGTGCTCCGGCTGGTGGGCGGTGCTTGGTATTTCCTCAACTAATCTCAACATAGCTGCCGGGTCACAAACTTTCTCATTTTACAGCTAAACAGTACACTACAAGATGTTTCTGAAAACATTTGAGTGAGAAATAGGCATTACAGTAACAGAATATTGATTCAGATTTGATCAGCGCTGCCTAGTTTGACCGTTTGATCCGAGTTTGCGAGTGATTGACAGCTGCTCAGAGACGGCAAGGCTCCAGCTCGGCTCTGATTGGTTGTATGGAGAGACGAAAGATACTAACTGATACTACAACAAACTGACACTTTCTTGACTTGCAAAATTATCTTTTAAATTGACAAACATCATATGTGTGATTCATGGCGCAATTAATCAAAGTCTCTTGCCGTTGACTTCCGTACATATTTTTTCCAAAATAAGGTCCCACGGGGTCCACCGGAAGGGGAGGGACTTCACCTCTCAGCCCAGACTGATGAGGGATTGGTCAGTCTGTTTGTCGAAAGGGGGTCGGCCTCTGAGAGATTGGCAGGTTCAGCTCTCAAGTGGGCCAGTGGGTGGGGGGTTGACGAAGGTTGTTCAGGAGCACGGCAGAGGAGTGAGTCAGCATGATGCAAGACAGTAGTCTGGAGAGGAAGGGGGTGGGGGGGGGGGGGTCAGATGGTGGTGTGTGGAGGAGGAAGACGAGACAAAGGCCAGGAAACACATTATAGGGGTTTGGAAAGCGGGTCAGTGTTGTGAAGGGGAGCGTGCCGTTCTGGTCTGGCCACAGGGCTCACTCCGCTCTGCTCGTTGCCAGACCTCCAGCCGAGGTCTATCACCCAAACTCACCCCGCCGCCTCCTCCTTTCCCTCTCCTCTCACCCCCTTTGTGAAGGTGCGCTGAATATCGAAGAGCCAGAGGCTGCATGGCTGGCTTACAAAGGATGCTCTTTTCTCCGTCTCCTGCACTCTGTTTCGCTCTACATTCTCTCTCACTCCCAGCTCCCTGTGCCCTCTCCCTCTCTTCTCTCTTTCTCCGTCTCTGAGCTGTCTCGCTTTCTTCTCTGCACCTCTCGCTCCCTCTCTATTTCTTCATCCTTCACCCCTGCCTCTCTCTGCCTCCCACCCTCGTCGCCGTATTTGTTTCACAAAACCTTCCATCTACTTTTCTCTGCCTCCCCTCGCTCCTCTGTCTCTCTCTCTCCCTAGAAATGCATCTATTATTAACACACACCTCTGGCTCTCGCCAAAGACTGGAACCAAGGTTCAGGCCAAGCTCCTCGGCATTTAAATCACCCGTAATGAGCAAGAAATGATGAATAAAAAGTGCTTGAATCCTGCTTATTTGAGTGTCATAAAGTATGTACAGATCATCCCAGCACAATGCTGTATTTTCAACCCAATGTACTGCATCCTTCGAGACGCATGCTGAGAGAGGCATACCAGTGCATGTATATAAAAATCAATCAAGCAGCATCCGACAAACAAAAAAAAAACTGAACCGGAGCTCGTATTCCAGCAGATAGTGCATATCATGTGGGTCCGGCTGTCAGGGAGACGTTACTGTACTGTAACTGTAGAATTAGTCGTGCATGGGTTCCCACTGCGGAGGTTGTGTTTAACCTCTCCTGCAGTAGGCTTCTGCAGTCCGAGGGCTCAGGCAGGCACGGCGCTGTCAGATGAGCGCGAAGATGCTCAGCCGAGAGAGAGAGAGAGAGAGAGAGAGGCGTCCCCGGTGACTAGCATGGCCTCTTTTCATCTTCTGCTTCCCTCCTCTCTTTTGAACAAACACAAGGGCTCGGGGCAGGGATCTGTCAGAGGTCCACCGTTCACAGAGAGAGGGGAATTATGTTGCTGCAAGACTGCTGAAACCCCAAATTCATTACCACTTTGGCTGCTTGCTGAACTAAAGGATGCATCTATTGTTTTGTTGTGAAACAAGGTTACAGCACAGGGAGGGATGCTCTCTAATTTGGGAAAATTCACAAGCTGAAAATGAGATAAGTCTTATTGTCCCTTTTATCACTGGTTTATTTATACTGGTAAACATCAAACAGAAACAACAGCAAAATCAAGAGCTGACGTCCTCCCATACGTGTGATTATCGTTTCTCTTACATCGACAAGTTAATTTACAATGTCATCGGCGTAACATGATAACGTCAGTAAGTAAAAAACATGGAAATATGGACCGTTTCCTCTGGATCTCATCCACGCGTTAATATCGGATTACTTCCCGCACCTGTCATGCTGTGGGTGTTGGTTCAATTGTCGCTCAAATCAGTCATGACAGGAATCCTATCAGAGTTGAGTCTTTATGTAATTATGTGATAAAAATGTATTGATTCAAACCGGAGGGCAGTATTAGGCTGAGTCGACTTGTGCCACAAAAGTACTGCATTGTGCTGTGTCTGGGGGGGTGTCGGGATGAAAAGATGGAGTGCTGTCTGTCTACTACATTCTGTTCCAACACCTCTGGGATGTAAAGCACATTCGTAATCTCTCCAAAACTGCCACCAAGGTAATTAAGACATGTCACCGTCTGTCTGTAGAGCTGGAGACAAGAATCATGTTCAAAGTCTACAGAGACCGCCACTTTGAGTAACGGGCGACGAGGCGGCGAGTATAATAACCCCACCCTCTTTGTTATAATACAGTATGTCCAGGTTACTGCATTCAATACCACATGAACACTTATGGTTGTGTTGAGATATACAGCATCTCACACAACTAAACATTTTTGTACATGAAGTTGTTTTATACATTGTTGTGCCTTTTCGTCAAAGTTTGATCAAATGTCGTTATAAAGACGACTTTGACAGGTTATAAGGTAGAAAACAAATGTGAAACGTTTCCCATAACCCTGTGTGCCTGCCTTGGCCCCATATATATATATATATATATGAGAAGCTTACAGGTCCCTCAATAGAGAGCACAAAAAGCTCAAAACAAGGCATAAAATCCCTGTCTGCTCCACAACTGGGCCACAAATCCAATCCAAGAAAACAAGAGAACGCAGGTCATAAACTCCAAATCATAAAGTGCTCTCCAGAAGCCACTCAGACTTGGAGAGCTTGTCCCTGGCCCGGCGAATGTTTGTCATGCTCTCCAGCTGCGGCAGCTCCCCGCTCATCGACAGGCTCCGCTTGGAGCGCAGGCTGGCCCCCGGTTTGGGGTAAGCCATGTAGCAGTGCTCCCTATATGAGTCTACGTTGAGGGAGTGCCTGCGGTTCACCCTCGCTCCCCCTGCAGGCACAGTCATGTAATTTCGAGAGGCCTGCTGGGGCCGCGGCCCCCTGGGGACAGCAGTCCATTTGGTGGGCTGGCCAGGAACGGCCAGAGCGACGGCGGTGGTCATTTGAACCTCTGACGAGTTATTCCGGTTCATGTTGTCGAGCTCGACGTCTGCCTGAGCTTCGGACCGGCGAGCCTCTGAGGGTTTTGGTGGAGCGCTGGAACGTTTGGGCCTCGGGGCGCCCGGGGAGGCCGGGTGCCAGCTGTGGCTGGCGGCGGAGGTAGAGACCGTGCAGTCAGGGACGGAGGGTTTGGTGCCGGCTACGACGACCGGCGGTCGCTGCTTGGCTGGCTCCGGCGGTGGCAGGTTAATTCTGAGGCACTCCTTGTCGTTCTTCTCTGGACGCAGGACCTGCTTGGAGAGGGACTTGGGGATCCCACAGCCCTGTAGCTGTCCGTCACTGCTCAGTGACCGAATATCCCCCATCTCTAGAGCCTGACATGACCGGAGAGAAGTATGGGAAGAGAGAGAAGAATGAAAGCAATTCTATTAGACTGATTCAACAGAAATAATGAACAGAAAACAGAGGGAACGGAGCCAAACTGACCTTATCTGCATCTCCTTGGTTACACACCCGGTAGCGCACAATGAGGAAGATGATAAAAGCGAGCACTGAGGCCACGATAATCCCTCCAATGATAACCACGATGGTGCCGCCAAGAAACTGGGACTGCATGAAATGGCATCTCAGGTACTGCGGATCTGTGGTGAAGTGGATGCAACCAATCACCCTGGTGGCGGTCAGCGAGGTCACCTGGTCATCGTAGATGGCCAGCACACACAGGTCGTACTGCGTTCCAGCCGCCAGGTTGTTTACCAGGATGCTCTTACTGGTCGGGGGTATCATTCTGTAAAAAGGAAAAAAAAAATCTTTGTGAGGTCTGACATAGATTAGAGAGGGTTAAATGAAGGGAGATAGAAGCAAATCAGGTTATCCAGCTTATTGTTTTGTAGGGATAAAATGACATGACAATCATTTATCTCTCAGGAGGCTATTTAAGATCTGTCTAGACATAATCTTTTGTGACATTTGATTTATTTTCTCCAGCATCTTTACTGATAAAAGGTTGCTTTTAGTCGCTTTTTGCTCACAACATCAGGTTCACAGAGCCAATTCTCCAATGTCTCCTGAATTCAGTAGCCACTGCCAAAAAAACATAGTGTGGTTGACTTGGAAGTTTTCTTGGAGAAAAAAGGGGTCTGCGTGACGATGCTGTTATATCACAGCGATTAGCGCTAAATATGGAGTGAAAGAGGGCAGAGATGAAAGAACGCTGTGTGCGCTGGTTTCTCAGATGGTTATGTGCGAAGCCTCTGATGCTTTTTGTTAAAACACTGGCTGACTACTCTTTCATCTCCCTATCAGTCCGCAGCTTAGTGCTGACATTCTGTTTTGATTTTGTTGATTAAGCATTATCAAGGTTTTGCACATAGTAAATGATACACTCCGGCAAGGGGGGATTATGAGTCGAAGAATAAGAAATCAGATAGAGTGCATTAGTCTGTGTTCCTGATAGGATTAATAGACGCCACAAATAATCATGTCGACAGCCAAGTCCAGTTCTTAATGACTAAACATCCTAAGGGATTTAAGCAATCAAAGCAGACTATGAAGGTAAAATAAGGGTGAAGGGATTTTTAATAATATGATCCCAATCATCTTAAGTTTATTGGCATACATTCAGATTCAGATTTAAGGTTTGTTGACTAGATTAAATTGCGTTATTTGGCCAGTATTTTAAGAAAAAGAGCATGTTCCTCCTCAACTTGTGATTTCATGCTTTGTATTAAAGGGGACCTGTTATACTTTTGTACTTTTTCCCTTTCCTTTAGCGTGTTATATAGTTATTTATGCATGTAAAAGGTGTGCAAAGTTACAAAGCCAAAAGTTTACAACAAAGGAAGTTACTCTCCCCGCAGAACTCCTGAACTGCCTGAAACGCCTCGCTTGAGGTCCCGCCTTTTCTTCCGTAACGTTGTGATGTCACAGAGTAACACGTTTGTATAATACCTGCCTAACGGCTAGTTTGGGGAGCCCTCAAACAAAGCTAGTAGCGGAGCTGGAGCGGAGTCCGAAGAAGGCCAGCTGACCAATCAGAGCAGACTGGGGTTTTCGAGAGTGGGAGGAGCTTAAACAGAGGGTGAAAAGAGGTGCTGCAGCACGGCCAATATGAGAATTTTTTTTTTTTTTTTTAACATTAAAGCATGCAAACATGTTCTAGTAGAAACCCAAAACACAAGTATGCACCTGAAAATAAGCACAATAGGTCTTCTTTAACCCAACATGCCAGGTAAAACTGTTTACCTGTAAACCAGTGAATCATCATAGGTGCCATTATATTGGATCTGGAACATGCGTATTCCAGGAATACTCCTCTGGAAGTTAAACCTGACCAGGGCCGAGGTGGAAGTGGCCTCAGCAATCACTACTTTCTTGTCCTGGCTCGTCTTTGCGTTCCCCAGAGGCAACCCTCCCGCCTCCGCCCCCGTCTTGGTCACCGTGGCGATATCTGATGACCCGGGGTCGGGCTCCTGCTCTGCTACTGTGTTGTTGGTGATATGAGGGAGTTTAGCGATGACCAGGTCCACCGTCTGCTGGGCCTCGCCTGCCGGGTTGGAGGCCACGCAGGTGAAGGAACCTGGAACACAAACTAAATTGATTATCATCCTTCCTGATAGCGTGATAAACGGAGTATTGCGGGCCATTCATGCATTCAAGTTTTTTGACATTTTGGGAACTATACAGATCCCCCAAAGTCCTGAAAGATGATTTGTTATTATTATTTTGTGCGCACAATATAAAACATGTGTGAATTCAGGGTCTCCATAGTAATACAGTTTTTTGGTCTCTTGCCAAGAATTGGATGATAAGAAGGTTAGCTTAGCTTAGCTTACCTTACCATAAAGACTTGAAGCAGGGGGAAACAGCTAGCCTGGCTCAGTCCAAAAGGAACCTGCCAGCACCTCTAAAGCTCACAAATTAACATGTTAGATCTCTTGTGTTTAATCCATACAACAACCTTAGTGTAAAAACAATGGTTTTCTCTTTCTTTCACCACGAGGTTGCTCCTGGGCCAAGAAATGGTACGGCTCATTACCCCCGTAAAACCACAACTCAACGTTTTTACACTTACGTTTTTGTACAGATTAAACAAACATGATATGGTGTGTTAATTAGTGAGTTTAAGAGGTGCTGGAAGGTGGATGTTGTTGTGTTTGGACAGAATCAGTCGAACTGTTTTACGTCTTTTTACAGGCTGCTAAGCTAAGCTAACTGGCTGCCGACTGTAGGCCACTGTAGCTTCATATTTAAAGCAGCAGTAGGCGAGATTGGAGCAAATATGGTTAAAAAATGATTTTTATAAAACGGTCACTATATCCTGACAGTAGTGCATGAGAGCGATAATCTGAAAAAAAATCATGTGCCTCTGTGTCCTCCGGTGCTCTTAATGGCATCTGCAAGATTTCACAGACCGGAGGACAACAACCAATCAGAGCCGAGCTGGAGTCTGCCGTCTCTGAGCAGCTGTCAATCACTCGTGAACTCCGATGAAACAGAATATTGATTTGATATTGATTCATATTTAATCAGCGCTGCCTAGTTTGACCGTTCGATTAGAGTATGCGAGTGATTGACTGCTGCCTCCGTTGAATGAACAGCCAATAGGAACGCTCTCTTTGAAATGACCTTCGATTGGCCAAAGTCTCCCGTCAGGGAGCCTGAAAACAGAGCCAAGAGGAGATGCAGAAGTCTAGTTTTCTCTCAGAACACTTCAACTACAATATGCTGGAAGGTTATTATGGAATTTTTGCCTACTGTAGGTTTAATGGACATACATGAGAGTGGTATCAATCTTCTCATCTAACTCCCAGCAAGAAAGCAAATAAGCTGGTATTTTTAAACGTGTGATGATCTAACCACTGAACATAAAAGTGTGAGAAAATACATTTTTGTAAATAGATGTATATGCCAACAAGGTGAAAAAGTAATTTTTCATTCCACTGTGACTTCAATCAGTGTGCGAGCCAACACTCGTCCACACTCTAAACTCTATCGCCTGATGTAGACAAATACTTCAGTCCCATAGCCTTCTGTGTACAAGAGCAAACAACTAATTTCGTTCAGTCAACAACACAAGCACAGCCCCCGGGGATGTAAACAGACCCGAGTCCTTGACGGTGCTGATGAGGATGTCCAACGTGCCGTCTGTGTGGACCGCTGCCCTGGAGGAGTTGGACATAAGGCGTCCGTCGGGGGCGATCCAGTGGATGATGGGGTCGGGGTCGCCCCTGGCCTTACAGCGCAGGGTCACGCTCTGACCCTCCAGAGCTCGCAGCTCCTGAGGGACGAAAAGCGTTTAGAGCGAAAGACTGTGGACAAACAGTTATCCTTTGTGCTGTGAGCTTGGCTTATATTTTATAATCAATGCCCTTATTGATGATGTTGTGTTTAAAACAACAACTGATCATTGTCTAGATATTGAATTAGCATGCTTATGAAGGCAAGATGATCAATGTGACAGTGCATTGCAGTGTATGTGATGGAGTCCAAGTAAAACATAATTTCCTCCGCAATTATGCAAAAGAAGCCTGCTGAATGTAAATTAGATGATATAGCTGTAGTTGTTTGGCAAGGATTTGATCGGATAATTCTGTTTGGATGCATGAATCAAGGGCCAAATCACTCTAAGCTTTCCCCGTGTAATAAGAGCTCCAACGCGGATCTGTCATAAACCTGCAAATAGCTTTATTATAATGGTAACTGAAAATCCTGCTAAAGAACTTCTTCTAAAAACGCTCCACAGGCCACAGTTTGATTAAATTTTTTAAGTAAGTCCAATATATTTTACAATATTCAGTTAGCTGAGCGGCCCAGATGAGTCCCACAAGTCTTGTAAGGCTCTTCTGGCTCGCAAAGCTAATATTTGGTGTGACAGTTAAAGAAAGCACAAAGTGCCACCTAGGATTAACTGAGGCAGAATCCAGAGAGTGTAACTGTAGCGAGCGATGTGCCTGCGCAGCTCAATTTGGAGGTTATACCTGAGAGTGCCTGGTGATGAGTGGAGGCTCACACAGGAACTCCTCCTCTGAAACAGTCCAGAAATAGCGTCCAGCGAGGTGCTGCGGTGAGGCACAGGTCTCCAGATCGTCCTCCCTGCGCAACCTCCGCAGCCAGAGCAGCTCACAGTTGCACCTCAGCGGGTTTCCTCCGAAGCTCAACGCGAATGACAAGGGCCCCATGCTCCCAGAGGTGGCCAGGACACCCGCTCTTTGGAAAATCGGGTCAGGAGGAAGCTTCTGGAGCTTGTTGGAAGTCACGTCCAGCCTCTTGAGCTTCTGCAGCCCAGAGAAAGTGCCCTCTGGGATGTAGCTGAGCATGTTGTGGTCCAAATTGAGAGTGTGGAGGCTGGACATCCTCTGAATGGCCACCCACGGCGCACTCTCTAAGTTGTTGTAGGATAAGTCCAGCTCCTCCAGCGCCGTCAGATCGTTGAAGGCCCCGATCTGGATGTGCATGAGCTGGTTGTTGTTGAGGATGAGGTGGTGCAGCTTGGACATGCCGCTGAAGGTGTCGTTGATGATGCGGGAGAGCCGGTTGCTGTCGAGGTGGAGGGCTCGTAGGTTCTCCAGGTCTTTGAAAGCGAGGGGCGCGATGGAGCCGATGGTGTTCCGGGAGAGGGTCAGATCCACCAGCTTGGTCATGTTGGCGAAATCTTTGCGCTTGATAGTAGTTACAAAGTTATCCCCGAGACGCATCTCCACCGTGTGCCGGTCGATGTTCGGGGGCACAAAGAGGAGCCCCTTTTTGTCGCACAGAGTCGCCAGGTTGGGGTTGAGCACTTGGCAGACGCAGCGCTTGGGGCAGACCTGAACTTTGTGGGCCTTCACAGCCACACCGAGGACTATGAGATAAACCAGGAGAGACTCCATTTGGCTTTTCAGTCAGGTTAATACACCTGAAAACAAGATAAAGAGAAGGGCGTATTATTCATTAAGCAGTTAAAGAAGGCCATGCAGGAAATCTGTGATTAGTATTTGTATCATGTCACATGCAAAGAGAGCTCCCCCTTTAAAAAGGGGAACTGGGGGATTGCTGAACTGCTGTGTCAAGTTAAAGCTTTTCCGCTAGATTTGAAACGCCATCATTGCCAGCTCACAGCTGAGATTCACAGAGAGTCCAAATTCTAAGCAGGAAGCTAAGAGAGTCGATGCCTGAACAAACAATAAACACTGTGCAATTAGACATGAAACAAATTAGTCACCTGCAGACTTGTGAGTGAAACATCCCCAGTAATCTTGAATATTTTCTGTGACGGTTCTCCTTTTTAGCCCCCTGCTCCCCCGATTGGACTTTTTTTTATATGATAATGCCGGTCCTTTTTATGTTTGTGTACAGAAGGATGAAAGTCTAGACTGGCCTCGTCAGAATTACGCTGATACCTCCCTGGATCATATCGCCAATAGGAAAGGGATGATTGGACCCGGTGCCTCGGCGAGGATGTGCTATGCCTCGCTATCGATTTTCTCTCTGCTGCTACTCTTACTTATGACACAGCTGAGATGGGGGATAAGGAGGGATCCATTTGATGAATCCTGAGACCTTGTCAGGGATATAGCGTGTCATAAAACAAAGACAGTGAAGATCAGTTTACAGCTTTGCAGGTGCACCGCACAATGTACCAGAGCGAGAGCGACATTAGCTGCTGATTATTTTTAGAACTGAAATTTAGTGTCAATTTTTTTGGTGGAACATGCAATATTCAGCCCTCTGGGTGTCCCATTACAGCACACAGAAAGGAACACCAATCCAATCAGACACGGGGAACAAGAGATCCAATCCCACAACTGTAGTAAAAAATCCAAAGGCTAACCTTTAAATACAGAAGAGAATGGCTGATTTATGATTATAGCTTTCTGTGGTCCGCTGGTAATGTCTCCATTGTCGACGTCGGGTCTTGGAGAGCGCGCATAAAAAAATCTCGCCTCAGCAAAGAGCCTGCCAACTGAGTACCTTCATGCTTCAAAAGCCTCTGTTGCACCGGAGCTGTGACACACAACTCCCGGCGTAATAACCTTGACAGTCGGAGTATGAGGGAAATATCACAGAGGGGAAGAAAATATCAGACAGGATGGGAGTGACAGGCTTGCAGTGTGGGGGCATGTTTTTAATGTGAGGAGGGGAGTGGTGGCATCCGCTGACAACAGTTGCGGTCTGACAGCTGGGTAGAAATGTATCACAGCCCCGACACGGAGGCAGGAAAGAGGTCGCCTTGAAATGGCCCTTAATAGCAAAGGGAGGAATGATATCATTGGAGGGAGCACGCTGGGTGTGACATTTTCATAAATACTGCTGATCGAGCAGCGATGAATCAATGTCTTTCTCGACACATTTTTACAGGGGACAGCTTTACTGAGTCACACAGGAGCCCCGTTTTGGTGGATTGCAGTCTGGGGTGCAGTGGTGCAGAGATCTCAGCAGCTGAGAAATGGACTGTGGAGTCATTATTAAATGTTGTCAAGACTCTCCTTAAAGATGGCAGATGACTTCAGCGTCAAGCTGTGCTGCAAAGCTATGTGTAGTGGTACCTAAGTGGGAACTTTAATATCTGCTTTATGTTTGTGTGTGTGTGTGTGTGTGCGTGTGTTCTTGTACAGCAATCTTTGTGAGGACCAATTTGAGTTTTAGACCTTCAGAGTGAGGACATTTTGGCCGGTCCTCACCTTCGGACAGACCTTCAAAGGCCTATTTGAGGGTTCAAACTTGGTTTTAAGGTCCAGGTTAGAATTAGGTTTAGGTTAGGGTTAGGGTTGGAGCCAGGCATTTAGTTGTGATGGTTAAGGTTAGGGTAAGGGGTTAGGGAATATATTATATCAATAAGTGTCCTCACAAAGATAGAAGTACACGGCTGTGTCTGTGTGTGTGTGTGTGTGTGTGTGTGTGTGTGTGTGTGTGTGTGTTAGAGAACAGCGTATAAAAGCTGAGGTGTGTTCACGATGGTGTGCCAACCAGCTTCTGATCTGACTCTGAATGGCACGGCCCCTGGATGTGCAATGAAGCACAGAGAGGACCTGCTACTTCCAGACTCGAATGGCGCTGAAGACGTGATATTGATTCACTCAGTGGAGATGGGGGGGGGCTGAAAACTCAGCCAAACGTGAAGAGAATGGTCGCAACGGTAATCCCCAACAAAATTCGCTCTGTGAGGACAAAAGGACAACCCCTCCGCCGCCGAGACGGGGCAGGAAATGTCTTGTTGCCGTCTCCCTAATTTGCATTTAATTATGGTTGTTCCACTGAGATTTGCATAACAGGTTGCGCTCATCAGGTACATGAACAAATAAGTAGATAATCAATCAATGCGTTCATCAATCACGCGTTTCATCTTTTAAATGTCACCCCACCACCCCAGAAAATCATTATCCTCCAGGTTGGGCTGTTCATTATGGTGGGGCGACTTGGGAAGGCCACAAATAAACAAGAAAACAGGTAATGCATTAACCATAATCTCCTTCGTAGTTTACTACCCCTCAGAGGATGGGGCAGACTGACAGCACACACCCACACACGTACACCGGTGGGTGGATTTGTGCCTAATAGAGGTAGCTCACTACACAACAACCCCCAGCAATGGAGACAGACACTCATGCGCAGCAGCAGTAGCAGTATACTGTAGCAGAGGATATCTATGGTCTCCCTGGGGCAGCATTCGCCAAGAAAAGCCTTATGCAGCACACTGCATGCCAATCGTCCGGTGAGGTAATGGGGGATATGTTTTCAGATGGTCTAACTTATGCTGGAGCTCATGTGAGAAAGCCCCTGCAATCCACGTCTGGGCAGGAAATCAGGGACAGCAGCCCCTGCGAGGGGAAGTTAATGAGTTGAAGTCTGCCTCAACGCCGGTCGACACAATGGCACATGGCAGCGTCTCGGCAGCGTCTCACTCGCATGGGTTACTCTGGGAGAAGCTGCCGGACGTCTGCTACGCTGCCAGAAATAAGCTCTGTTGTGTCAAGGAGGTAAACTGATGCTGCCACATGATGGTAAAATGGTATCGACAAAGCAGTGAAATAGGTCCTCAGCCTGCTCGCTTTTATGAGGCCAAATGGAGCTGCTGCTGCTGCAGCTGCTGAAGAGGATCATATTCGGACCGAGCACGGTAGAAATTCTATTTTGTCGGGTAAATGCTTGTGTAGCCCACCGAGTCCAAACATCCTGACCAAACACTGATGCCGTTATGGGCCGTCTAACCGACACATCTGTGTTTGTGAATGAGGTGCTGCTGTGACACCCTTTTCCTACACAGTCTGCCAATGTTAGAACGCGATAGCTCTTGGGTGACAGCCTTGATGCCATGGCAACACAGGAAAACGTCATTTTGGGTGAGATGTAATCAGTGGCTCATTTTCAGATCACCTAATAATATTTCGAACAAAGAGTCCTCGACAATTGAAGTTTCTGCTTGAAGGCCGGGACATTGTACCATTCATGACCCCGTAGTGATGAGAGGGAGGGAGCTAATTTTGTGCTGGATTCAATGTGTTGGAGTGGCTGAATCATTTTCCTCAGTCTTGCTTGTAATAAAAACCTAAATGACTCGATGTAGCACTCTGGTGTAAATTATTTTTCAGTCGGACAAGCTTGTGTGGTTGTGTGCCAGGGGTACGGCATACTAAGCAGACCCCACAGCATCAATAGAAGTGCTGTTCATCAGCATTTACAACCCCCAACTCGCAATTCCAAATGTTTTCCTTCACACGCCGTCACAGAAAATCCACCTTGATATGCTGGATGTCTCACGACCGGAGCAGCAGTCCAACAAACAAACACAGAAAACATATTTTAGATGCTGCCTCGTATTAAAGCAGGAGGAAGGCCAAATTGAAATGCTGATCACTGACTTCGGATCTTAATTCTTGCACCGTTGTGACGTGCCCTGATACGAGGGGCTTATGACCTGGGATTTTCTTCCGGAAAGAGCAATGTAGAATCCGTGAGCACCACCTCTGAATACCAATATGGCCTCCTCGAGTGAATATTCTCCACAGTACGGGCCTTGCACGTATGTAGACTGTCAAATCTGCCACAGATTCAGGTGCAAGAGCGAGAAAAAGCAACCTCTCTTTGTGGAAAATAATGCAATCTATTACATTGGCTTTTTTCCCATTACAGTCCAAATGTGAGGAAATAAGGAGAGCGAAATGAAACGCATGCTCACTGTATGCATTGACTCATTTTCCTTCTTCTTCCAAAGCCCCTCAGGATCCTATGTTTCCTACCTCTCACACACACAGCAACAAAATGGTTAAATAATGCATAATGTTCCCTCTCCTTATTGTGTTGTGTAATCAAAAAAATCATATGTGGACCAGGTGTGTGTGTGTGCACATCTGTGACTGTGTTTCAAATCTTAATGAAAGCACACTGAAAAAAGAAAAAACCCACAAGCTTATTTTGTGGGGAGGAAAAAATTTGGGTCAGTGAATGTAGAGCTGGTCTGCAGAACAGCCTGGGTGCTGCTGAGGAAACCACATATCACTCCTCTCTCTCTCTCTGCTATCAGCGAAAAGGTATAGCAAGCAGCACACACATCAACTGAGTGCATTAACATAGCAGTGAAAGCAAATAGAAGCAGCCAAATGAGGCGTGGGCCTGATTTTTTACTGGTGAAACAAATGTTGCCTCGGGCACTCATGAATAATAAGATATGTGATAACTAACACTTGACTAACAAGACCATTATACCTCACCTCTTTGTTAAAAATCACCATTTTTCACCTGACTTCATCAGTCACCAGGCAACACATCCCCCCTTCCTGCCCACACACACACTCATCCCATTATCAATTTTGGTTACTTAGGCTAATTTAGATTTCATCACACCTTAATGACTGATTTGCATATCAGCTTATAACCACAGCACAGAGCAGCAGCAGATCAAGTAGGCAAGAAAACATCTGGAATCTTATCCTGTATGGCTGAATAATGGCCACATTCTCACCTGTGGGGAGAGGAGAAAAGCTGCAAGTGGATACTAAAAATAAAAATAGCTATCTGACGGTGTTCCTAGGCGGTTTTTTGACCTTGCGGTACAGGTCCTGGGCTGGTGGGTTACAGCCACAACCCCAGTCACAAGGGAGAACCCTTATTTCAGATGGGTCCTGCATGGGAGAAGTATACTTCAAGTGCGCACCCAAAAGAGTTCAGATCCTTTATACAATTCACACCAAGCCTATAAACGAGTGGATTTACCTTGCAGATGAAACATCAAGCCGAGCCAGAGGATGGAGTTGGAGCTCTTATTTCCTCCCAGGATGGGCTGAGAGCATTGTGATGGGAATAAAAATGGGACTCGAGGGGAGATATTTCAGGTGTCCCGAAAACACGCGCCTCGGCTCCTATAATAACATGTGACGGCCTGCGAAACCAGCAGCGATGCCCTTCAAGAAATCCATGACCAAGCATGTAAAAGGACGACTCCTTTTTTCCGATCCCTTCAACACAAGGAGATATGTTCCTTTCCTTTAGTGAAAGAAAAAAAAAAACACAGGAAAAACCCCCAAAGCGTCCCGGTGTGGCTGCAGCAGCTGTGCGTGGATCTGCGTCTTATACTGCGCATCCGCTCCGTTGTGCACCTCCAGAAGAGAAAACGCCTTTAAAAGCAGCGACAGAGAACAGGCTGCTTTAATATCTACAGCGCTGCTGCTGCTGCTGCTGCTGTGACTGACTGAATGCAGCCAGATGTTCGGATCGCTTTCAACGGGCTTTCGCTGGCGACGCAGAGAGGCTCAGTGCGAGTTAATCCAGATTGACTGAAGGGTTGCTGCCATAATACACGCACCTCCCTCCTCTTCCTCCTCCTCCTCCTCCTGCTGCCCCCGGACTATACTGTCAACCACCGACCCGGCTCCATTTCTGACCAGAGGTGCTGTGCTCGGAATGGTAATCAGTGCGCTCCGAGCTGCACAGAGACCATTTGTGTGCATGGACAGATGCAGAGCCTGCCTCCCAGCCTCTATCTCACAGGCTCTCACAGGCAAGGCATCATCATTTATTCATGTAGATTGAACTCTACTGCACGAAACGCAGTAAGATAAGATAAGATAAGATAAGATGAACCTTTATTAATCAATAAATTCAGGTGTCAAAGCAGCAACAGCAGCAAACAGAGTGAAACACAGGAGAGGTAAAGGTATACAACAATTATAAAAACAATAATAGAGATATAAAAGATACAGAGTGAATGGGTGAACATAGTGTGTGCAGTCCGTCAATAAATAAATGTAGTATGTGCAATAAATAAATGTAATATGTACCTGTGTGCAGTCTATAAAGTGGTATATAGGATGTATAGTGTAAAGTAAGTGTAACATACTAGTGTTTGCATTTGCCTTGATTATTTTTGTAGATCATTTGTTTTTCTTTCTATTAAGCTATGGCACCTTTGTAAGATAAGATAAGATAAGATGAACCTTTATTAATCCCCGGAGGGAAATTCAGGTGTCAAAGCAGCAACATCAGCAAACAGAGTGAAACACAGGAGAGGTAAAAGGTATAGAAAAATTATAAAAACAATAATAGAGATATAAAAGATACAGAGGGAATGGGTGAACATAGTGTGTGCAGTCCGTCAATAAATAAATGTAGTATGTGCAATAAATGAATGTAATATGTGCATATGTGCAGTCTATAAAGTGGTATATAGGATGTATAGTGTAAAGTAAGTGTAAAGTAAAGTGCGCCAGTGGTTAGAGTCCAAGATGGTTGCAGATAGTGCATGTTTCAAGGTAGATAGTGCATGTTAGAAGGTAGATAGTGCATGTTTAAAGGTAGATAGTGCATGTTTAAAGGTAGATAGTGCATGTTTCAAGTAGATAGTGCATGTTTCAAGGTAGATAGTGCATGTTTAAAGTTTTTAAAGTCCTCATAGTTCTCATGTGGGGGTCAGCCTTGGTTGTGGAGCCTGATGGCTACCAGCATGAAGGACTGACCCAGGCGCTTTGTGTTGTGCCGAGGGGGGATGAGTCTCTGGCTGAAGGTAGTAGTAGGTAGTAGGTCTATAATATTCTCTATAAATTTTTCTAAAATAAAAAAAAAATAAGCAGAGAAATCTCTATCAGATTCAGACACACACAGGAGATGAAAAATGAGACCTAAACAAGACTGTTATTGAAAACCTTTCCATTCCTCTATAGGTAGAACCTGTGGTTCACAGTATAGGCCTACATCTGGCCTGGGTATAAAGCCTATAGTCCTGCATGTATTATATAGATTATTGGCAAGAAGGTGTCGAGTTGGCTGAAACTGCTGGCTCCCCGTGGGTCTGCTTGGCACACGACCCATCGCTATCTGATGCAATGAACCCATGGCCTTTTGTTTGCAAGTTGGCAAAGTAGCCTATATATGTGCATATTACAGTACAGCGATGAAGGAGACTTCTTGGACTCGCAGACTTTTTTTTGTTTTCCCAAGAACAATACTGCTCCCGGGGGCCTCCTGGCACTTTGAAATAGGTGCTTGTTGTCATCCAGAGAATTACCCTGAGGATTTCTACTCCAGATCAATAGCCCCATCAAGTTAACATATCCACCTGAGATCAATAGGAATAGTGGTTTAAATCTGCAGTGGGTAATATTGGAGCAAATATAATTAGGTTATTTTTATAAAACGGCCGCTATATCCTGACAGTAGTGCATGAGACAGGTAATCCGAAAAAAAAATCATGTGCCTCTGGTGTTCTCCAGTGCTCCTATAATGGCATCTGCAAGATTTCACAGGCCGGAGGAAAACAACCAATCAGAGCCCAGCTGGAGTCTACCTACCGTCTATGAGCAGCTGTCAATCACTTGCGAACTCTGATTAAACAGTCAAACTAGGCAGCGCTGATCAAATTCTCATCATCTCTCGCCTCAAATGTTTTTCAGAAACATCTTGTAGTGTACTGTTTAGCTGTAAAATGAGAACGTTTGTGACCCGGCTGCATGCCATGTTGAGATCAGTTGAGGAAATACCAAGCACCGCCCACCAGCCGGAGCACACTTTCTCATTTTACAGCTAAACAGTGCACTACAATATGTTTCTGAAAACACTTGAGGTGAGAAATAGGCATTACAGTAACAGAATATTAATTCATATTTGATCAGCGCTGCCTAGTTTGACTGTTTGATCGGAGTTCACGAGTGATTGACAGCTGCCTCCGTCGAATGAACAGCCAATAGGAACGCTCTCTCTCTGAAATGACCTGATTGACCAAAGTCTCCCGTCAGATAATTTAAAGCCGGAAAACAGAGCCATGAGGAGGTGCAGAAGTCTAGTTTTCTCTCAGAACACTTGAATTGCAATATGCTGAAAGGTTATTATGGAATTTTTGCCCAATGATGACAAAAATGTTCTGCCTACTGCAGGTTTAAGCATCCAGAACTGGAATGGCAAGAGCTATTTAAAATGTGCATCATACTGTATGTGTGTGCTCAAAGTCACAGATATTACATGTATCTAAAAGATGTTGCACTCACGTTGGCTATACCTGCACAAAAACCTAGTAGAATAACTGCTTTTTCACCAGACACAACAAGCATTTTGCTGGTGGGAAGTGTTAATGTCAAGTCCTGCATGTGGCCTCCTGTGAGTGTGTCATCCGAGTCATCGCAAGCTGACAGTTGGTGATATGAAATGACACTGACATGTCTTGGGTTTTTTGCTGCACTCCTTTACTGTTGTGATTCATGCCAGTCTCACTGACGCAAGTCATCCAGGAACTGCTGGTAGGTGAGGCTGTCCGCATGTTCACCTGTCCCGCTCTTTATTTCCAAGTACGAGGCCAAGCAGTCCCGCGGAGGGTCAGCGATGCTGCGACTCCACGGGGTCTTCTTGATCCCCAGCAGCTCACGCACATGAGCAGAGATGACCTGCAGGGTGCACACAGCAGGGTTGAGTCCTTTGATAAAGTGTGTGTTTACAGTATCTCACCTTCATTTGATAAGGTAGTCCCACTGAGAGGGAGAGTGTCTGGTCGTTTGAGGAGATCTCACCCAGATTGGGGCATCAAGGGAAGAAGTGACAAGGTTATACTCCCAAAAACAAATGCATCAAAGGACTTATGTGCAAAAAATCTCGACTAAATAGAGCACAATCTTTACTGGGTCTGTCTGTCTCCAGATATTTCATTATCAGTTCACAGTCACCAAGAGAGACCATTTCTTTTTTCTTTTTTTTTCTTGTTGTTTGAAGCTTCTACAGTAATGTAGAGCTGAATACATAAAGGCGCTTTTAGCCAATTTAGTTCTGACCTCGGGGAGGGATAAGAAAAACAGTCGCTTTAACTGTAAACAGCATATATATGTGATACAGCTGATCTGAGGTGTCTGCTGGCAGTGATGCTCGGTTACAACGCTTTAATTGGATGTCACACTTTTTCAAAGAAAAAGCGTTAAAGTGCCAAATGTGACGTGAGACTGAGTTGGCACAGACTAGGCACCGGTTTGCAATGTTTACAGTCCACTTAGAGCTTACTGGAGAGATATCTGAATACGATTGAGGTGGCAATAGGGCTGCACAATTAATCGAGTATTAATCGCGATCACGGTTTGGGCAGGATCGCCTGCAATATTGAGGTTTAAAATGTGCATAGAAAACTCTGCTGCATATCAAATCAAACGCTTCCTAAACTAACAGCCACCAGCCAGCAATCCAGATGTTTTGGATTCACTTTTGGGGATGGATATTATCTATACAACCAATGTGTTTATGATTAAATTGAGAGCATAAAATCGTTTATATCTAGCCTCTTAATGTTGTTAATTTTGCTCTCAAAGTGCACCAAATTGATGCATTTAACTTTAAAATGTAGCTATAGCAAAAGGGTAGGGTGAATATTCCTGTATTTTTTCATATTGCAGAAAAAAAACTATTGCAATGTCAGTTTTTTCCAACATCGTGCAGCCCTAATTTGAGTTTTGTTTTTGCTAAAATCAATGAATAATCGTGATAGATAATCGTGATCTCAATATTGGCAACTAACAGTTATTTCTACTATAGGCTAATCTTATGGTTTTCTTTTTATTTAATATATTACTTTATCCCATGAATAGCCAAATTAAGCAAAAATGCACTTAAGACTGATGTCCAGCAAATGCTTGTTATTTCTCATAGACATAGAATATATAGAATAATCTATTTCTATGGTATTTCTACTTGATGAATTAGGCTACAAAATGATTAATTGGCCCCAAAATTTGTATCACTTAAGACTAACTCATCAAATTGTTTCTGCACCAGTTGATAAGAGTAGGTTTTACAGCTACAGTACAGTAGTTTTCACATCATTATCTTGTTGCTACTCAGCCTGTTGAAACTGCCTTGAACATTGTGTGAGCCTCCAGCTTTGATATGTAAACAAGTCTGCCTCCATAATAACATCAATCTCTTCTGAAGGTTAGAATAAAAAAACCCTATAGTTTCTGTCTCTCCTTAATAATACCTTCATGTCTTTAAAATCTGTGATTCCAAGTCTTGGCAGGTAGGTATCATTTACATAAATGAGCTTTCTTCCAGTGACGTGGTTCTCCGTGAAACATGCCTGAGACAGAAATGTATAATGAGGTTAGAGAGCTTTGAAATAATATCTTGGAAGCTGACAGGTTCAGTACAGTATCCTGTACCGGTTAATGTTATATATGTTTGTAGTCTGGTGAATGTTAACCTACTTCGTATTGTGGAAATCCTAAAGACTCAATCCATCTTGCAACATCATCACTGCTCCACTGTAGGAACTCCATGTTGCCTGTAAGCATGTTGCCATGGAAACTGTTACCTGCCACTCTTAAGTGTTGATAAGTGTTTTCCTTCACACATAAAAGCAAGTTTTGTCCAGTTACAAATATATATGACAAAGTTGTAAGGCAACTTAAGCGACATGTTTGACACCAAACTTGTAAATTCGTGAGCTTGGTTTGATAGCTCAGGGCTTTTGCCCTTTTCTCTCCATAGATAGGCAGTCATTGGAGGGAGGAGAGAGGAGATGGAGATATATATATATATATACCCCTCTCAAGCGCACACACACACAGTCACATGATATTGATCTTTAATATTTATTTATTTTTATTTCTTTGTTTATTTTTTTATTTTTTTAACTTTTAATTAAAAAAATATATATAAATGTTTCTCTCCATTTTGCTTTGATTAAAATAAAAAATGTTGGCATAAGTGGTTTTAATCATGTATTATACGTTGTTTAGAGCTAGTGTTAGTAAGTAAAACATTAATAATTCCCTCTCTAATATCTATTTTATATTGCTGTGACAACATCTCCTTCAAAAAAAGAAAGAAAATATATATACATATATAAATATATATATTTTCTCTTCTTTTTTTTCTTTCTCTTCCTCATAACAAAATAAAATGAAATATGGATAAAACAAAATGGAGAGAAAAAAATGTATAAATAAATAAAAATAAAAATAAACAAAGAAATAAAGAAAACTTTAAAAAAGCCAACATAACTGGGCAAGATCAATATCATGTGACTGTGTACAGTGTGTGCTCTTGAGAGGGGTGGGGGTGCCTGGCTGTCAATCAGGGTGCAAATCAAATTAAGGCAAGATTAAAAAAGAATAAGATAAAATAAGTAAAATAAATATAAATAGGTAGATAGATAGATAGAAGTAAAAGAATGATGGATAAAAGGATGGTGTTTAATAGGGTGATGGATAAAAAAGATGATGTTTTAAAAGAGAATGATGGATAAAAAAGGATGATGTACCCGGATGAAAGCAATCCAATTTAAAATTATACATAGAATACATATATCCCCTAATCGCAGGCATTCTTTTGACCCCTCACTTTCCATGTCTCAAATGTAAAACCGAAATAGGTACCTTAACCCATTGCCTTTGGACGTGTCATAAATTACAGAGGTACTGGTCTGAAATATTATGTGAAATGGAAAAGATATTTGATAAGGATTTAGAAATGAATCCAATGTCTTTGATTTTAGAAATAAATATAACTACTGCAGCCCACAAAAGGTTATATAACATTCTTACATTTGCTGCTAGAAAAAATATATTACTACAGTGGATTAGTGATAAGAAACCCTCTGTTCAAGGCTGGCGTAAAGTCATATTTGAGACGATCCCTTTTGGAATATCTTACAAATATTCTACATGCCAAAGTATGTGATCTGAGCTGTACCACTGTTTGTTTGTTTTTTTTTGTTTTTTTTTATTATTCTTATTCTCATTGTGTTTGTGAAAATAAGAAAACCCAATAAACATATTATAAAAAGAAAAGAAAAAAGGATGATGTGGTGTGTGGACTGTGGTGTTTGACACCAAAGTTCCTGAAGAAGGTTTATCAAGTAACTGAGACAACTCCAGTCCCTGTTTATACAAACAGCCAATCAGCTTCTCCTAATTGAGGGTGGGTGGTAAATAACGCGCAGTGATTGGCTCTTAAATCAGGTAAGTCCCGCCCACATCGAACGGAAGCAGCGAATGACGCCGCACGCAGCTTCCACAGATCTACACATCATGTGCACCGCTGCTCTGCGATGCTATCCACACTCATGATGTCTTGTAGGTCACATTAAAGCGCAGCATTGTCTCACCACCGCTCTGTCCTCTGCAACAGCTCTGCTAGCTGAAGTTCTCTTCAGTGTCTTTTGGGCTTTAAGAGCAGGAAAAAGAGACACCAGACACTCCACAATGGCAGCAATTCTCCTCAGGTCCTTTTTGCACAAGAAGGTAAAAGAAATTAATGTGCATGTTTTTAAGGAACAGTTGCTTTTTATTGGACGTTTTATGCAACTAACAACCTGAGCTGCTAGCTAACAAAGTCGTTAGCCTCACGTTGCACACTCCTCCTTCATGCAAGCATTTAGTATTCATGTGCAATTTAAGTTAGGTTTTATTTGTATTAATTGAACAGGGAAAACAAGCAATGTTGCACTCAGAATTGTCTCTTATGCATTTAACATTAGACCTTGAGTTTAACATGAATTCACTAATGCTGTCTTAATTGTTGCAGGTCCCATGCCAGCTGGGTCGCATGTGTTACTCCTCCTCCTCAGTGGTAAGACCAGCTTTCATAACTCTGCAATGAATGAATGTTACGTGTTCAGCACAGACTGTTCTTATTGTCAGTTTGACAGGTCACCCCACTTCTATCCATGTGCATTATGGATAAGGGTTAAAGGTCCCATATTATAAAAAGTGAGATTTTCATGTTTTTTTATTATAAAGCAGGCTTAAGTCCTATATAAATACTGTGAAAGTATCAAAACACTCAATCCACAAGGAAATACACACAGCCCGTATTCAGAAACTCTGCATTCGAAACAAGCTGTCAGGATTTCTGCCCATTCGTGATGTCACGAATATACAATATTTAGACCTTTGACACAATTTTAAATGTAGACATTCTAAATGTGTCCCAGTTTATTCCTGGTTGCAGTGGATGTGAATGTCATCAGCTGACAGGAAGTACACATGGACCTAAGCTGTTGTCTAGCAACGCAATTCTGTTGCAATTCCGTTGCAATTCTGTCAAAATGCGCTTAAACGGAGCGTTTCAGACAGAGGGTTAATACAGGTATATTCAGGCAGACAGTATGAGGAAAATAAAGTTGTTTTTTTTAACCTTACAGCATGTAAACATGTTCTAATAGAAACAAAAAATACAAGTATGAACCTGAAAATGAGCATAATATGGGACCTTTAAAGATTAATAGAGAAATAATGTAATTATTGGACACATCATGATATAAAAGTGATACCATGTTTGTTACAATGTTTGCAAAGTTTGTTTTATTATTATTCACATTCACATGTTTTTTTAGCTGAGATGCAGCCCGTTATTTTAGATCATATCATGTCTAAGACAATAGCCAGAATGACACTAGCTTTTTGATATCAATATTTATATACATAAACAATATAAATAGTTAGAATTTTTAACAAATAAGATAACAGTTTATTGGGTAACATGTGTTATTTGACATAAACATTTTGATAAGGATCCCTTACATTTGGTTGTTAAAGCATTGTGACCAAGTCTGACACAATTACTTTGAAAAATAATAATAATAATAAATTTTATTTATATAGCGCTTTATAAAAACTTAAAGACACTTTACACAGATAAAATCAACTTTAAAAAAAGGACATCATAAATACAAATAGAAAACACACAATATTAATCACACATTAAAAGCAGTTTTAAAAAGGTGAGTTTTGATTTGTGATTTGAATGTGGACAGGTTGGTGCAAATATAAATAAATAAGCATTTCAATGTTTCCTGGTGGGCAGACCATGTAATGAAGAGACTGTTTCATAATAAAAGTCACATATATTGGTATTTCTTACTACAATTTCTTGTTACTTATCGGTCAACGTATTAGCAGAAAGAGATATATCTGTGATAAGCTAATATTGGCTGATTGTACTGGTCCGGTCAATTTAGCGGTTTGGCTCTGCATAAGATGTCTCGAGTTTTTGATTGTTGTGGCAATTTCTTTTTTGACTAGAAATAATATAATAAGGCAAACCTCTGTGTAAGGATTTGCAGTCATTTCTAGTCCCCAAAAAATGCCACAACAGTCAAAATCTGGAGACATCTTATGTCAAATCTTGACCTGCATAGGACTGTCTCATTGCACATTGTACTCATTGCATACTCATTAACTAAGTCCTAATTACATTCTATATACAAACTATACAGCACAAAAACTATTCTCTAAATGTCATACTGTACTGTTTTTGCAGTTGTTATTATACAATAAATCAACATACTGTTTTATACTAACAGAAAATCAATAAGCCATCAGACATCTATCGAACTCTGGCTTATGAAAGCTACTGCCAAAACTTCACATAAAATGCTCTTACTTTTCCTTTGTTCATTGAATTGTGGGACAAAAATGTACAGGAACTGCACACTCAAATCAAGTGTTTTGATAGTAGTATGCATACTGACTTATGAGTGCACTTAATTCACTATACAATTTTATATACTCTAGGACTTCAGCGAATGATTATTTTCATTGTCGATTAATCTGTCTATTATTTTCTTGAATAGTTGTTTGGTCAATAAAATGTCGGAAAATGGTGAAAAATGTCGATCAGTGTTTCCCGAAGCCCACGATGGCATCCTCAAATGTCTTGTTTTGTCCACAACTCAAAGATATTCAGTTTAAAATCATAAAGAATAAAAGAAACCAGAAAATATTCACATTCAATCTGAAAATTTGTACTTATTTCTTGAAAAAATACTCAAATCGATTATTAAAATAGCAAATAATTTAATGGTTGACAGTCGATTAATCGCTGCATCTCTAATATACTCAAAACCTGCTTAGAATTAGTGTTCATTATGAGATTGGGAGAAAGCTAATGTAACATAAGCATAGAAATGTCAGATCAGGAAAACTTCAATTTGGAAACGTGAGAATGAACCGTCAACACAACTCTGCGTATAGAAAGTAAAGAGATCTAAAACGAATGCTTTAGAAAGCTCTTGTGTAGGTTGTGGTGATGGATAGATGTCCTTAGTGAACTCAGTAATGATGTAACCAGACATGAAGGGATTTAACCATATGCCTCTGTGATCCTCTAGCCCACCACCAAGCTGTTCATCGATGGCAAGTTTGTTGAGTCCAACAGCTCCGAATGGCTCGACATTCACAACCCTGTAAGTATTCATAGATGAACTTTATTTAACCTGCTGTAACAAGATCTCTACTAAAAGCTGGCTGCAAATAACCAGTACAACTTTGTATGAATATTGGGGAGGAGGAAATTAAGTCATGATTTGCCAATTTCTAAGAAATCAAAGCTCAGTCTACACAGCCAGTCATGTTTTATATTCTCCAAAAGTCCAGCCCCGCTGTAATTTAGCTTGTCAAGTATATGCCTCGAGCAAGGCAGTGATGGATAATTATAGCGTACAAAAACAGCCATCAACTTTCATCACGTAAAACATCCAACCTGTAAAGGATAGAAAACAAACGTGGTTATTAATATTAATGATTTAATGTACATGCCGTAATACAAAGTAATGACTTCCCCCTGCTCTCAGTCAACTTGTCTGTATGGACTGTCTCCTTCTCCTCAGGCCACTAATGAGGTGGTGGGACGTGTTCCCAAAGCTACCCAGGAGGAGATGCTGGCAGCCGTGGACTCCTGCTCCAGAGCCTATCAGCCCTGGGCCGAGACCTCCATCCTCAGCAGGCAGCAGATCTTCCTGCGCTACCAGCAGCTCATCAAGGATAACATCGTACGGAAATTTGTCACTTGCTTGTTGATTGTTTTCTCTCACCAATGCATTTCCATTTTAAGATAACAACTCAGAGAGCCGGGAAATTGTTTTATCTGTTTTCTTTTCCCCCTCACTGATGTCTTGAATTAATCGTCAGCTGTGTTTCCTCTAATATTTCAGAAAGAACTGGCTAAATTGATCACCTTGGAGCAGGGCAAAACGCTCGCTGACGCAGAGGGAGATGTATTTAGAGGACTTCGTAAGTAAAGCGTAGGCTTCCCAGCGTGCTATTGTGTTTTGATATCCTGATTAGATTAGAGTGCTGGTGAATATATAGCGGAGATCAAATTCCCCTGTGGAAAGCTGCTGTCTATAGTATCTGTATCTCCTGATGAAAAGTCTGTATCTTTGGCAACCCTTTATACCATTGCCTGGATGAAAGTCTGATACTAAGTGGCTGCAGGGTGTCAATTATTTGCATGTAACCAGACACTTCCTGCAAAAAGGGACTTTTAAATTACTAATGGAGGAAGGCTTCTGTTTTGACCACGTTGACATATAGAAGCTTAAACTGCTTTTCAAGATGCTTTCACAGTGTCCCAATTATAACAACAAGGGTTAAGGAAACAGTATCCCTGCTGCATCACATTGTTAAGCCCTGATGTTAAAGTGTGACTGCCTAGTTTGTTTTTATGTAAAGCACTCTGCAGGCTCTGCTGTCGGTTGCATGCTATATAAAGATAGTTATGCAGTTCCCCTCATTGAGGTGCACACGTTCACTTTGGCAGACTTGCATCAACAAGAATCCTGTTGAGAAATTAAAAGAGCCACGCGCGCATGCAAATAAAGGGAGATATATTCTGGTTATTACCTGACCGAGCTGCCAAAGTATTTCTTGTACTTGGTACAGCTCCCAGTTTTGGGATGCCCGACTTATTCTGGCATGCTAACTTTCAACTTATCAGCTGAAAGACAGGCTACATGTGCGTAGGTGTGCTGCCAGCATTAGAGATTTCCTGCAGTACTGGGACCAATAGTGCTTGAAGTTTCTATTACAGTTCACTCATAGGGAAAATAAATCAGTTAAGTTATTCTTAAGTAAGAGGCTAAAGTGCAAACTGCATAATGCATTGTAATGTAGACATTAAATGAGCTCATCTTAAATAACTCACATTCCTATTACAATTTGCAGAGATGCACTCATTAGTTTATTGTGTATCTCATATCTCTGAACTTTTTTTTATTAGTTTACTTAAAGCAGCAGTGGGTAGAATTGGAGCAAATATGGTTAATAAAGTTATTTTATAAAATGGTCACTATATCCTGACAGTAGTGCACGAGATGGGTAATCTGGAAAAAATCATGTGCCTCTGTGTCCTCCGGTGCTCCTAATGACGTCTACAATATTCCACAGACCGGAGGAAAACAACCAATCAGAGCCGAGCTGGAGCCTGCCGTCTCTGAGCAGCTGTCAATCACTCACAAACTCCGATCAAACTGTCGGACTAGGCAGCGCTGATCAAATATGAATCAATATTCTGTTGCTGTAATGCCTATTTTTCGCATAAAATGTTTTCATTTCAACCTCTTGTAGTGTACTGTTTAGCTGTAAAGTGAGAAAGTTTGTGACCCGGCTGCCACGTTGAGATCAGTTGAGGAAATACCAAGCACCGCCACTTTCTCATTTTACAGCTAAACAATACACTACAAAATGTTTCTGAAAACATTTGAGGTGAGAAATAGGCATTACAGTAACAGAATATCGATTCATATTTGATCAGCGCTGCCTAGTTTGATCGGAGTTTGTGAGTGATTGACAGCTGCCTCTGTTGAATGAACAGCCAATAGGAACGCTCTCTCTCTGAAATGACCTGTGATTGGCCAAAGTCTCCTGTCACAGTTTTTTTTTTAAAGCCTGAAAACAGAGCCATGAGGAGGTGCAGAAGTCTAGTTATCTCTCAGGCCACTTGAATTAAAATATGCTGAAAGGTTATCATGTTTTCTTTTGCCCATTGATGTCAAAAACATTCTGCCTACTGCAGGTTTAATCCTTTCTCCTCATCTTCACCCCCCCAGAGGTGGTTGAGCATGCCTGCAGCATTACATCCCTTATGCTGGGGGAGACGTTACCTTCCATCGCCAGGGACATGGACACTTACACCTACCGCCTGCCCATCGGCGTATGTGCCGGTATCGCACCGTTTAACTTCCCCGCCATGATTCCTCTGTGGATGTTCCCCATCGGCATGGTCTGTGGCAACACCTACCTGATGAAGCCCTCTGAACGGGTCCCAGGATGCACCATGCTCCTGGCCAAATTGCTCCAGGACTCCGGGGCACCAGATGGTACACTCAACATCATTCACGGCCAGCATGCAGGTGAGTGTGTGTGTGTGTGTGTGTCCCTGCTCATTCAGAAGCACACAATCTGTGTGTGTGTAATGGGAAAAGGTCCAAGGATGATTCAAACGCTAATCATATACCCCCTGGCAATATGTAGATAGGAAATTTCCATATTATGTGCAACTTATATCCGTAAGTAATTCATGAGTGTTTGAGGAAAGAGGGGATTTGAATCTCTTTTTCCGTGGCCTATGTGCTCTTATATTGCCCTTACGCGTGCAGCACAGATGGAGAAGAGAGGATTTACAGTATCAGTTTGTATCTTTGTGTAGCGGTGAACTTCATCTGTGACCACCCGGCCATCAAAGCCATCAGCTTTGTGGGCTCCAACACGGCTGGAGAGCACATCTACGAGCGGGGATCCAAAAACGGCAAGAGGGTGCAGTCCAACATGGTACGCCAGAACTCACAGTACTCATTTTAACATCCTAAGACTAAATATACTGCGCTCACATTAGGGATTATCAGTCTCATGAGGCTGCAGGTGTTGTTTTCCATGCTAACCCACATATTAAACACCGTTCCTATTCTCATGGACATAAAACATATGGAGCAACATATTTACTATTCTGTTACCAAGACAACAGCTCAATGCTTGGCTGTCAATCACCTGTGTTTGTAACATGTGTTAGTAGCACTGTGCTGTCTCCGATGTCCTACAATCTAAGTGGAGAGAAACCCTACAGAGCCGTGTCCTACATTTTTCATTTTTAGGGTGCCAAGAACCATGGTGTGGTGATGCCTGATGCCAACAAAGAGAACACCATCAACCAGCTGGTGGGTGCTGCCTTCGGAGCAGCTGGCCAGCGTTGCATGGCTCTCTCCACTGCTATTTTTGTCGGGGAGTCTCGTGAATGGCTCCCAGAGCTGGTGGAGCGCTCCAAATCGCTGCGCATCAACGCAGGTAACTTAATTGGTAACTGTGTCAACACAAATAGAAATGTCTCTGATCCTATTTGAATCAGTTCTTATGCATTTTGATATGCTGCCCTTTTTGCTATAATGGGAAAATGTACATCTACGTATGTATCCTGAAGGTGATCAGCCTGGGGCAGATGTGGGTCCCCTGATCTCTCCTGAAGCCAAGGCCAGGGTGGAGTTTTTGATCCAGAGTGGGGTGGATGAGGGTGGCAAGCTGCTGCTGGACGGGAGAAATGTCAAAGTCAAAGGATATGAAAATGGAAACTTTGTAGGACCCACCATCCTGAGCAGCATTAAGGTGAGATTTGGCAATTGGCGCAACATTGACGCCTTTTTTCAGCTACTAAAATGCCTAATATGTAGGGCTGTCAAAGATAACGCGATAATTACGCATAAACACAAATTAATTTTAATGCCACTAATTTCTTGCCACTTTTCTGGACAAACATTTTCATTGTTTTGTGTTGTTAATTTATTTCCAATAAAGCGAGCATATTTGCCCACTCAGGTTGATAAGAGTATTAAATACTTGACAAATCTACCTAAAGGTACATTTTGAACAGATACAATTTTTTATTAATTTGTGATTAATCATAGACGATGAGATTAATCGCGAATCAATATTTTAATTGATTGACAGCCCTACTAACATGATAAAATCCATGGTCCCAGCATTACATTTTGTACGTTTTAAAGAAAAATAAAACAAAGTTGAGGTAGATTTTCTTTAACAGGAGACTAAAGACTTTGTGTTAAATGCACTTAAAGCACTTCTTCCCAGTCTTCCCCATTTATTGATATAACATCCTAAAGTTTGAGCATACTGGTACTCTGTGTTCTGTTAATAATGCCTTGTGTGGAGTTTTTGTTGCAGATGATGTTATTTGCTGGAGGAAACTCTGAATGGATAATTCTGCTGTTCTTTCCAGCCGAACATGAAGTGTTACAGAGAGGAGATCTTTGGACCAGTGCTTGTCGTCCTGGAGGCTGACAGTCTTGACGAAGCGATTTCTTTAATCAACAGCAACCCCTACGGCAACGGCACCGCCATCTTCACCAACAATGGAGCCACAGCGCGCAAATACACACATGAGGTGGACGTCGGCCAGGTGAGACGCATTTACAAGGGCCCAATAAAAGGACACTGGAGACACCATACTGTTTTCTGTCAGGGATTAAAAAGCTGGTCCTCAGTGAGTCACCTGTGTGAGACTTTGATGAGTAAACATTTTGGTGTGGGAGGTTTTCAGTTTCAAAAACAGGAAACAGACACAGAATTCATGTGAAGTGTGAATATTTATTGGAGCAACTTGATGGCTAAAAGGAATAGTGCTATAAAGTATTCATGAATGTGAAACGCCCAATTCAGATTTTCTCGTAATTTTAACAGTTCATTCTTGTAAATCCAAGTTTCACGCTTATTTTTTTTTTTGTGCCATTAAAGGATAGGTTAACGTTTTTTAAAGTCCATCTTAAAACATTATGCAAATGACCATATGTACATTAAGATGGTTTTTACTTGCTGTAATCATTCTTCTACATCTCTTCCATTGAAGGCATGTTAGGAAGGGACTTTTTAATAGCCAGTATGAGCTACACATGAGCTATACATGAGCTCCTCTCTCTCAAAGCCAGTAACAAAGAAGTAAGTCTCAAACTTGTGATGTCATAGGGTATAAAGTCTGGAGCTGCTCCATAGACAATGAATGGGAGGCTGATTTTGTGGACCCACAGAATGTTTGTTTTCTTATTTATACCCTAATGAGAAACAGAAAATGTTATCATATACTCAGAGCATTCCTCTGGGTGCTCTCAATGTCATCTGTAATATCTCTCCCAATTCATTGTCTATGGAGCAGCTCCCCACTTAATACACTATGACATCACAAGTTTGAGTTTTAGTACTCTGGTTTTTGGATTTGGGAGAAAGTTGTTCACCTTTCCCAACATTTTTTGGACTTTCTTAAACCATACATATAACATGTATGAATTTTGAAAATGGGCATAGTTCCCCTTTAAGAGCAACATAATAGTCAGGAATCGGCACATTGTCGACCTGAAGTTGTGTCAGGGGTCACCTGCCAATACATAGAAAGTATGGGACAATCTCAAAACTGTGTTAATGCAACAGGAGTCAATTTGCAAAAGTTGTAAGTCTTGTCCAATTGTATCCCTCACATTTACTCAGTAGTATATGTGTAAAGATGAAAATACGTGATATTGATCTGTCACTCCTAGCTTTTAAACATACTGTTTTCCCTCCGTTGTGGGAAGGTTATGCCAACCAAATGACAAAAGTTATACTTGGTGTATTTGTACCTCTGCAGCAGTTAATGTATGATTTCTAATAATGCATTAATGTGTCTATGCATTTGTACAGATTGGAGTGAACGTGCCCATCCCAGTCCCCCTCCCCATGTTCTCCTTCACTGGCTCCAGAGGCTCATTCAGAGGAGACACCAACTTCTACGGCAAGCAGGTAAATAACAGAAGTGGTTTGTCATGTATTGGATCATAAAAAATACTCTGCTTCAAAGTAAAAAAAAATTGCACATGTACCGGGTACCTGACACAACAGTTGTCTCTTTCCCACCAGGGCATCCAGTTCTACACTCAGATCAAGACTGTGACATCACAGTGGAAGGCTGAGGATGCTACTGTGTCGACCCCAGCTGTTACCATGCCAACCATGGGACGCTAAGTTGACCACACATCCAGCGTAACCTTCAGAGACTTCTCATATGCCTTAAGAAGAAGCCGATGGATGGAATTGGAAAAAAGGTTACATGTCTTTTTTTGAGATATAGATTCACATTGGGGATCATTAGTTGGTGATTTGTTTTAACTTATCCTGGAAAATGTTGTTGCGCAAACACACATGCAAATTACAGCTCATTCTGAGACAGGGAAGATGAGCTGGACTGATGCAATGAATGGTGCTGAGAGTTTTTATCATGGTTACCTGTTCTCTCCTGTTCATGTCCTGTCCTCACCGGGTGGATCATTTTCATGATCTGTTGTGTCCTCTTGTGTTTTTTTTTTTACAGTAGAAATCAAAATTATCAGGGATTCTGTCCTTTTTAAAGCAGTGACCGCAAATGTCTTCCACCATTATCCTGTGATCTTTAGCTTGCTCTGTTTATCAGAGCATTATGTAGATATAAATGGAGCAAATGCTACAATATATTAGAACAAGAGCACACCCAAGTATTTTACTCTGTTACAACTGACATAATGGCTGAAGTTCTCGTCCCTCTAAATGTATATCAAACTGTTGGGATTAAGGTGTTTTCTGTGTCTGATAGAGGTCCACGGTTTTGTACTGTATTGTCGGAGTGATACTTTTTCTGGTCACAATCAATGGTATAAAAGTGAAATTGCAGTGTTTTACGTGACATGGACTTGACATCTGATATTCTCTATAAACCGTTATCATGAAACGGAAAGTGCTAGACATATCTCCATCCAAAATGATTGATCTACTTCAAACTTTGTCCCCTTGACTTCTTCTTTAGGTCTTGGGGTTGAAAATTTAAGTGATGACAACAAGAGTATTTGAGTCTGTAGTTAATGGTTTGAATAAAGACACTGTAATTTGACTAAATTGAATACTGATTTGTGTTGAAAATGGTCCTCTGGTTCTGTAGCAATTCTGGGTATTATTGATTATACACATAAAGCCAACATAGGAATGCTGGAGCAAAGGAGGCGCAGATCCAATGAACTCCACAGGATGGAAAGTTGTTGGTAATGTTTGAGTTATTCTGGTTCAATAAGATAAGATATTCCTTTAATAGTCCCGCAGTGGGGAAATGTGCAGTGTACAGCAGCAAAGGGGATAGTGCAAAAAAACAAGATGCATCAGCTAACACAGTAAAAAAGAGCTAAACAAATAATAAACAAAAAATAGAAGGAAGTATAAAAATAGGAGCAGTATTTACAGTATTGACAATAAACAGACTATTAACAAAATTGCACAGTGAGAATGAATGAAATTCCACCTGAAAATATCAGGTTCTTGTCAGTTTGTTGGTGTGTAAGTGGTCTACTGGGAGCAGTGCTGGTTGTGGAGTCTGACAGCTGCAGGAAGGAATAATACACAGCCTATAATTTTTATAGCATCCCACTCTTTTAACTGCCTGTGAACATATAAGAAAATAATGATCCTGACAGAACAGGCTATGTATTGCTCTTTGTGGTTTATCTGTTTTTCTACTCTGACATCCATTGGTGAGCCTTGCAAGAGACTGAAAAAAACGTCATCATAACACTGGTGACGTCACGACGAGTCAGCTGCCAGAAGAGTTTTCCGGTCGGATGTCATGGTGAGCTGAGTGTGTTTAGCGTCCAGAAAACACTCAATAAGTTAGCTATATATTCTAATACTGTGTGTTTTAGTTGTTTTCGGTGTGTCTCCAAGTTTTAGGTGTTTTTTTAATTGTAATGCACTGATACCAACATTAGCTGCCTGGTATATGGGATACTTTTGTTAAAAAGTATCAAGGGGAGAAAAGGAACGGATAGGATACGTGTTGGGTTAACTTTATCAATATAAAGTCACTAAAGTTAGCGGTCAGGTAACGCAAAACAACGTCAAAACAAGCTACTGTACAGCAGCAAAGAGGATAGTGCAAAAAACAAGATGCACCAGCTAACACAGTAAAAAAAAGAGCTAAACAAAGTGTAACAAAATATGAACCATTTAATAGAAGGAAGTATAAAAAATAGCAGTATATACAGTATTGACAATAAACAGACTATTTACAAAATTACCATAAGCTACCATACACCGTAATAACCTTCAGAACTTGAGTTTGTTTTCTAGAAACACTTAGTGCTGTGTGTGTATCTCACCTGTGAAATTGAATTGATGACTAAAGTTACATGTTATAGTCTTTATACAGAGCTTTTCTATCTGCTGACTTCACATCCAGCCAGAGGACAGTTTGTTTGTTTGTTTCAGCCCCATCAGCTTTTGCATAGCAGCTAGCGATGGGAATTCCGGCTCCTTTTAGTGAGCCAGATCATTTGGCTCAGCTCACCAAGAAGAGCCGGCTCTTTCGGCTCCCAAACGGCTCTTCGTTTTACCACTTCTGCCTTTTATAATTCAACCAAATTTAGTGCAGTTTTGATTTTTGATTAGTATGTGTGCGCATATATCACTTAAATTATTCAATATAATTATACTAAACCTTATAATTTCCTGGATACCATAATTTTACATGCTGCTTCGTTTCCGACTGTCACTCATTTTGTCTGCTATTCGCGCACCGCACTCCTCTCTCTTTCTCTCCTCCTCTCCCTCCTGCTCTGTACCTGTGTAGACCGCCAGCGCTCTTTGATGGTATGATCCTTGTCTGTCATCAACTGATTGGTTGCACGGACATCATTAACACAACATTCAGTCACAGTCAGTGCATGGAGTGCCCGTGGCGTGGAGAAGATCGTCCTATCATTCTGCCTTGAATTTATAAAAAAATAAAAATAAATAAAAAAGACGTCTCTCGGATGGGAGCCGGCTCCCATCGTTCACTTTATGAGCCGGCTCTTTGAGCCAGCTCGTTCGTCACCGACACATCACTAATAGCAGCAACTATTCTTCCTGGGGTCAACATAGTTTACATGGTGACAATTAAAAAATACCCATTCACATTACACTAACATAACACATTGTAATACACGTCAACTGTAAATAAAACAATAACAACTGACACAGTTTAAATGACAAAAACACAAAGAAAATAGAGCGTCTCCGACTGAATCTATCATGATCTAACAGATAAATATCATCATTTAACATGGAATGCCCTTAATACCCTTACACACCAAAGAATACTTATTAATACTAAAGTTTCTTCTTAAGTAATGCTCTGTTATTGTTTTTTTAAAACCATATATAGTATTTTGTTATGTAATATGATTTGGGAGTGAATTCCATTCTTGCATTGCTCTGTATATTGTATATATATACTTTGACCTGATTTGGTTTTGTGCCTTATCAAACATCCTGCACCTATTCACTGACACCTCGTTAGCTCAAATGCATCACCGACAGTGGATTATTAACTTTATGGACACTGTGGAAGTCGATTTTCATGGTTCATTTCTGCTAATGCTACAGTAAAAGTACGTTTATTTTAGTTATAAAATTGCCATTGTCCGGCAAGCCGCTTATTAAATTCAGTATGCAGTGAGGCAGCCCCAGAAATATCCAGTATAGAAACACCCTAGAGCACTAAGAATGATTTAAAAACATTACAAAGTAATCAACCTTCATGCAACTCTTAACAAATATTTCAAATCTTCTATAACAGGGACTCTCAAACTTTTCAGTGTCAGGGTCCCTTTACAGGGTAGAACAATTTTCTGAGGACCCTCATAATTGTATCACTGATTAAGCATACGCATACTCCTTAGATGCCATTGGAACTATTTGTATGCTAAAAATTCAAACACATTTCAATTTCCATCATGTTAATACCACTTATATACTTTTAAACATTGTATTGCATTTTATTCAAATTGCATTTGAACTCAACTTGACATCATTTATAATTTTCAAGTAATTGATCTAAAAAGCTTTCAGAAAACGTACAGACTGTCATAGTCCTAATAAATCCAGATAATTAAACTTACCATTCTAAAGCTGACTTTCAGTAAGTGCGTCAACTTAAAAATAGTGAACTTATTGTTGTGTGTCAATCATATGAGAGTTTCTATTGGCCCAAAGCTAACGTATGTGGGAGTAAGGAACAGAATATGCATGTTTTATTGCGGTAAATGGTCCCCATCTGTAGATTTGCACTTCTTAATGATGCAGCACAATTTTATAATTAATAGCAAATTATTTCACGGACCCCCTGACGGAGTGCCACAGACCCCACTTTGAGAATCACTGTTCTATAAGATCGTATAGAAATGTATGGCTTATATGCACAGCAATGATCACATAGTATAGATTCCATTCAGACAGTATTGTTTGCATGGTTTGGTCATACTGATACCGATATGTAACCATGTAGCAGTGAGAACATTGTTTTAAATCAGGGACTAGTTCTTCAATGTGACTGAGAGCACAGAGTCTCTGTTGCATGTGTCTGCCTTTTAAGCTATTTACGTACTATATGCAAGTTTTCAAAAATGTTGCAAAACTGAACAGGATTATAAGGTGATTTGAGTGAATCATGCAACGCTTTCTTCTCCCAGACTGACACGGTTTCTTTCCTTTGCTCTGCCTCGGAGCAAAACTGCCCACTCTGGAGACGCAGATTTTGTTTACATTAAAACAAGTCACTGGAGACCTCAGAAAAACCATAGTCGCATCTACACTGCCAGACTTGTGAAGATTCTTTTTAATACACGCTCTTCTCACATACTGAGATGTAAGGCATGTGACAAGTTCAGTGGCAGTTTCTTACATGCATAACTGTTCTGTAAATGTATGAGGCCTGGTGCATTTTGATGTTAAGCGTTTGCATCATTTCTAGCAGAGTGGGGCTTCAAATGGGCAAACATCCAGGCTGCAAATGAAAATGATCTCATGCTTAGCTTCTGAAACATTTCAGTGATTAATAAATAATAAAGGGATGCAGCCAGGGGGCTCAGTTATTAGACAGTCCTTTAACTTTAATTAAAGCAATTGCTAGGTATGTCCTATTCATGTTTGTAACTTGCTTTACACAATAGCGCAGGTTAAATGCCTGAAATTTAAAACTTGAATTAAAATTCACAGGCAGTGAAATTTCTCATGCAACATAATTCTTCAGTCTCTTATTTTTCAATGTAAGCAGAGTGACTGTCTCAGCAGGGGTTTTCCCACAGATCAGTGCCTGACTGAGGCTTTAAAGAAATCATAATTCCTTACATTAGATAGCTGAGTTTTGTAGAGAGATGTTGAGACATACTTGAGTTGCCATGTATTGATTGAAGACCAAGATCAAACGATTAAAGTCCACCGAGTTAAGTCCGACATGGTGTTGTGATGTTTTTTAAATTCTCCTCAGGAGTTGACTCAGCAGGTAGAGAGGTTGATTTTGGGGTGTGTCTCTGTGGTTGGTTAGAAAGTCTGACAGGGTGTGGTCTAATATATGTATATATATATATAACCCTATGGCTTCTTACTCCTCGGTTGCTTATCATGCTATAATTTTAACATCTCCTCAGCAGCAGTTAGAGCTGCTTTTTTTGAGCAGTTCAAACCCATTTAATAGAATAGTAACCTATAATATTGTTCTTTGGTTGATTCTGCAGAGTGAAGATGAAGCTCACAGGGCCACTCCTGCTCCTGGTCCTGCTCGCTGTTGCAGGACTGAGCCGAGCCCAGGTCAAGACCTCTCTCCTGGATTTGACCAACAGCATCGGGAACATCCTTCCCCGTCTCAGCCGACCAGCAAACCACAGCCGCATCTTCTATGCAGTGATGTTTGATGCAGGGAGCACAGGGACACGCATCCATGTCTACACCTTCATCCACAGTGACTCAGGTAATATTGCACATATTACTCTGACCTGCTCTTTTACTCGTATTATGATATCAGCATCCAGGGTGAGAGGCAGGTTAAATCATATGTGTATTTACTGTAGTAAGGGCATCATGTAATGTACTTACATGGCCTGTGACCAATTGATTTCCAATGCAAACAGCAGAGTAACAAGCTGATTTGCAGGCTCTATTCCTTTCCACAGCTTTCCCCTCTATCCTCATAGCCTCTCATTTCTATAAACCTGTGATTTTTCACCTCAGGGGACATAGGTTATACTTTTCTTCATTTACTTTGTAAGAAATAATCCTATTTTGTCAGATTCAAGTTAACATGCCTTGTCTTGAATAAGGGGATATATTCTGCATATGTATGCTAAGCAGATTAAGGACTCTTAATGCCTTTTTAATAGCTGCTGCATATTTGATGTGGGTGGATCTTGTATCTTTTAGAGGAGCTGCCTGTTTTGGACAATGAGATGTTCCATTCCATAAAGCCTGGTTTGTCAGCATATGCTGACTCCCCTGAACTGGTGAGTTCATTGTCAAATCTAATCAATTATATTGAGCTGAAGAAAAGGTCCACCGGCTCTACATTGTATTCAGAAACACTGCCAATAGCTTCCCTCTGCGGGGAATCACATTGCTAATGAAAGTAAGTAGGAAGTGAGAAACGCAAAATGACAAACCAGTGAATATTCCAGCAGCCTGATATGTAACACGTCAAGTGTTTTCTCAACTCCGACTAGTCACCCTGTTGTCAAAAGATCGGTCTGAGCCGTGCTGTTTTTGTAGTGAGCATTGTGTCTGTTTTTTAAAGGCTGGACACACAGTGAGGATGTTGTTGAAGGTGGCCAAGAAGACTGTGCCTCGCCTGGAGTGGAAGAGAACTCCACTTGTCCTCAGAGCCACAGCTGGACTTCGGCTGCTGGCCGCAGAGAAAGCCCAGGCTCTTTTGGAGCAGGTACACGAGTGTAATGGTACCGAGACATGACATGCTGCTGAGACCTAAACTAGAGTGCGGTTCTTTATCAGAAGGGGAGTTGTTAGGCGCTGCATTGTCTTAACACTTTCTAGGGAAAAGTGCAACCTCTTATCCAGCAAAGGAGCAGGCAGAAGAGGAAAGAACATTTTCAGTGTTATGGCAGGTAGTACATAGACGAGAGAAAAAGTATTGTTATCAGAGTGGTGTGAGCTTAGTGTGGAAGGCTCTTGTGGAGGGGATAAGATAGTAATAGGTGGACCTGGGGCACCTTGGAAGATAAACGATACTTTATTAATCCCCCTGAGGGAATTCATTAATCCCTTCAAGCGGAGGGCACCTCTGGATGAGCTACCATTACAGTAGATAACATTAAGGCCATTCCTCTGCTGCTTTTCTTGGCGCCCTCGTGCTCTCCCTCTCCCTCTCCCTCTCCCTCTCCCTCTCCCTCTCCCTCTCCTTCTCCCTCTCCCCCTTTCTCTGAAATCACTCATTCAGCCTCTCCTCCCTCTCTTGCTCCACAGGTTCAACATGTGTTTGACGAATCTCCTTTTTTGGTCCCAGACAACAGCGTCAGCATAATGAACGGCACAAATGAAGGTAACGTCTGCCCCGACAAGCAACACATTCGTCAGTTATCACAGCCACTCATGTTCCTTTCTGCAGCACTTTGTAGGTGCCATCAGTGATCCTTCTGCCCCACTTTGTGTGCTGAGCAATTTCTATAAGACGTCTTTGCTTACTGCAGACATTTAACTAAATTGCAGCAGATTATTGCTGTCTTTTATGATGATACTTAACAAAAAATTAAATTGCTCTTCACCACAAAGTTGTTGTGACCCTTAAAAGTCTGTAATTATGTGGTGGAAAAAACTGTTATTGTCTGTTGTGCCACAGTGTAATTGATTTGTCAGCATTTCAACCTTGTTTTTTAGTATTATAGCTCTTCCTCATGTGTTTGCACATGTGTTTGTATACGCTGTAGCCATTGTAATTTCTGTGAAAATTTGTTGTCAGCTTTTCTAAAATTAACTTCCACCTGAAATGTCTGTATTCTGTTTTCTTGGTTTGCTAATCTCTCTAATGTAGGAATCCTGGCTTGGATATCAGTGAACTATCTGACAGGTGAGTACTGTAAACTTGCATCCAAATTTAACTCAGTGTTTGAAAATTATCCTAGAGTCTTATTATAGACCCTGCTTCCCAAATACAGGCTGAATGCATACAACTATGATTTCGTTGCCCCAAGGGGATAGCTCTGATCTTTATCAGGCTCAGCGTTGGGATTTTATACTTTTGGGTTGCGCATTCTGTGTCAAATAGGGCTTTTGAAGATAACATCTGAGGTATAACTGATTAGCTCTTCTCTGTTGTGGCTGCTGGATTAAAGTAGGATCTGTTTTCAGGTCACCTGAATGCACAAACCAAGAAGACAGTGGGAATCTTGGATCTGGGAGGAGGATCCACGCAGATCACTTTCCTGCCGAAGCTGAGGGTCAGTAGTTTGTTTGCATACTAAGAGATTTCTGCACAAATTAAAGTCTTTAGTGATTAGTAACCCACTATATTCTTCATATTCCACTGTAGAAAACCATTGAAAGTGTTCCTGTTGCCGATTACATTGCCAGATTGGGCATCTCCAACTCATCATTTGAATTATACACTTACAGGTAATAATTAATGCGTTGTTTCATAAAACATAGTAATCTTCCATTTGAATTATATCTTATTGCATCAAATCAATTCCTGATTTAATCTCTGTTCAAGGTAATTTCCATATATTTTTAAATTGCCCTCCAGTATGGACTAATTATATTACAAACGCCACTGACTTTCTTGTAACTTTATATCTTCTCTTTGATCTGTTTTTCATTAGGAAAACTTCTATCATCTGTTTAGTCATTAGGATGTGAATAATAGGCAGACACCATTTGTTTGGCCTATTTTCAGAATGACTTACTTGTTACATACACAGTCTGTTCCTTGTTGGTTTTGTAACTGTGTAACAATCTTCTGACTTCATCCAGTTACCTTGGAAATGGACTGATGGCAGCACGACTGGCCACACTGGGCGCTCTGGGTGCAGAAGGTACTGTGCTGTACATGAGGAAAAGGTGCTCTGTTGCCATTAGCTGCGGGTCAGTGTTGTTCATTGTGAGTGTGTCTCTGAAAGATACTGGGACTCAACAGTGAGTCAGTTCTCCAAGTGCTCTCTCGGGTGTTGTTTCCTTCCTGCCTATTTCTCCAAATACTGTGTAAAGGAGGTAACAAGAGAGCGATGTTTTTCTGGGATGTACTTTCAAGTCTTTCTCTCTAGTATACAATACAAGTGAGACCCTTAGATGAATCACAGAAGGGCTTCAGAGAAAATTGTGTTAGTGAATGAGTCAGTCTCAGACCATGGTGGCCAGGTGTGAAACCGTTGAGCCAGTTAGAAGATTAAACAAGTGACGTCTGTGCTCTAACAGGGTTGGAGTGGCGGGTTTTTAAAAGTCCCTGCCTGCCAAAGAAGTTCAGGGATGAATGGAGTTTTGGAGGGCTGACCTATCAAGTGAGCGGGGACCCAGATGGTAAGATCCTGTTAATTTAAAGTATAATCAGTCTGTTGAGTGGAGTTAAATCAAAGCTACTGGATGAGGGAATGAACATTTTTAAGCACCCCTTTGAATTTCATTGTGATGAGGTTAAACCTAGTTAAAATATAGTATGTCAAAAAAGTCATAATATAATATGTAAAAAAGGCTTCTAATAATACTGTGACTATAACCCATAGTATAGTGTGTCAAAAAGTCATAGTATAGTGTGTCGAAAAAAATCATATTGTATCTTGAAAAAAGTCATACAGTAGTCATAGTATAGTATGTCAAAAGTAATAAAAAAGTAATAGTACAGTATGTTGAAAAAAGGCATAGTATAGTATGTCGTAAAAAAACATTGTGTAGTATGTCGAAAAAAAGTCGTAGTATAGTATGTAAAAAAAAGCCATAGTATTGTGTCGAAAAAAAGTCATAGTACAATGTGTCGAAAATGAAAACCATCATATAGTATGTAAAAAAAAAAATCTTATAGTATGTGCGAAAAAAAGCCATATAGTATGTCGAAGACAGTAAAAATAAAAATCATAGTATAGTACGTCGAAAAAAAAGTCACAGTATTATGTCGAAAAAAAGTAATAGTTTATAGTATGTGGAAAAAATCGTGAAAAAAGTCATAGTATAGTATGTCGAAAAAGGTCCTACTGTAGTCATAGTATCGTATGTCAAAAGTAATAACAAAGTCATGGTGTAGTATGTCGAAAAAAGTCACAGTATAGAATGTTGAAAAAAGTCATACTGTAGTCATAGTATAGTATGTCAAAAGTAATAAAAAAGTCATAGTATAGTATGTGGAAAAAAGAACATTGTATATTATGTTGAAAAAAAAAACATCGGATAGTATGTAAAAAAATAATCATAGTATAGCATGTCGAAAAAAAAGTCATGGTATAGTATGTTGATAAAAAAGTTATAGTATGTTGAAAAAAAGGTTATAGTATGTCGGAAAAAGCTGTAAAAAAGACATATTGTATGTCAAAAAAAGTCTGTATTGTATATTGAAAAAATCATAGCATAGTATATAAAAAAATTCATAGTATGTCAAACATCCAGAGTAAATCAAAGTATGTGACAGATTTGAGCAAATATACAAAACAGAACATGTTGTGACCAACCAAGCATCTGCAGTTATGTCCATTATGCTCATTAAAATGGACTTCAGTTTAATTACACATCATTTCACAATGTTGTTCCTGCATGAGATGCATAATTTACACACCGCTGTCTCTGTTTCTTCTCCAGGTTATGCAGGATACAAGCTTTGTTATCAGGAAGTACTTAAGGTGGTGAAGGGGATTATTCATCAGCCGCATGAGCTCGAAGACAGCAACGTATTCTATGCATTCTCCTATTATTTTGACAGAGCTGTGGATGGAGGCCTTATCGGTTAGCACACACACCCTCTGTACACACCTTACATAATTATACAGACCCAGCAGGATGTTATTACCCGTTCCAATGCAAGAGAGAGGCAGGGAATTGTGAGTCATCTGCACCTGTCTCAGTGGATTTGACGAGCTATAGGTGTGTAGTTATTAGAGAAATTGCTATCCTCTGCCAGTCCGAGCTGAAAGGGCACATGCTGTATTATTATTATGGAAATATGCAAGTAGATCTGCTCTTAATGAATGGTATAGCATTTAAACTGCGTGGAAGATGACCTTAATCACCTCCTGTTGCAGATGAGGTCCAAGGAGGGATGCTGGAGGTAAGAGACTTCAAGAAGAGAGCTAAAGAGGGTAAGATGGGCGCAGCAATGCATCCTTACTATGACCTATCTGCAGCACCCTGAACTTGAGACACTGTGTGCATCTCAATAGTCTGGACTTGTGTACGAGCTGCTATCTGAAATCCTGCCCTCATCCTCTCAGCAGAATACAGAAGAGTAATTATTCAGCCTAACAGACGTGATTCCCTTTTGTCTGCTCAGTGTGCAATAAGATGACCAAGTACCCTCCCATCAGTTCTTTCCTGTGTATGGACCTGACCTACATCACTTGCCTGCTCAAGGATGGATTCGGCTTCAAGGAGAGCACCGTGCTGAAGGTGAACATTACACAACACAAGCAACAGGGTTCGTGGTCTTGCTTTTAAGGACGCAACAGAAGGAATAGACAGAGAGGAACGTTTTTCAAAAGGTTGCGCGGCTTTATAAAATCAAGTACTCGTGTTTAAAGTTGTGTAGCTCACTCATCTATTGACTCACATTAAAAGACACAAGCATTGTTACGTTAAAAAATAATTGTTTTTTTTGTTTGTTTTTTTAAATTGTAGTACACATTTGACATCATCACCTAAAACAAGTGATGCCATATACCTAAAAAAAATAGCACAATTCATGCCAGAAAGAGAATGAAGCAGGACATTCTACAGAAACATTTGGTTACTTTTTTTATTTCAATAAATACAAAAGGCATTTGAGTGATTTGGTGGGTTTTTTTTTTTTCCCCTCCTAGTTGACCAAGAAAGTGAACAACGTGGAGGCAAGCTGGGCTTTGGGCGCCACGTTGGACCACTTCCACAACCTGAAGATCCACTGAGGAGAAGGGAGGAACAAACACTGCTCATTTAGGTGGTGCTCAATAACAAACACGGGTAATGTGCACTACCTTATCTTACGGCCCCAGACATTTGCAGTTTGTTTTATGAGGGCAGAGCTAACCTCATGAGTAATTCTTAATTTTTTTTAAAAAAGCAATTATTCTCAAGTGTAATATATTGAGCTGTAAATGAGCAATGTGTTGCCTTACTCAAAGAACAAGTGAAGCACTGGAGGTTGACATTTGAGTGAAAGATGTTACCAATAACACTCCGTTTTGAGCATTACTAGATACACAATTTGTTTGAGATGGATGTTTTCCTCCGGCTGATAAACCGGGTGGCCTGGCTGGTTGTGCAAGACCAGTGTTTACATGCAGCAACATGATGTACTGAGCTTCAGTAGTTTTTATTGTCCTGGTTTTTGTAGTTAGTAATAAGCATAATGGTACATTTCAATTTGACAGGCAATCATATCAGCCATTGGAAGAAATTTAGAGATAAGTGGGACTCATTATCATCACTTCATTTCAACCTCACACTGCTGTTTACAATGATAATGCATTATATTTTCATAAACTTTTCAAACCCGTCTCAGTATTTCTTTGGGAGTATTTGTTTTCAAAAACTTGAGGAAAAAAGGTTGTTTGTACAAACTTTGCCGTTTCTCGCTTGTCAAAATAAAACCATCATCGGTGGCTAATTACAAATATCTACAGGGGTGAAAGTCAGCGATTAATCTATTTACAAAAAGATGTCTGCGTTTAGTCCACTGAGACTGTCAGTCTGGCGCTGTGGAAATAGGCAGTGTGTGACATTTTTTTCATGATGGCAGACTAAAGCAGCGCCACCACGTCTTCTCCATATGCATGGCCTTCGGTCGTCATGGTCACCAATTCATGTGGCTGAGAGAGAACAACCACCGAGTCTGCAGAGCCTGGAGGGAGGGAGACAAAGACGAGTTCAAAGAGAAACTACATGGTAGCATGAATTCTGTCAGTCTGTACGTACCTACAGTCATTAGGAGATGGAAAACCTTTGAGGGCTGAAACACTACTAAAAATGTGTCCTTGAATTTCTGCAAGCTTTCACCTGGTTATACATTTTGGTTTTAATGCTGACAGGCCAATTCAGGAAAAACTGAAGGACGTGCAAAATAAAAGTATTCAGTCCGAGGGGGTGAATAGTTATCGTTAGGAATTACACATGGGCTTTAAAGGGGAACAATTTCAAAAAGTCATAGTATAGTACGTCGAAAAAAGTAATGAAAAAAGTCATAGTATAGTATGTTGAAAAAAATCATAAAAAGTCATAATATAGTATGTCGAAAAAAGTCATAAAAAGTCATAGTATAGCATGTCGAAAAAGTAAAAAAAAAAAAAAAAAAAAGTCATAGTATGTGGGAAAAAGTCGTAAAAAAAAAAGTCAGTCAGGCTAATTTAGGAAAAACTGAAAGACATGCAAAATAAAAGTATTCAGTCCAAGGGGGTGATTCTTTATCTTTAGGCATTAGACATGGGCTTTAACAGGGAACAATTTTAAACAAGTGTAGTTTTCAGAAATTAGCTTAGAGCTGGGCTATATGGTTGAAATCAATAGAAAAGTGCTATATACACTATGCAAAAATCATGTTACCACATATAATGTACAAAACGATACAGTAATATTGAATAACCACTTAGCCGCAGGCATATGCTACTACAGGAGATGGACAAAATGACACATAACACAGAAGTAAATGCCAATTAAGTAAAGATCTGTGTTTTGAGACTGTCAGAGGTGTTGACTGAACTCTGTTGTTTTGTTGCATAAATACCCTATTAGGTGAATTTTAGTATGTGGTAGCAACAGTCTACTTGTGACCACTATTCTCCTATTCTCTCAAGACAATAAATTAGGAAAAGAAAAAATACGAAAGTAATATAAGAAACACTTTGTACTACTACTACTACTACTAATACCAAAAAAGCCCAGAAGATGATGTATAAGCACTACACGGGTAGATAAATATTACAACCTTATATTAACATAAGTCAGCCTTAACATGCATCAAGAATTCATAAAACATTTACACTGAAGCCCTGGTAAATTTAACAGCATGGGACCAACTATCGACTGAAGTAGAATCCGCACCATGTAACTTGAATGTTGAGTGCTCCAGTTATAAAATATTATTCTAAGTAATGGTCCAAGAGTTAAATAAATCATAGTTGGGTTGGAACCAACTTTACAGAATAACAATTTTAGCAGAGACTATCAGCGGGACTGACAGAAAGAGGTTTGTTCAACGAGCTACCAACAAGCTGTGTGTTTCAACTTCCACAATCACCATTACGACATTAGCAAACTGCACAGTAGTGCTGCTGTCTGAATGGTTGATTAATTGTTCAAAAATCCCAAAAGAAAACCTTCAGCAATTATTGAAAAACACTCAACAGGACATCAGCAACACCACAAGTTGACTCAGCACCTCTGACACTGACAGCACAGTGTGAGCTTCACTAAATTATTGTTGTGACACCCTGTACACAGTATGTATTGGGCTTTCCCTGCCATACATGTAGAAAAGCATACCTGGTGATCTCAGCATGGCGTGGTGAAGATTCATGGGTTCAACAGTTGTTGTCATGGTGACCATACCGTCTCCGTTTTCACCGTCCGCCTCCAGCAGGCTGCTTTGTGTCAGAGCCTCTCCTGTCAGTCGCAAACAAGACAGCAAACTTTAGCTTTTCCCACCTCTCAACACAAAAGAAGTATGGAAAAAAGAAGAGCGACACACGCTGTACTTAATCTACGGTCTTTATAGGACCTAACAGCCAACAAATTACAGCAAATCAAAACTGAAATCTGCTCATTATTACTAACTTTTAAGTTACCGTTTGACGCTTGTGTGAAAATGGGTTGTTTTTAGGACTGCATAGTTATTCCAACACAGACAGTCAATTTAATTATTCATCCAGTAGCTCAGAAACTACCCATCTGTTTTGAAGCCGCATCTTCCTTTGCTTTTTACTAAAGACCAGCCTCTTTGGGGAGGCTGACCCGAATAAATCTGCTGTTTATAATTAGAGCTTTGGCAGCGCTTCCTCAGTGGCGATTCAGCTGCGGTGCTTCCCCACTGCTACGCAAATGTGACAAGGAGGCAAACGCGCTGTCTGCTCTCATTGTTACACGTTTAAAAAAACAAAACTAATTCAAACAGATTTGGTACAATTAGACAATATGTTGGAATGTAAAGCTGTTTAATCTGAAGACGTACTGATACTAAGAATAGATGCAGGAGTGAACTTGGGTAGATTTCTCACAGCTGCAGCGTGGAGATTTACTCAAGTATCCACTCATTTATCCAAGTAATTTGTAAGGTGACGGCGAAAAAGACATTTGAGTGAGGCACGAGAAAGCTTGAAGACATGAATTTGAGTTACTGCGCCATTAGAACTTGGTGATTACACAGTTTTCTCAGACAAATCTGACCCCATCACAAGACGCCTAACAGGCCTATTTTCTGCAGTGGAGCTGTGCAGTCTCTTGCTTTTTTCCAGAGATATGTGCAGTCTAAAACAATTCCGCTACTGGCCCTGAAGAATAAAAATTTGAATGATACATTTTTAAGCGCTAAAGCCATTAATTATTCAAGAAATGTTCCGAAATGTAACTTAAACCAACACTATCTCTATGCACATTTTAAAATGTATGGGCTGCTTGAAGCTACATAATCCAAGGATTAGCATAACCACCTACTGCACTGTGTGTGTGTGTGTGTGTGTGTGTGTGAGAGAGAGAGAGAAAAAGATAATGTGAGTGAGAAAGAGAGAAAGAAAAGACCCGTTTCTCTGCTTTCACTGCCGAGCCCCTCCTCTCCGTGTCTCTTCCTCATGTGGACGTTTCTGCTGCCAGACTGAGAGAACGTCTTCCCACAGATCCCACAGTGATGAGGCTTCTCACCTGGGAAACACAAAGAGAGATCCTGTGATTCCCCGCCTCTCTGATACGGGATGCATCTCTCTTCAAGGCACATGATGAAATGCTTTATCTGTAGCAACACTAATTACCAAAAAAAAAAAAAAGTGCTCAGCTGTACAGCTGTTAACTCTGTCCCACTCACCAGAATGTACGAGCATGTGTTTCCGTAGACTGGAATACTCTGCAAAGGATCGCCCACAACCATCTGCTTCGCACAGAAAAGGCTTCTCTCCTGGAAGCAGCCACCCACCAAACACACACATATTGTTGAATTCTGCAGGACTTAATGTAGTAAACTTATGGTGACAGCTGACCTATTTTGATGCACTAAAAACGTAACAAATGTAATATAATTTCATCCAACTAAGTGGATATTATAGCTCGTAGAAAGCTGTTCTTCCAGACATATGGGCAAAATATAAACACTGTATAGTGTAGCCAGCCTGCTAACTGGTCCCTAGATAGAAGAAGCAGACTGTGGAACAGGCCGTCAAAAATCTTAATGTCACCCTAAATAAAATATGACAGAGTGCTGTTACTCATTGCAGCAGTGAAATGGAGGCGCCGGCGCTGCTGACTCTTCAAATCTCCGGCCATGACTGCACCAAGGAAGCATTAAATGAGCACAGTCAAATGGCCTGAGTCAGTTATTGCTTCCAGCGTGTTTGGGCCTTTTTATGCGCGGGATATCTCCCGCTCCCCACCTGTGTGGATGCGTCTGTGGTTCTTTAAATTTCCAGCCGTGGTGAACTTCTTGCCACAGTTCTTCTCCTTGCAGATGAAGGGCTTCTCGCCGTTGTGAGTCCTCATGTGAACCTGCAGCCTCTGCAGCACGTAGAAACTCTTCCCGCAGCCCTCCGCGCCGCACCTGAACATTCGGTCGTTCCTTTGGAGCAGAGATAACCAAACAAACAAAGGCGTCAGGTGTCCCTCTCCCGTGTTTCATTTGCAAAACAGCCTACCACAAGGTCAGACAGGGGCAGGCAATCACAAATAGATTTCCTACACTGATGTTAAGAGACTTCCTGCAGTACTAATACACGTCTTTCTAAGCCTCAGCTGTTTGGCTGCTCTATCTGCCTCCACCAATAAACAACCTGTGGAAAACAAAGTGTGATGTCTCCTTTGCCTTAGCTGTAAAACATCTGAACAGCGAACACATCCGTCTTTGTGATTGATGAAGAGTAAACACAACACTAATACCACTCTCATAAACTAACTCCGTCTCAAAAGTCTGGGCAAAAGAAGGCAAGATGAACTATTTAATTAGTATTTACTCTGATTTTTACATACAGTAAATGCTTTTGTCAATGATATTATGATTTTGTTGTAGATAATAAAGGTTTAAAAATCTGATGAAATCTATGGAAATTATTCAAATTGGTTTTCTTAATATTTCTTGAAAATGTATAGACAGCACTCTATCCCGTTTATATAGATTTATGGTGTCTTGTAAGGCCATGTGGGCTGGACATAGTTGTTTTCATGCGTAGGGAACAGAAGCACTTTAAAGTGATACTTTGTGTTTAAGACTTCAAATATCTGTGTTACAGTTTGGTTTAACAGGTAATTAATGGCTTGGACCTTTCTATGAATTCAGCTGAGATAATTGCCAGTGTAATTACATATACAGAAAGCTGTTTTAGCTGTAAGCTTGAATTATTATTTTTCAATTTGGAAAATATATCCACAGGAGCCAGGATTTGCACAGGGGTTGAATATTGATGCTTTGGCAATGGCATCTTGTTGGAACTGCTGCCTGAAGCCATTATCTTCCCTCGCCGCGGGGTGCATTGTGTTACCTGTGTGTTTTGAGGTGGTATTTGAGATGAGCCGGCCAGGTGAACGTCCTGCAGCAACCCTCGAACGAGCAGCGGAGGATCTGCTTGGAGAGGGGGCGGCTGGTCCGAGACGGCAGCTCTCGCTTGTCCCCATCTGCTGTCAAACTGTGTGTGTGATCGCCTAGGCAACCAGAAGAGGAAAAGTGAGCGGGGTTGTGCAGAAAACAAGAAAAGAAGTGCAAGGTGGCCGGGCTTCTGGAGCCCAGCTGTAGCTAATCATCGGGTACTGACTGAGCCCTGCCGAACAACTGCAGCCAAAAGAAAACCACCCGAAGCTGAATGCAATCACTCCCTTTTCACCTGCCCGGACTCCCCGCTTTGAATGCCTTTAACAGGTCCAATTCTGCTTACAGCGTGCCGGCAGTAATGCACCTATAACTGATACCCAGCTGCTGAGAGAACTCGTCTAATCTACAGCAAGTTAGTGGGAGGGCAGCATTCACACTGGCTCAGATAGTGGAGTTTTAGTCTCACACTGAAACACTTACAGTCTGCTGCAGACATTTTATATAACAGCATACAAAGTATTTTACACCCTTTCTTAACTGGTGCACTAGCTCAGAACAAGACAGATTTTTCAATGTGCCACTATGTGTAAAACACTTCATTTTGGTCACTTTGATCATATCCAACACATTCACAGTCTTAAAAGTGTTTTCTTTCCTTTGCTAACCGTTCTCACTTGACTTAATGGAAATATAATGACGTCAAAGATACATGTGGAGACATCATAAGGAGGTAAGAACACCTCTGCTAAGAGACTCCATCTGAACTCAAACTAGGCTACTTGATCACCTGACAATATGGAGTTATAATAGTGCAAAAAATCAGTAAAACAGAAACAGCACATACAATGACGCTGCATCGAAGTAGAAAATCATAAACGACGGAAAACGGATGCAGGTTGGGGTGCAAAGGAAATAAACTAGGAGAGGGCAAAGATGGGAATAAACTTCACCACCTCTGGCTGCAATTCGGCTCAGTTCAAAGATCAGAGATGTAGCTCGGAGTCATGTTGCCTTGAATATCATTGGACATTTCTTTATCTATCAGGCAGCCTGCGGAGGGAAGTTAAAAGTGGTTGTGATGAAGTCCTGACTCCCGGTGTGGGTCAACAGCTTGCTACGGCGCTGTGCTGCAGGGAAGTGAAAGTGTCTTAGATCAGAGACGATAGCTTCACGGTTAAATGACTAAGAAGAGATTAAGGTAAAGTTAGTAAACAACAGATTAAGATAGAATTTGTTCACAGTATAGTATGTTGAAAAAAAGCTGTAAAAAATGCCATATTATAGGATTTCAAAAAAGTAATTGTATAGTATGTAGAAAAAAAGTCACGATATAGTTTGCCAGAAAAAGTCATAAAAAAAGTCATAGTGTAGTGTGTTGAAAAATGTCATAGTATATTATGTAAAAAAAAAAAGAATCATAAAAAAGACATACTATAGTATGTCGAAAAAATAATTTAAAAAAGTCATAGTATAGTACATTGAAAAAAAGTGATAAAAAAGTTAAAGTATAGTATCTTGAAAACAGTTGTAGAAAATTCATAGTATAGTATGTCGAAAATAATCGTTAAAAAGTAACAGTATAGTATGTTGAAAAAAGTGATAAAAAAGTCATATTGTAGTATGTTGGAAAAAGTCATAGTATAGTATGCCATTAAAATGTATAGTAATGTCATAGTACAGTTTTTTTATGATACACTGGCTGCTGGGGGTAGATGTATATTTAACCAGAGAAGTGGCATTGACCGTCTCATCCAACTCTCAGCAAAAACAGAGAATGACCGTATTAACTATTCCGAAACATCAGCCTCTCCATTTATCCTTAAAGGCATACTATGCAGGAATTGTCATAGTTGAAGCGCACGTCCCCTGACCACGTTTGCCAGAACACAGCCCAGTGTACCAACTGCAGCATCACACACGGCAGAGAAAGTGAAAGCTAACACCAGATTCACTCTCGTTTTGGAACGAGCTTTGGGCGTTTCGCTCGGGGCTGTATCCGTTACTTTTATAACTTCCTCTTGGATGCATGTGTGGGGGGCTACACACCCAGTGCACCAAAGGCTGACGCCCAGAAACGTCCTGAACACAGCAAAGTAAGAAGAAAATACAGGCAGAGGGCTGCTGGCTCTCTGCAGATACAGACACCGCCACACACTTCTAGTGATGAATGAGAGGGATTACTTTTGTATGAGTCTATACATTGTTATTTTGGAAAATCCTGCATAGTATACCTTTAATGTAACATATTTTTCCTGATCACCCGTGTGTCCTCTCTACTACTCTGCTGCTGCCTCCCTTTCCTGTCGTCTAACCTGTGTCTTTCTGATCCCTGCAGACTTGTACCCTCTCTCCCTCTCCAACGCCTGCATCAGACATACTACTAAATGCACATTAAATCATCACAGACGCAGTACAACAATATGCGCTGAAGCATGATCAAGGTTTTTTCGTGCTAATGTGCCATCTAGACCTCTACTGGATATTTGCAGTCAGACTTTTAAAATTCTGTTTAGACAAATTCATTTTGATTTTGAGACTTACGATGAGAAGTGTTGAACACAGTTTCAGTCTGTGCTGATTACACTCCATTTTCATCTCATCACTGACCTCATTTCTCGTCTTTCTGTCTTTGATGCCTGCCTTAAGTAGACCGGCTGATGTTATCTTACCATAAAAAAATGTGCCGCTTCCTGTACACAGTCTTACTTTCTTTTTCTTTTAATGTTAGTCTTAAACCTGGCAGGGCTGTAACGCACATGCCACTGCACACATCCATGAACAGCAACATGGTATTTTTGTTATGAAGAGCCTGTTTGACTTTCCAGTGTAAAAAGACCTCTAAGAAGTGACTTTACCGTTAGTGACACTTGCAGCTCTGGCGTCCTGGCTGGCCTTAGCATCTCTCGCAAGCTGTGCCCGCGTGGCGGCAATCAGGCTGTCGTGTGCCAGCTCCTGTACCCGCAGATACCAGGGAGCACTGCCATCTATCCCATAGTCCCCTGATGAGACCCCCTCGTCGTCATCCTCCCCGGCGCCATCTGCGGCGAAGATCAGGGACTCTGAGGAGGCTGTGATGCCTTAAAGGGGAGAAAAGGCAGGAGGAGAATCACCATGAAACAAAAAAAAAATACTCAAGGCAAATGCAACATTCTGCATGATCATCAATTGTGCGAGCCTCTCTAGGTCACATTTCTGAATTCATTATAGTCCTCCCATCACGTTCAGCCGTTTTGTGTTAAATGTTAGAGCTTTATTCTGAAAAGGCAAAGAGGATGCTGGCCAACGCACATTGAAAAATACATAAACACGCTCAAAAGACCCAATCCCTCTTTATTCAAGATTTGAATTTAATGTAACAATAGTGAGAAAGTGATTTTGTCTACTGAAAAGCCTTTTCTATCCTTCACATCGCTCTGTGAGTCACAGACAGAACACAGCACGCTGTACAAAAGGTGTATGTCAGAGACCAAAATTAATTTTTTGGCTGTCCTGCCAAGGTCTGATGAACCAAGAGAATGTGCCTGCCAAGGATCATTTCTTGCAGCCAAAATAATTCACAGTTCTTCATGAAAATGTGTCACCCCATTTCTTTTTTAGCGCTGTGTGTAGAATCGGGAGCCGTGCAAGACCCAAAGTACTGACACAAGATCAGATTTAGAGTTTTAATGTAAAACTTCTCACTCCATCCATCAGGGGTGTGACTCATCATACAGGGGGGGAAAAGATCTGAGACTCTGGCATATGTGAATAGTTAAGGGTTGGTTTAGTATTCCTTTACCTTTCGCAAGGTTCAGTAGGACATAGGAAGTGCTGTCTGACTGTTGTAGGTCATGGAGGATGGGCGGCGGGCTGGGTGAGGCCCGTGGATGAGAGTGTGTCTGGACCACTAACGGGCTTCGCACTGACACACCTCCGAACTCTGACAGGGAGGGAGAACTCTCCGGCTCATGGCTCAGGCCTCCGTCTGAGGAGAAAATCAGTGATTGTTAGTTTCAGTCCTGAATAAAACACTGCACCTTATCTGCAAATTAATCAAACTATGGTTTACATTGTAAAATAAGTACATGCAATTAATCACATGATTGTCCATAGTTCAATCACAAATTATTCGCACATTCTTTATCTGTTCAAAATGTACCTTAAAGGGGGATTTGTCAAGTATTTAATACTCTTATCAACATGGGAGTGGGCAAATATGCTTGCTTTATGCAAATGTATGTATATATCTATTATTAGAAATCAATTAACGACACAAAACAATGACAAATATTGTCCAGAAACCCTCACAGGTACTGCATTTAGCATACAAAAATATGCTCAAATCATCACATGCCAAACTGTAGCCCAACAGGCAACAACAGCTGTCAGTGTGTCAGTGTGCTGACTTGACTATGACTTGCCCTAAACTGCATGTGATTATCATAAAGTGGGCATGTCTGTAAAGGGGAGACTCGTGGGTACCCATAGAACCCATTTTCATTCACATATCTTGAGGTCAGAGGTCAAGGGACCCCTTTGAAAATGACAACGCCAGTTTTTCCTTGCCAAAATTTAGCATAAGTTTGGAGCGTTATTTAGCCTCCTTTGCACACAAGCTAGAATGAATTGGAATCTAGTTTCATATGATGCCAGTATCTTCACTCTATCTTTAAAACTGAGCCCGCTACAACCTAAAAATCTCAAGTTGCATTAATTCGTTAAAGAAATCAGTGGCATTAAAACCAATTTGCGTTAACGTGTTATTATCGGGTTAACTTAGACAGCCCTAATATATATATATATATATATATATATATATATAAATAAATAAATATAAATCATATACACACACTGGAATTTGTAAGAAACACTGAATATATGTTTGCTTACAAGAAAACCCCACAGGGCACTTTTAATATATAAATACATCCAATATCTATTATAAGTTCTATACGTGCTGCCAAATGTCCATTTTTTTTTTCTAAATGGGTTTTTACAGGGAATCATACACACACACAAGGCAGCCAAATCACAGACACGATATGTCAAAAGGGGCATCTGTCCATCAAAAGCTATGGATGCTGCAATACCTTGAGCAAATACTAATCCTATTTTCTACAGCAGAGTCAGACGGAGCTCGTCAGATCTAAAGAGATTATTGATCCAAATCTTAACGGCATGGAGATGTTTGTGAAACAAGAATAATATCCACAGCACTGTGAAAAACAGACATAAATGAAAAAGTGCAGGCACTCAGAGCCGTGAAACATTTTCTTAACATTGCAAAATTGACTTTTTTGTACATATATATTCACTATCTTCTCGCTCTTTATTATTATTATTCCCAGGCGGAGGAAAGCAGACAGTGCCAGTTTCCTAACCTGCTCACATTCTCACATTTTTGACACCACAAATCAACATCAGCGCGTTCAGCATTCTCCCTCTCATGATAAGAATATTCTAACCATTGGTTTTTCACTGGGAAGCAGAGGTTTGAGAGGTGCGCCTCAGCTTCATTTCTATGAACTTCAATGAACCGTCTGACCGCGGAGTCACATAGCGGTTACCATCACCATGGCAACCTTTGATTGCAGCTGGAGACACACAGCTGATTGAGATGCGCCAATTAGTGCACTTTGACAAACACACACAAACATACAGGACTCAGATATTTTCACACTTTCCATTTCTTCATACTCCTTCAACTGCTTCTTTACACACACATTAAAGCAAGCAGCATGAGATGATCCTAATTAGTGCAGTTTGACACACACACACATGCAGGACGGAGACATGTTCACACTATTTCAAGCAATTTTTCAAATCTTCTCTACTTATTCATACTTTCAGCTAGAAACTCCACTCAAACCTTATAATGTTCCGCAACTTTCATACATTATGGCCATTATTGGACTTCCGCATTATTCAGTTAAGCGTCAGATTTTCAACAAACCCTGAAATATTCCACATCTTTCAAAACATTACGTGCATTATTCAACTTTTACAGCCAGCAATACAGTTTAGCGTAACTTTTCAACAATATTCCACATCTTTCATACATTATGGGTATTATTCAACTTTTTAAAACCAGCAAACAAGTTTAACGTCAGCTTTTCAGCATCCAGCGTTCACACGGCAGAAACTGCCTCGTCTAGTTTGCCACTGACTGCCGCACTTGAATTTATAAAAAAATATGGCATATGTATTCCATAACTGTCTATCACTGATGCATTTTGATGCAGAACTGGATCAAGATGCAGATCAAAAAAATCTCTGGATTGTGGAATTACTTGGGGAGAGCGGAAAAACAAGTTGAGAGAACACAACATTGACATATTATCAATACGGTGTTAGCAACAGAGCAACATCTTGATTCATTTGGAGTCGTGTCTCTAACAACTCCTGAGGGAAATATCTGGCTTTTTTAGCTGATAGATGCTCCACTTTGTTTACCAGCTAGTTACTAACTGTGTCTGTCTGCTGTTTGGTGCTGAGCAGGTAGTGTACAGTGGATTTTTAGAGCTTATTTGCTGAAAACAGTTGCATCTGAAAACAACGCTATGAGAGTGTTGAGAGTAAACCAACAGCTAAACAATGAGCTGAAACTCACTATAAAGCTCTGTAAACCCAAGGGGAGCTGCACAGTCAGGGGATAATTCTCTGAAGGTTCATCACTACAAGTGACGCCTTTCACATTGTCATTTGATACATAGTTGACTATAGTCACTTTAAAAGGTATAATATGCAACAGTTGTTGGTCTGTCTTTATAAACATGCCGCATTAAAAGTTGGCCACTCCTCCTAAGCTAAACTAGAGAGAGGGAGAGAGAGAGAGAAAGAGCAGCGATGGTCAGGCGAGCTATAGAGTGAACGGAGAGAGTCGCGTTAGTGGGAACAAAGCAGCATATCCAATAAATAAAACTTTTTTTTTTACTGTTTCACGCGGTTACATTCTAAAACACAGATAAACTAACTCTGCACACCTCCGCACAACCCTGCGGGAAGGTGCAGAGTTGCCGGACTTTGAATGAATGCAGCCGAAAGGCAGGCTGTCCTCACTGCCTGGTGTGTGTGCCTCGGTCAAACTGACGCATTCACACTGATAGCAGCACAACAGCCACTGCACCCAGCAGAGGAGAGACAGAGGAACAGGGGAACTCACAGCGATGTAACAAAACCGTTGTCATCCATCAAATAAGGCCGCGAAGCATCTAAAGGGGGACATGTGCCCATCGATGTATAGCCTAATGCTTGTGCCTTGGTATCACAAATGACAAAGTGGCGGTATTTGACCACCTGAACAGGCTGCACACCCTGTGCGCCATTATCTGCTGTGGGTTACATCCCCACGTGGGGCCGAAAGGCTGTTTGCAGATGGCCAGAAGCGTCCCGGGCAAATCAAAAAAAGAAGAAAAGAGAAGATACAGGCAGAGGGCTGCAGGGACTCTGCGGAAACAGACACCGCCACACACTTCAAGTGGGTCATAAGTGATGATCGAGAGGGATTCTTTTTGTATCAGACTGTTTTTTAGGAAAGTGTTGCATATTATACCTTTAATATTTAGAGATTAAAAAGATTCACACAACAAAAGGAGACAGTAACATTAGTAAACAATAAAAATGTATCACTAGTGGTATTGTGCGACATGTAGTAACACTAAATGAAAAGTAGTGCTAGTGTTTTGGCCTGTGGTGGACACAACAAGAGCAGTGAGCGGCTGCTGACCTGTGAGCTCCAGCGGGCTGCACAGCGAGCTCTCAGCTGGAGTCAGCAGAGGAAGGCAGGAGTGTTTGGAGTCACAGTCCTCCAGACCCTGCACCAACGGGATGGACGCGTTCTGCACAAACTGCACCAGCAGCTGAGAGGAGGAGGAGAAGAGAAGAGCCACAGCATAATAATGAAGCTCGTGTAATGCATTCATCTTTTTGAAAATGTCTTCTATAAACTTATATATTTCTAACCAAAACAAATTCAATTGACTGCATGTGTAGAAGATGTGTAAATTATTTGCGTCACTTTCACCACAATTTCTCCAGCACTGAGAGCTTGGTGTTCTTTTATATTTGGAAGTTATTTCAGGTGTCAAGAAATATCTCATATTTAATTTCCAAGCGAAGTCTCTCCAGAACAAGGAACTGGTTGTTTTTATGTATCTCACTCGACATCTGTCATCATAATGAGATAAGCTGTGATACAGGACTATTAAAAAAGGGAATATAGTGCAGAAGAGACTGTTAAAAATTAGTATAGTGCAGGGTAACTCCAGTAGCTTAGTCTATGAAAGTGCACTGTAATGTTTGGAGATATTTTCATTTCATGTCATGTAAACATTTGCCAAAATCTAACTAATCCCTTTTTTGCCCTCTTTTGTGTTAAAGACCATGTCTGTTTCATTTGGTTTAAATTCTGGATCTCCAGCTATTTCCTTCAGATAAAACATTTCATCTTCTGTTATATTCATTACCTTAAACTCCTCCATGTTTTAACAGCCATATTAAGACAATTACAAAGACAGCCTTCTATCACCTGAAGAATACAGCAAAAATTAGAGGACTGATATCTCAGCAGGATTTGGAAAAACTAGTCCATGCATTTATCTTCAGCTGACTTGACGACTGTAATGGCGTCTTTACTGGTCTTCCTAATAAATGGATCAGACAGCTGCAGCTGATTCAGAACGCTGCTGCTAGAGTCCTCACTAAGACCAAGAAAGTGGATCATATCAGTCCAGTTCTGAGGTCTCTACACTGGCTGCCTGTCTCTCAGAGAATTGATTTCAAAATACTCCTGCTGGTTTACAAAGCACTAAATGGTTGAGGGCCAAAATACATTTCTGATCTTCTGCTGTGTTCTGAACCATCCAGACCTCTCAGGTTCATCTGGATCAGGTCTGCTTAGTGTCCCCAGAGTCGGAACTAAACATGCAGAAGCAGCATTCAGTTTTTATGCACCAAATATCTGGAACAAGCTCCCAGAAACCTGCAGGACCAACTCCAACTCTGAGCTCTTTTAAATCAAAGCTTAAAACCTTCCTGTTTGCTGCTGCTGACTTTTATTAAACCAGATAATGATCTGCACTAGAGCTTTTACTCTTGTGTGTTATATTTCTATTTTAGCTTCTATCCTATCTTTTATTTTTAGCTTGTTTTTATTTTCTAATCTTTAATGTTTTTTATAGCTGTTTTAATTATGTCTTAATGTTCTTTTGCACTTTGTCACAATGTTCTTGAATGTTTCTGTAAAGCACTTTGAATTGCCCTGTTGCTGAAATGTGCTCTACAAATAAAGCTGCCTTGCCTTGCCTTGTGTAATGCATTAATAATCTAAGTCACAACAAAAAGCATCCTGCCTCTTGCAATACAACATGAAAACATGATGACAAGATTTACCTCTGGTTTGGAGTCAAGCTCATCAGAAAGCATGGGTCACCCTGTGTGTTGAACCTGTAGAATAATAACAGGATAACAGCTGATTCACCACAACATGCACACAGATCTGCTCAGCCTAATCAAAACAATACATACCTCAAATTAGACCTGCTAAATGTGAGACTGTCTGTCGGTCATAAGCGTTGCAGGCTGCAGGTCATCTATGTGTCAAAACCATCTCACAATCTGCAGCCAAACAACAAGACAAAAACGTCAAATGAGCAAGTGAAAGAGAGGCTTTGCCAGCTGACAGCCAGTCACTACAACTTAACAATTAAGCACCAACAACTAGAGAGGCAAACAAAGCAGCTAAAAGCAGCTAAAGCTCAGAGACTGCCTTGTTTAGTTAGCTAGCAGGTTAGCAGTTATTAAACCAGCTACCGAGGTTAACAGACAGATGTTAGCTGCTGTATGACTATAACACACTGTGAGTGTATATGATGTCATTAACTCGTCAGTAGCAGGAGTATAAGTCGTTTACCTTGTTGTAGTCCTGGGTGTTTAGAGAGAATTGTTGTGTAACTGAGCTAAAGAGTGAAAGTCCTCCTTCCTCTTCGTTGAATTTGAAAACGGTAGCTTGCATCTATTAAGTGTTTCATTACTGCCCCCTACTGGAGGAAGTCACCACCTGCAGGGTCCCGTTCACCAACACAGGGATGTTGTATCCTCGACGCTACCCAGTGGTCAAAAGTGTACACTACAATATGAGGCCAGACAAAATCACACCCTGGACTCAAGAACTTATTGATCCATTATTGCTTTTTGGATATTTATTTAATTTATTCAATTTAGCCATCCTAAAAAATTACTTTAAAAATTAAAGATACCATAGGTAATAATAATAATAATAATAATCTTTATTTGTATAGCACCTTTCTAAACATAGTTTCAAAGTGCTTGCACAGATACAATGAAATACAGACAAAATAAAAACAACTATAAAAGAACAAAACATAAAGACCAAATAATGAGAAAACTAAAATCTGTAACCAGTGGAGCGTTATTTAGCCTCCTTTGCTGTATTTTTTTGGTATATTTTAAAGCATATTTTAAGGGCTCTGCACACCAACACGTGTTCTCCTGTGTTAATCTGGCTGATTAGACCTTCAGGTTGAATTTGGGGTTAGTAATAGTGGGAATTATGTGAGTTCACCAAACTCCACATACTAATAAGAAGCAATTCTCCTGTTCTCTGTCGTGATATTTGCCTTACACAGTGTACCACCAAAGAGAATTTACTGCAAATTATTTAATAAAATCCCTTAATCAAGATATATTTGAGGGCAGGTGCCCTGGGGAGACCAAATGGTGAATTCTCTGTATGTTAACACATGTATACAAACATACTGTGTGTCTGCCACAGGTGTCAATAAGTCACATATATTTTATGATTTGGGAGTATTTACAAGTAGAGATTGAGGTCCCAAAATGTAAACTTCCAAAATATTTGACTGCAGAGGAATAGATGCATAATAGGATTTGTGGCTCCTGCATTGTAATCTCGTGTTCGCAAAATCCTCACATTGTTCACAGTGTTTGTGTTGTTCATTTTGTGCTGTAAGAGCAGACTTTTAACTTCTCGCTTTCTCCAAGTTTGCTAGTGTGATGAGAGCGTGTGGAAAACTCCAAAAATAAACCTCTCAGTTTTCCTCTTTCTCACCTCTATCCAAGATTCAAGAACTGCTGCTCCTCATGGTGTGATCTAAACTGTTGTCTGAACTGACTTAATACACTCAAGAAGCAGTACCAATAATTTAGCCAAATGTCACTGTAAAAATGAGGCATATAACATCATACTCCACAAAAAAAGATTCTTAGGAATGACATTTATTACATCAGCAATGAGCCTCTAACTTAAAAAATACCCCTATATGTCACATCAAAATCTCTCTCAATCATAGTTTATTGCTCTTTGATTGATATAGCTGAAATATCATTATTTATAACAAGTTCCAAACAACTTTCTGCACTTATATTTAAATAACAATATCCTTTTCACAAACATTTAAAGTGAAAGGCCAACATTTAGAATAAAAACTGAAAATCCAGTGTGTCCTACTGTACAAGCGAATTTTTCAATTTACGTCTTGTTTTGAAAGTTGAAACATGAAACTGCGGTTACATAACACTATCATGTCACAAGGACAGCGATAAAAATCCACGACACAGCATGTAGTATGTGTAATCAGAGACTTTATGGTTTAACACAGCTCAGTCGCTGCTGACGGTAGCTCCTAATGAATTAATGTGCTATAGTAAAAGCTGATGGCAGCTATTTTCAGCCAAAACTTCATTGACCTTTTTATATTTCCATTATCTTAATCATTTATTCTACTGGCAGTGAACCAGTATCGGAACAGCAATATCTAATTTCAGCAGAAGGCCATCAAACCATTTTCAAGACTTTCAGACTTTACAGTGAACCCTTAAGAAAGAAAAATATCAACACTAATTCTGAGAAAATAGCACCTTTCTTCGCATCTGATTGATGAGGAATTGCTCTACAAAAGTTTAAATTAGTTGGATAATAACTATAGATACTTCAAGCTTAGATAGATGTGTGTTATTGGTCCAAGAAATACACAAGCATTGGTTGGGTCGCAACTCTGCTGTAAAAAGAGCTCTGTTTTTGGCCAAGGCTAAAGACCAAAATGTTGCCAGCAGTCTTGCTGCTGTTCCGGCCCAGTGCGTTAATAAGGCCTTCATTAAGGATTACTGATATATTACAGTGACAGTAGCACAAACTTCTTCTTTTCCATGCATCAAAAGATGTTTTGCAATGAGCCAACTGTGGCTTTTAGTTCTAAAATCAAGAGATCTAAAAAAAAGCTTTACAGCTGAGGATGTATGGTTTACAGTCTTGTGAGAGATGCGTAGGTCATGTACGAATTTAATTATTTCTGCAACTTCTCACGTTTAGGAAACACTGAAAAAACATTTAGGTTCTTTCATGAATGAATTGTGGGTTTTCTGAAGATCTGCAGTATTAAAATTGAGTACATTCAGCATGTTTTTTTAATGTAGAAATGTCTACAATGTCAACATCTTGATGCTGGAAACTTAACTGCTAGTTTGGTTGCTATCATTGGCTTGAACCACGTTCATTATATATAGTGGGAAGACACAAAATACTAACTAAACTAAAATGTTCCAAGCTGGAATTTTTGGAGGTGGTAAGCTGTCTGGCCACAATAACCACAGCGGTGTTTAGAGGGGAAGTACTGAGCCAGTCAGCCATAAAAAGATTGTACAATGCATCTGGGGCAGACAGTGGATCTGGTGCACTGCAGACAAGAAAGTGTGTGGAATAAGTAAGCTGACCTCAAAGATCTTCAGTGCTACCTCAAACTATCAGTCAGAGGGCTGACCTGCTACTGTCTCCTCTTCAGTCGAAGGCATCACTTTTAACACATCAGTCTGTTTACAAAATAAAAGCTGAAAGTTAATCAGTCCACATTAAGTGCACATTAACTTTTTTTTAACTTAACTGTATTTATGTTTCATAAAAGTATAAATTATCCCTTAGTTGAGATGTTCCTCATGAGCCATTTTAAAGTCTCAATAAGCAGAGCAAGTACATCATTATCATCACATCAAATATACAGACACAGAATATTCCAAAAATGTGTTTAATACTGAGAAAACTACCAACAGTTAAAAAAACAAAAACACCTGACAATGTAAATGTTATGCATGGCTGTCCTATAGGAATAGTATGTATACACCGGTAGTGTGCTGCTTATGATGCATCATAATGCACTTCAAGTAATTTTTTGAAAAGACTTGCAGTCTTCCTCTGAGAGGCTACCATAGCTGCCGTTAAATTCTGCCCAGATAATGCTTCAGAGCTGCTCTCGGATTATTTTAGTGCAAATGCAAAGTTCTGTTCCATGCATTCGGTTTGGATGTTAAGGCCATAACTTATAAACATATAAAAAAAAGTATATATTAAGCATCACAAAGCTTCACATCCGGTCCTAATTTGTATGATGTAATTGTTGAACTCTGGACTTAATGAGGCTCAAAGGTGAGCTGGTTTTCATTAACTGTCTTTATGGTTGTCATAGTGGACTCAAAAATGGTTCACAAAATGAATATTTCATACAGGCGAAAACAGACAGGAACTTAAAACAGAAAAAAGTCAATATCGCCACATTAAATTACATCCATAAGTATATAAAAAAAACTCAAAAACAAATGATAGAACCCATGCACAAGATACTGATAAATATGATTGAGCTACTGTTTAGGAAGCACGCTTTACATTGATGTTATTTGGAAAAGCATCAACGTGGCTGTTTAGCGCTTTACTTCCAGCCAGTATGCACCGTATCACAGCTGCCATCAACATGATGGGAATGCTAAACTTGAAACCGTCAACGTGGCGTGCCAAATCTTTCACATCAAGTCTGAAAATGCAGCAGGAACTTAAAAAAAGACACTTTTAGGCACATTGTTGTCTATTTGACTGGCAAGAGGCTCTGGACACATTCTATGTGACATGAGAACAATTTCCTTAATCCTGACATAATTGTCAATTTCACATTTTTATCTTGTAACTGCTGCATCAAATAATTTAGATTATGTACACACTTATGACTGTTAACTGTAACACATCATCAGTAATCAGAGGAACACAGCTTAGAGAACTACCATGAATGATGCAAAACTGTTGAAACAAACAGAAATGTCAACCTAATTCAATGAATGTAGTGAGACATTCTGTTGTCAGAGAGAATGAGTAGTTTATGCTGATGTTGTTCAGTTTTAAGATGAGAACATCTCGTCATGCACCGTTGAAGTTTAAATATTCAGTCTTGGGTGATTCGGAGCCTGTATTGTGCTTTCAGTTCTTAAAAAAAAGTTTTGTATTCGTTCACCGCTTCATGCCTTGGATCCAAATCTCTCAGGGGTCTTGATTGCCAAGGAGCAAAAGATTACTGTGCAGAGAGGCAGTTTCAGTGGAATAGATCTAGTCAGGCTCAGAATGGCAGAACAGTGAGCTGTGGCTCTGGCCTAGTTTGATCGTATGTCCCCCAACACACCAGCTGGTGACCGGGCAGCACTTTACGTCAGTGACCCGACCATTGCACGTAGTCTTTGCAGCGTGTCCTTCACTGCTGGCACCAGTCGACCTCATCTGCGGCTGCTTGGATGATAAACGCTTGTTGAATCGGTGACGGAGGCAATTAGAGAAAGGTCTGAGTGACCTTGCACGTGCGATCGCACTGATTTAGTGTGGTTTCTTCCTGTATTTCACCTTCGTTTTTTTCTTTTTCCACAAGCTAAAGGCCACTGGCTTGACAACAGAGTACAGCGAAGCACAGTGTACAATGTCCATTGGAACTTTTTAAAAAGGGGATATACAGATATTCTCAATTCAGAATCTTATGAATTCTGAGTTATTTTCACAAATTCTGCTGCAAAAAAATGGTAGTGTAGTTTTGCTTCGCTTCTCTTTCCATGATGTTTCTTGGATTACAAATACAGACAGCTGACTAAAATATTCCCCTCTCACACAGGTGCAGAGCATGTGTGCACGCTGGCGGTCAGCTGGGCACCGGCTACCGTCTTAACGATGAGTTCAACTTCAACTTTCAACAGAAGACGCGAGGCAACGAAAAGTCTCGGTGCACTAATTGGTCGGCTTGGTGTGTCAGGGCCCTGAAGGCAGCCAAAATGTAGGCCACAGCACACTGTCTGTGTGTGAGAGAGTCTGGGGATGGGGGGGTGCATTGTAGAGCACATTACTCTATGTCCATCTGTCTCTACACACTCCAACCCCCACAACCCTGGTGTTCATTTCCCCCATCTCAGTCTAGATTAGGATTACTGTGTAGCACTAGTCTAGGTCTAATCTGCCTTTAAACTGGTCGGAGCAGCTCTCTCGCTCTCTTTCTCTTTGTCTTCCTCCTGAAGGCTGGCCTGCAGCTTAACACAGATGCTGGCGTCACCTCTACACAGAGCCTGAAGGAAGAGGTCCGTGTGTTCTTTTAGCTGGTCTAGGTCGCTCTGGGTGCGTCGGTTCTGCCTGTGGAGCTCCTTGGTGCGGAGTGCGATGTCCAGCAGGCCGGATTTGCTCAGGATGTTGTAAGTGTTGCAGAAGCGCATCCTCTTTGTATCAGCATCATTGTCACTGTAGTTACATTCTCCCGATGAGCTGTTCTCCTGGGTGACCGCCTGGGGAACGGGGCCAGCGGTGTGAGTAACAGACGGGGAGGTGGAAAAGTCTGCCTGGCTGACGACTGATGAAGGCCTCTCCCTGGCAGGACTACTGCTGGCACTGGTTTCTGTTGTGGGGAGAGAGAGTTGTCTCTGGAGCAGAGGAGACGTGGTGCCGGGGGTAGCAGGAAGACTGGGAGTGGTGGAGCCGGAGTTACTAGCACCACCACACAGCTTTCTCTTCTGCTTCTCTCTCTGACGGTGTTCCCGGTGGCTGGAAGTCAAACTGCTACCCCTCTCTGACCCAGAAGAGGAGGACGAGGAGGAGGAGTAAGAAGAAGAGGAGGAGGAGGTGGTGGAGGAAGAAGAGGAAGCAGTTCCTCTCCCTGAGGAACTGGAGCTGTCTCCAGGATGTGGAGCAATCTTGGGGTAGGATTTCAGGATTGGAAGATACTTCTTAGGGCGTCTGTGTCTAGAGGAGGCCTCTTTGGAGGCACGGGAAGCTTGACGAGAGACCACGGGCTGAAGGAAGACCACTTGAGGCTGCTGGACCACAGGCTGAACCACCTCCACTGTGGGACTGAACCCCCAGGGCTTCAGAGCAGGAGGAGTATCTCTCGGCTGCAAAGACAACAAAGTCAGAATTGAGAGTTTTAAAAAAGGCAGGTCCGAACAAGCACATTTTACACGTGTTTCTTTTCCATTGTTTGTTTTGAGACGCAATGCTAAAGAATTTAAAAAATGTGGAACCGCAACACTCTTCACACATCATTTAGTCTATGAAACGATAAATACTGACAATCACCCTTCGCAAATTTACACAAAGCAGAGATTCCTGCTAAAATGTATTACTTACTGCGGCCAATAAACCCATAAATCATACATTTTGTGTGACATAGGAGCCGCACATTTTGTATTTGTACCTGACAAATAACTAAAATTATCAATACTTATAATGTTTCTGTTGATTAACTGTCAGTATAGTGTCAGCACCGCTACCCGCACTGTTTTGTCATAGCCACATAGCAACCTAATCAGTTGTTCTCAGATAACTAATCCCCCTTTCAGGGATTGGCGTATGTGGTGGATCTAATGACGTTCAACCTGCGTCCGACCCATTCTTGAGACAGCTGTTACCGGTAAATCTCTGGTCATCACCATCAGCAGAGACTCCAGTCTGCAGTATAGTTCTCTACACTTCAGTGTTAAACCATAGAATCACATTACAAAATTGCTTTCCATTTCTCTCTCTTTGTCTCTGGGGGAACAGAAATTACTTATGTACGACAATAACACTAAATCAATTTCCATCCGTAATAGAGATGCCTGGTCACCCACGCTCAAAAGGAGGGTCAGATGCTGTGCGCTGGCTGACATGCAGTCCATTCATGCAGACAAACTGCAGACGCAGGTTACACCCACATCATTCTGTCTGTCATAATGGAGTATACTATTAATGTGAAATACTAAATAATAAAGACAAAATAACTCGGCTTGGGACACACTGTGTCGGCAACATATTTAAACAGAGGCCTAAAAGTTAATTACATTTTAATAGGAAGAGCGATGTAAGGGACATTGTAGTGATATGATGGAAATCATATATCATAATCATCATTTCTATTTTACTGTTACGTCTATGCTGTTGGTCAGCGAGTAGTGTCGACCAACGCTCAGTCTTTTTTTGGTGACACGTTCCAGGCAGCTGTGCCTGGACCGTGAAGACAAATTCGAGTTAAACAAAAGCGCAATAAAACTGGATCACAACTTTCCTGTTGTAACCTGCTTATTACTGCCTAAAATGAATAGCTTGAGGGCTGAACCGGAGTGGAAGCAGAAAATTCATCCACACCAATAACGTTATACGCTCAGGTTTATGTTATAGAGTTATGGCGTACCTGCTTAAGGAGGACGTTGTTCATGATGATCATGGGAGAGAGGCTAGAGTAGGAGCCTCCCACCACCGCCAGCTGAGAGGATTTGGGCCCCGGGACACTCGTCTGCGGTCCCTGCTGTACAACAAGGCGGGGTGAATCCTCGGAGTCGGTGTTGTCCATTGTGCTCATGTGCTCCGAGCTTGCATCTATAGACAAGGAGGAAGTGTAAATGGGGTTCAATTTGGTGATATCTTATAATCTAAGCACATAAAACTGTGGCAAGAGCAAGGTCGAACCTGAGAATCCGGAGTCTCTCTCTGAATCAGCCCGCCGGGAGCCTCCAGACTTCATGATGCGTGGTCTGTTTGCTGCCCTTGAGTGACTATCTGCCTTCCTCTTGGTGCTCATCGTCTTTCCTGTTGTACGGACAACGTCCATGGCTCGACAAGCTCTCACAGCAACTACATCAGCAACGACAGAATATGGAGTTGTTACTTATATATATATATATATGTAAATAAACACAAACATCTAATCCTGGTCTTACAAGCTGCATTAACGTTACATTTTTTCCAGGTGAGTGTAATGATCAATGAAAGCCTATAATATTACCTGTTTGCCATCATTTTTCCACATTTATATTACCCTCCCCTAGAGTTGTACTATCAACTGAACAAAGACCTCTGACGTCTCCTCTGTCTGAGTTGAACACGTGCAATGTAAATGTGCAATAACACGTTGGTCACTTTTGCAATGTAAATACTGTAAATCTACTGTTACGGCTATTTGCAATAACATGCTGATCACTCTGTGCAATCATTATATAATTATCTGACGGACACTTTGTGCAATAATCTGGCAAAACTGTAATCTCATCAATATACATATTGTATTTGTATATTTTATATTGTATTATCTTTTATATTGCACTCTCTTTTTTTATTGTATTATCTTTTCATTAGCACCTATGGGATTGTCACAATCTAATTTTGTTGTACTAGACAGTGACAATAAAGGGCTTGAATCTTGAAGCTATCAGTCATACACACAAAATGTGTTTGAAGTAACGTTACCTACTGTATTAATTATTAACTTAACTAAAAAACAAATGTTAATTTAGCATAACATGGAAAGGAATATAACATTTAATATGACCAGCCTAGCTAACAGTAACTATCTAAACGTGTACTATCTGTTCATATCATATTTATAGCTTATTTTGTATTTTGTATTTTGTATATTGGTAGAATTTAAAAAAAAAATTATTCTTATTTTTATTCTAACGTTTTTATCTATTCTTTTGTTATTATACTGTTTATTTGCACCAACAAAACCAAAGCAAATGCATGGTGTATACCTCTTACACCTGGCGATAAACAGGACTCTGATTCTGATACTAAGCGCCTCATAGACGAACAACAACACAATACAAGTGAGCACGTTGGTTAGCTAGCTTAACGTTAACGTGTGAGCGTTGACCGACACGAACAGCTACAACAGAAACACAACAAAGACACAGAATAGTATACGTACTTTGACCTCGACGCTGTTCCAACAACGCTGTCTTTCAAAGCTGAGGTATAAACAAGCCTGTAACCGTGTTGTTGTCTCGGTGTCTCCTCTCCTCTCGGTGTGTCGGTGTGGTGCTCGCTGCTTGTTGCTGCTCAGATCAGACACGTTAAAGCAGGACTCGGTGTTCCTCCACGGTGAAACACACGAGACACACCGCCCCTCCCCTGTGGATCGGTCACGTGTAGAGCACGGTGGCAACACACGTTAAACGTGAACCGTTTAATTGTCCTCCGTGAGCGTCAAAAACGGAAGGAAAGGCTACCGGCGGCGACCTTTCACTCAACCTACCGACTATTGTTGCTAGGCGGTGAAAATACAACGGACAACGGTCTTAGTTACCAGCTACATCCATGGTTACCAGTAGTGATGTGTAGGTCGCGAACGAGCCGGTTCAAAGAGCCGGCTCTTTTAAGATAAAATAAGATAAGATAAGATGAACCTTTATTAATCCCCGGAGGAAAATTCAGGTGTCAAAGCAGCAACATCAGCAAACATGTGAATCACAGGAGAGGTAAAGGTATACAAAAATTATAAAGACAATAATAGAGATATAAAAGATACAGAGTGAAAGGGTGAACATAGTGTGTACAGTCCGTCAATAAATAAATGTAGAATGTGCAATAAATAAATAAATGTAATATGTACATTTACAAGTGGTAAATAGGATGTATAGTGTAAAGTGAGTGTAAAGTGCGCCAGATAGTGCATGTTAAAAGGTAGATAGTGCATGTTTAAATTTCTTAAAGTCCTAATAGTTGTCATATGGGGGTCAGCCTTGGTTGTGGAGCCTGATGGCTACCAGCATGAAGGACTGACCCAGGCGCTTTGTGTTGTGCCGAGGAGGGATGAGTCTGTGGCTGAAGGTGCTCCTCATCTTGACTAGCTCATCATGGAGGGGGTGGGAGGGGTTATCCAGGATAGCGTCCAGATTCCTCCTCATCCTGCCCTCTGCCACCACCTCCAGACCATCCAGCTCAGATCCAACCACAGAGCCAGCCTTCCTCACCAGCCTGTTCAGTCTGTTGGCATCCCTTGTGTTCGTGTTACCCCCCCCAACATACCACAGCAAAAAAGAGTACACTGGCTACTACAGACTGGTAAAACATCTGCAGCAGCCTATTACATACATTAAAAGACCTGAGCCTCCTCAGGAAGAACAGTTTGCTCTGTCCCTTCCTGTAGAGGGCCTCGGTGTTGTCAGTCCAGTCCAGTCTACTGTTCATGTGTACTCCCAGGAACTTGTAGGTGTCCACCACCTTCACCTCCTCCCCTCGGATGGCGATGGGAGTTGCGGGCCTCATGCTCCGCCGGAAGTCCACCACCAGCTCCTTGGTCTTTCCAATGTTGAGCTAGAGGTGATTGTTAAGTGAACGATAAGAGCCGGCTCCCGTCCGAGAGACGTTTTTTAATTTTTATTTTTTTTTATTAATTCAAGGCAGAATGATAGGATGATCTTCTCCGCGCCACGGGCACTCCATGCACTGACTGTGACTGATGGTATGTTTCCACAGGGGCATTTTTTATCGCGAGGGGACGCGGCGCTTCCCAACATTGGACGCTTGGTGGGCGTGTCGCTAGGCGGTGACATGATAGATGATTGACCAATACTGAGCGGTGACGTTTTCCCGGCTTTATTTCAAATACTTCCGGCTGCACCTGATTGGACAAACGCTTTCCCTTGTGGGCTGTCCTCTCCCAGATTTCAAATCAGACCAACATGGAGGCTCGTTTGGAAACTTTCTTCTCTTATTTCACGAAAATAGTTCACCAAAATGTGTTTCTGAAAACATTTATAAAACATCTATAATATCCCTGTTAAGTCACTCGGACAACCCTGAGCTGCACCAACATGGCGTGAACAAAATGGTCGAGTGGAGTGACAGTAATGCTCTTCAGATTAACACAAAGAAAACGGAAGAAATTGTATTTGGTTCACCATCTGATTCTCATAAAGTTCCTATTGTTATTCATAACGAAAAAATCCTGCAGGTATTTTCATATAAATATTTGGGAGTAATGATTGATCATCTGTTATCTTGGAAAGACCACATTGAATTTGTCTGTAAAAAGACAAAACAAAGAATTTACTTTCTCCGCCGCCTCAGGTCTTTTGGGGCGAGTAAACAAATTCTTCTATTGTTTTTTACTTCTGTGATTATGAGTGTCCTGCAGTATTGTTATACTACATGGTACAAGAATTTGTCAACTACTTTAAAGTCAAAACTGCTCCAACAAATGAAAATCTGCTCAAAGATTGTTGGTCAACCCCTTGAGAAACTCTATGAATCAGCCTATCATAATAACATCTTAAGGCTGGCTAACAACATCGTCTCTAACCCCAATCATGTTTTGAACAGTGAATATCAACTGTTACCATCGAATCGGAGATACAGGGTTCCACGATTTAATAAGGTTAGACTGAAGCACTCTTTTTTGCATCAGTCAATCCTTGAACTAAATATGGAGCCTAATCCCAGATCAAATGTGCGTTAAAGGGCCCTGAATATTGTCTTCTGTGATTGTAATGTTTAAATGTTTGTATCCTTGTTTATTGTCTTTGTCCTTTCTGTGATGTTGCAAACGGAGCTGCTGTTATGCAAAACAAATTTCAGACCTGTCTGACAATAAAGTATAAAGTATAAAGTATTTGAGGCGAGAAATAATCCTGCAGTTGATGAATCTGTCTTTATTTTGGATCGACAATGTTTATTTCAAAAGATTCTCGGGAGTTTTCGAGAGGCGGCGAGTCGCGTCAGACGCCTGTGATTTGCATAAAGTAGACGAGCCCTCAACTTTATGCAAAATGAGGAGCGGGCGTTGTGACGCTCTGTTTCTCGAATCGCGACGCCACACTACCAGAATGCATTGCGCGGCTGCTTACATGGACGATGAATGGGGAGCGTGGAAAGCACGGAGCCTGTGGACACGTACCATGACTGTGACTGAATGTTATGTTAATGACGTCCGTGAGACCAATCAGGTGATGACAGACAAGGATCATACCATCAAGCAGGGAGGGGCGGGGGTGTGCGGTGCGCTGACGGTCTATACAGGTACAGAGCAGGAGGGAGAGGAGCAGAGAAAGAGAGAGAGGAGTGCGGTGCGCAAATAGCAGACATGATGAGTGACAGTCGGAAACGAAGCAGCATGTAAAATTATGGTATTCTGGAAATTATAAGGTTTAGTATAATTATATTGAATAATTTAAGTGATATATGCGCACACATACTAATCAAAAATCAAAACAGCGCTAAATTTGGCTGAATTATAAAAAGGCAGAAGTGGTAAAAACGAAGAGCCGTTTGGGAGCCAAAAGAGCCGGCTCTTCTTGGTGAGCTGAGCCAAATGATCTGGCTCACTAAAAAGAGCCGGAATTCCCATCACTAGTTACCAGACACTCTGCCCATATTTGGTAGTTAAGGGGCGTGGTCTTGTCTGGAGTACCGGATACGTCACATAGATTTCCAGGCTTCCGATTGGCCGACGCAGCCAAACAGCAGAAAAACGTGACTGCTGCCAAATGTGTGGCATGTACAAGGACATTGAGTTCGCATGTGCATGTAGTAGGAGGTGTAACGTTACAGTAGCTTTACAGTGTACAGACATCTCATTGAGATTAAGTCAAAGTGCAAAAATATTAGCATATGAATATACAAAAAGTACCAAACATAAAAGTACACACATTATGCAGAATAATGTATATTATTGGATCATACTTATTGATGCATTAATGTGTTCATCACTTTAATGTTGCAGCTGGTTAAGGTGGAGCTCATTTTAATGAATTTATATACTGCTGGTTCTATAATCTATAGTAATACATCATCATTTATTCGTTGATTATATTTTGTATTAATAATCTGAATCTGTAAAGTAACTAAAGTCATTAAATCAATGCAGTGGAGTGAAAAGTACAATATTTCCCTCTGAGATGTAGTTGAGTAGAAGTAGAAAGTATAAGAACATGGAAATACTCAAGTAAAGTACAAGTACCTCAAAATTGTACTTAAGTACAGCACTTAAGTAAATGTACTTAGTTACTTTCCACCACTGAGCACGTTATACTTTTGTGTTTCTCTAAGCATTCTTTACTGCTCCTGTTGGAATAAAATAATTGTTGATTATTTAACTGCAAAGTAGTAATGTGTTTTTGATACCTTCACTTTTTTTGCATTAAATCATACCGGGATGTTTTATTGAAGTTGATTGGATGTGACACAGCCCTACCTAGAAACATTTCCACCAGCCGCCACTGCATCTCAAGTGTACTGTCGTGGAAGTGACGTGGAATGTAATGTACTAATGTATTACATAAGAACCGTGGTTGGCCTGCAGCTAACCCTGAGCAGAGCAAGTCTTCTCTGCGGCATGTAAACAGAACACTTGCCCCTCAGAACAAAACGCTCTCACGTGCAGGCATGCTGCTCTTAACTACATGTAGGCTTACTCCTACAGCTCGTTTCCATGCTTGCATTAACAAAAACTGGAGGATGAGGTGGCAAGGTTTCTAATGGAAGTGCATGCCGAGGAATACAACACAACCGTTACTAAATACTAATAACAGTATAGACTAGGGTTGTGACTGAAATGAATTTACCTACCATGTAATTATTGCTGACTTTTCGCCACAAAGCTCTGTCATGTGAAGCACCAAACTGAGGAAGCCTTTTCTCTTAAATCTAACCGCACATCTATTATCTCACATGTCTCTGAAAGGCTGTGAATGCAATACGAATCAATGGATAACAGTGTGCTTTGTGTTCAATGTGCTCACCACAGAGCCTTGTCAGAGAAAGAGCTCTCACAGTCCTAACATGTTACACATCTTAATGGTCTACCAATGCAAATGTAGACAACACAGAAGGCTCCTTGTATTTGGACTGAATTTTTTATTCAATGAACTTATAAACGCATTATGTCCCATAAGTAGTAAATAAGATTTTACAGAAAGTCCCATACATGATGCTTTTTTAAACAATTCTAACACTCTGCAAAAGTTACAATGAACATGAAGTCATGGCGAAGGTTTCTGGCCTCTCTCTGTGAGTGTTGCCATTGATCTGACTGAATCGGTGAACACTTGAGGATGGATGGAGGCCTTAATCCTTCACCCCCTGGCGACTGATAAGCTTACAGCACTCCACCCATTATCTCTGGTCTATTCTGAATCGGTTGTATCCTATGTCTATTTTTAAAGCCCCCCACAAAACCAACAAGAAATGAAAACAGATCTGTTAAAAAACAGCAGTTAGAGCCGAAGGAGTTTACGGATATGTTTGTTTGCTTTGAAAATTAACCAAAAAGAAAAGGATATCATGGACAAGATGGAAAGTGTCATGTTTGCATGGATGCACTGGATGAGGAAAGATATGTGGACAGAAGACACTCCAAAGTCACTCCTCCAAATGAAACTATGGACATGTGGACATGTGAATCAGAGAGGATTCATCTTGTTTTGAGGGAACTGGCACCTGAAAAGACAAAAATAAACAATTGAAGACAAATTGGTACGACCGTATGTCTATGAAATACATCTGTGTCCATGCATCTTTTTAACCAACATTGTTTGACTTCACCTCATTTGGATTTCAAATCTTCCAACCCAGCATGTGGCAGATCATTTGATATTGATAAACAACATTATTCATAAGCTATTATTCCATTTTGCTGGTCTTATTGCTGGATTTGCCCTTCCATCAACAGAATTGTGACGACATACACCAAATTGGAAGGGCTGGTTATTGAATATCATTATTTGCTCTCAGTGTGACATCATGCCAAAGGAGAAATTGTTCAAATGCTTCATTCAAGCAGATCAAAACACTGGATAAACAATGGGAAGTACCTGTTTCCTGTTCTATAACTCTTACATAACACCTCTGAGTAGAAACAACAAACAAAACTACCATAATACGCCCCTTTTTAAGCAGAGATGTATGACTAGAATCTGGCTTGAGGCACCATTTCAATAGTCATGTTGTTGACTACGACCTTTTTTTTTTATCTTTATACAGATGTTTTGGGGTTGAATATTATCTACATTGTAATTGGGGTAAATTGCTATTTTCACTAAAAGACAAGCTTCCTGAATTTGTAAGTTCTCAGCTATTTCCAAATTGCAAGTAGACTCAGGTTATGAGGTCCACTAATGTACTACAATGCAATCTCAGAACTACAAATCACCTAATCACTAATGATCATTTTGACACTTACATGGATGGATTACTGAACAGGCCTACAGGGCACAGGCCCAGGGGCCCATGAGGTCATAGGTCCCTTAAAGGTGCAGTGTGTAGGATTTGGCGGCATCTAGCAGTGAGGTTGCAGATTGCAACCAACTGAAACTTCTCCCATGTGCCAAGCGTGTAGGAGAACAAAAATGCGAATGGCTCTATCTAGAGCCAGTGTTTGGTTCGTCCGTTATGGGCTACCGTAGAAACATGGCGGCCGGCTCCGTGAAGAGAACCCGCTCCCTATGTAGATATGAAAGGCTCATTCTAAGCTAACGAAAATGCAACGATTCTTATTTCAGGTGATTATACACTAAAGAAAACATACTTACAAAAATGGTTTACAAATAAATAGAAGGCAAGTAAAGTCATGGTGAAGAATCAGCATTGCGCTTCACCAGACAACAGCCAGAACAACCTGGCCACACAGGTTCCTACACACACACATACTTATTATGGGAAAACCTACAGACCACCACCAAACATAACCTTAGTTTGGTCCAATGTCTGGCTTATAGCTGAGCTGATTCAGAGGATGGATGGATTCACACTCTGTTTAGGCTGCTGGATAAGACGTCTCCCTCGTTCTCCTTCTTACCAAGAGAGATGGTGAAAGCCTATATTCACTGCTTCACACAGCTGACCTAGTTTTCACCTGATCGAGTACCTACTTTCAAACCCCCCGTTGTTCCCTGTTCCCCGAGAGGGAAGAGTTAAAGCATGTGCTTCAATGACTGAGCCGGTAGTACATGATAGGTTCAAATGTGTTCAAGTCTGTCTTAAAACAGCACTCACATGCCCACTTGTACATTGAAATCTAATTTGAGGCTTCAGCAGTTCGTGTTAGACAAATCAAATTAATATCTTTCAAAGTTACAGTCTTTCTAGTACGAAATAATCTCTCAGACGGTGTTTCCTTCCTGAGTCGAGGAGGAGAAATAAAATAGTTTCCTTTTTGTACTAAAATGACTATAAGTCAAGGGATACACAATTGATTTAACTAACTCGGACTGCTGCATTCACTCATCTCAGCTTCATATTAGCTTCAGCTAAACTTGACATTTTGCACAAAAAGAGGATTGTGGATTTGGTTCCCCACTGCGTACATTGGAATTGTTTTAAGGATGGATCTTTTCAGGGCCAGTGTGGACAGGAGCAATGATTACAGTGCACACTGTTTCACTGTATCTGGACATGAGTTGTTGTTTTAAGATAAACTTGAAAAAATCTGGTGATTTAGTATTGCACTTAATTTTCTTTTTTTTAATAATAATAATATCTTTATTTAAGAAAAAGAATATTATTCCAGATATTTAACACAGAGCATTTTCACTTTCTCCCATCCCCCACTGCCTAGACAAAATAACATATAATAACATACAGTATCTACACAGGGAATGATGGTTCAGAATTAAGTAATAAAAAAAATAAAATAAAAATAATAATAATAATAATAATAATAATAATAATAATAATAATGTAAATAACCAAAAGCTAAATAAATAAATAAAACAAAAACTTGTGAGAGAGGCTAAAAAAAGAATGCAAAAAAAACCCCTATTTTCTGTCCCTACAGTGGATTAATCTCCTAAAGCCTTGGATATTTACGATTCCTATATCAACTGGATAGCGTCTTTCATGAGAACCGTGGAGTGGCCGAGAACCACACTGTAACACTCTACAAACCTGGTTGCAGCTTTAAAGTCATTCTTTATGGCAGTGCCTTTATTGTACCAGGGTTAATATAGTAAACTAAAACTGAAAGTAAAATGAAAATAAATAGTAAAAAATATTTTTAGTAAACTGAAACTAAATAGAAAAACGATATCCTTTAAGAACTAAAATGAAACAATATTGCTAGGGTTAAAACTAATACAAAAATACAAATTGATGTAAATTAATTTCAGCTTTAGGCTTTAGTCACAGCCGAAAAAAGGAGACGACAGCATGAATTTCCGTCAACTCTCGTGACATTGAACCACAGAGTAGCGCGAAGATTAAACATCAAACATTATGGCCTTTCCTACACAGTTCTCCAACAATGTATTTTGTATGTATATGTAGCTACATACTTCAGAGACATTATAGCTTGCCCTAACAAAAACAAACTAAAGTTAAATATACAAAAACGAAAACTAAACCTTTCTGAAAAACTTAAACCTTAAACTAGGGAACGCACTCTGAAAACAAACTAAAACTAAACTAAAAAATGAAATGAAAATAAACTAAACAAATAGAAAATTCCAAAATATTATAACCCCGCATTGTGCACTAATTCAAGATTGGTTACATAACAATTTCCCATGTTAAATAAAAGACAAAGAAAGTGTGAGAGAGACACAGAGAGATCACCTGTGACATATGCTGACCTTTTGACCTTTATGTGAAAAGAGTGAGCACGCATACAAACAAAATACCAAACTCACTGCACATAAACCTCTCGGATCGGACTGTAAAATGATTGTCTGGGGCTTCAAATTTCATTGGATTCTACCTCAAATAAAAGGCATTTTCATTTGTGCACAAGGTAGATTTGGCGGCTTTTTGGATTCATCCTTTGGCCAACTCACATTCTGCCTGCTGCCGAATAGAAAAAACATGAACATATTGGGGTGATGAAAAGGTTTATATATATATTGAGCCCCACCACCAATCTTACTGATCCCTTCATTTTCTTTCCTTTCCTTTTGTCCTGGTTTTCTTTTTGTTATTTCTTCTGATGTGTGAATCTGATGATTTTCAGACTAAACTATTACACTGGCAGCCCTTGGAACTATCAGCGGCCTTGGATTATTGTGCTACAAACTCTCTGTGGCCTCACACAGACGCACAAGCTCATCATAAATGACTGGTGGATTACAGACCTGCCAAAGAGAGGAGCAACACAGCAGACGATATATTGTGATATTGTTTAATCCCATCTGTCCTTGGAAGTCTGACAGTGTGGAGGAATCAGTGATGAATGTAGCCGTAAATGTCTGAACATTATGAAACTGTGATTGATTGTGTGTGTGTGTGTGTGTGTGTGTGTGTGTGTGTGTGTGTGTGCCGCAGGAGGGCAATCCATCTCTTACTTGCCACAGCCGGTTGCTGTCTTCTTGTGTTTCCGCCTTCGAGGTTTGTTCTTGATAGACTCACTGATGCTGTGGAGGAAGAGCAAAGTGCAGTGAAGATATTGATGTGTTCAAGGCTGATAGATAAAATGTTCGTCTACTGACCTTTTATTATGCAGAAGGTTCTGGCGGGCTCTAAAACAGGGGGAAAAAACACAAACAACTCGCAGTTAGCTGTGCTACAACAATCTCAATTTGCATCTAGTGTCTATTAGAAAGAATTACCTGCATTCACATCTCTGATGCTCCACAAATGTGAGTTCCACGTGGTGCATAGATGTCATGGGATGAATCCTCATCACCTGAGAAACAAAGGAAAGCTGAATAAAGGGCCATATATTTAAAGGGGACCTATTATGCTTTTTCCCTTTCCTTTAGTGTGTTTTATAGTTTTTTGTGCATGTAAAAGGTCTGCAAAGTTACAAAATCCAGGCCAAAGGGAGTCACTTTCCCCCACAGAAACACTGCTCCTGAAACGCCTCGATTGAAGTCCCGCCTTTTCTTCCGTAACGTGGTGATGTCATCAAGTAGCGCACTTCGCTTACACCACAGAGACTACCGCCGACGGCCAACTACCACGTACGTTCTGCGCCTGCGTGAGATGAAATTACTCTCCACACCAGCAGGTAGCGGTAGTCTGTATTCGTCATTCAAAAAGGGAAACCGGAAGACCGACGACGGTGGATATACAATCTGTTGTTATGATACGTACAAGAAATAAAGCGGCGTCTGACGACCATTTTCACACCACTCTCCTTAGCTTCATTCCAGATGGCCGTTGTGAAAATATCCGTGTGTTGGAATGATCAGATGAGATGAGTTGTTGGCTTGCTTTTCTCACTTCCATTTCTTTTCTCGTGCACTAATTTGTTTAAGCTGAACAGCCAATCTGAGTGACTTCTTTCACCGACCGGCGCCACCACCGATTCAACATGGTGAATCGGCCAAAAAAACTCTGACACGGGCAGACTAGAGTCAACGATGCGGGACACACTAGGCCGACGGACACTCACCGACGGCCCAAAACTGTCTGACGGCTGACCGTCAGGGCGTGTCAGGGCCTTTAAACAAAGCTAGTTAGAGCGGAGCTGGAACAGAGTCCGAAGAGTTCGGTTCGGTTGACCAATCACAACAGAGTGGGCCAGCTGACCAATCAGAACAGCCTGGGCTTTTCGGGAGGGCGGGGCAGGAGCTCAAACAGAGTGTGAAAATAGGTGCTGCAGCACAGTCGGTAGGGGAAAAGTCTTTTTGAACATTAAAGCATGTAAACATGTTCTAGTAGAAACCTGAAAGTATGCACCTGAAAATAAGCATAATAGGTCCTCTTTAATATAGAGAAAGTGCATTTTTAACATCTCCCTTTAGGTATTTCTGATAAATCGTGTCTGATTAGAGATGTAGCTACACCTGCAGTGTGACGTTGCTTTCGAGGGTAGCCTGGCACTCCACCGTCTCGTCCCCGCAGCAACCGGAGCAGCGCCAAAGTGGGACGCAACCAGGCAAGTAGATGTACTCTACATCTCCAGGGTACTCCTGCTCCACATCCACCAACTGCTCCATGGGCCGACACATGCTCTTCGCCCACACCTCCTGGAACGCCATGACTACAAGACAAGTTGAGTCTTTAGATCATTTTGGGAGAGGTGGATATGCCTATTCGGTGCGACATCCCTTACCTCTTGAGTGACCCTCTTCTGGAGGGTGTGAAATCTGCAAAAGACATAAAAGGAATAAGAAATTGACATCTACAGTGATTAACCCTTCAATTGCATTTGATAAAAGTATGAACATCGATGCCAAACATGGTTGCAATGACACAGAATCTGTAGACAACCTGATATGAGTGAGACATGATAATAGCAGTGGGTTCATTGTGCAGTTGCAGATCGCCCTCTTGTGGCAGAGACAAAGGTGTGCACACACAATGATCCAGTGAAAACAATGATGCAGCATGGTTTCAGGAGTGTATACCGCTGTGCTGCTGTTTAAGCAGTAAGATGAGTCAGCCAACAACAAACAAAAACCACTTGATTTCTCAATCTGATGTAATACTAGAAGGTTTATTATCACAAGAAGCAAAAACCTTCCGAGAATGCGAAGAATAACAGCGAAGAATAGTTGCTGCCTTTACTCGTGGGAGTTATACACACAATGAACTAGGTTCAGACAAAGGCAGCACTGAAATGTATCATGACACAGCTTGAATTCTCACAACCCAGCCTCCAAACTCACAATGGCAATGTTCCTGATTTCCTGACGCCAAATTGAGCAGAAACACAAGGGCAAAGTTGATCTTGGCTCTCTTCTTCTTTTCAATATCAACAATGTCTCTCTGACTCCTCACCTCTCCTCTCTCCTGCTCTCCTCTCACTCTGTGAACATTGATGGGAACATTGTCTCCTAAATGTCACACACACAGGGAAAAGCTTCGTAGCTTAGACAACAGTAAGGTCTTATTGTGGGGTTTTTTATGTTCGCTGGAAGTGAGTTTGTACTTGTGCCAAAGGGTCTGTATACTGCTACATCCAACAATAGAAGCATTACAACAGCTGTAATTAGAATAAAACATACTGACAAGCATAAACATTACAGTGTGATTGAAGTGGCTTGATGTTGGACATGATGAGCTAAAAAACTAAAACTGGTAGTCGGACAAAACTAAAAAAGGAAAAATATGCAAAAGTATTAAACATTCTTTTCTTGTCTCTTCTCTCATTTTCCTTTTGCCTCTCTAATTATGTAACTTACACTAAGCTTCCAAGCAAATGCAAGATGGTTATTATCATACTGAAGACAAACCCAGGTTTAGGACACATTTTGGATACTACATCAACCAGTTAGGAAATAGATGTTGTAACTTCCCCAGTTATTAAAGCAGCAGTGGGTAGAATTGGAGCAAATATGATTAAAAAAAGTTATTTTTTATAAAACCATCACTATATCCTGACAGTAGTGCATGAGACAGGTAATCTGGAAAAAAAACAAAAAACATGTGCCTCTGTGTCCTCCGGTGCTCCTAATGGCATCTGCAAGATTTCACAGACCGGAGGAAAACAACCAATCAGAGCCGAGCTGGAGTCTTGCCATCTCTGAGCAGCTGTCAATCACTCACAAACGCCGATCAAATGGTCAAACTAGGCAACACTGATCAAATAGGAATCAATATTCTGTTACTAATGCCTGTTTCTCACCTCAAATGTTTTCAGAAACATGTTGAATTTTGATTCAGAATATTGATTCATATTTGACCAGCACTGCCTAGTTTGACCGTTTGATCGGACTTCGTGAGCGATTGACAGCTGCCTCCGTTGAACGAACAGCTAATAGGAATGCTCTCTCTCTGAAATGCCCTGTGATTGGCCAAACTCTCCCGTCATGGGATAGATTCTTTAAAGCATAAAAAAAGCCATGAGGAGGTGCAGAAGTCTAGTTTTCTCTCAAAACACTTGAATTTCAACATGCTGAAAGGTTTTTATGGATCTTTTGCCCAATGATGCCAAACATATTCTGCTTACTGCAGCTTTAATGTGGTGTGTTTGTCCTGGTTCTGGAGGCTAAATCCACATTTTCCTCATATTGACTAGTGCTCCCTGACATTGTGCCCTACATGCAGGCCATTCATGTTATATTACAAACCTTTTTTTTTTTTTTTTACATTAATTGCATTCTAACCAGTTGCATTTGAACTGTCGCAATTAAAGTTATTTCTATTCTTAACACAACTCTACAAGTACTTCCACTCATGATCTGTTGCTGTGTTGCTTCAAACTTCTGTAAAACACAACAGAATTTGTGCATGCATGAAATGTATTCTGGATGATAATAATAAAAAAAATACATTTCACAATATTTTGGGGGTGAATTTAAACTTCCTCATCTCATATCAGTAGTGTGAGAAGCTTTCTAGACTGCACTATTAAAACCATTATCTGTTTTCATTTCACATTTCTAATCTCCCCCACATAAACTGCAACACATATTCACCGTGCGGTCGCTTCCCTGCTGGGTGATACTGAATGTATCTGTCTCGCCTGGGGTCGGATGTTGTTATACCAAGAGAGAGCACATCATGTGAGTAAGAGATGTGGAGGATTACACCCTCATCACACCACCATGGGAGCAGGACCTGCTGGAGCTGCAGAGTCAACCACAACCACAACTGCTGTTTCATGTCAGGCAGCATTACTCCAGATACAGTATGTAGCTCTGCACACCTCTCTATCTCTATACCTGGATCAGTAACATGCAGCAGCTGCACCTGAGCCATCTGTGAACATGGCAATTCCCAAACCTCTAAATGCAGATATTATCTTCATGGTGGGGCACAGCCAGTCAAAATACAGATGGTGTGTAAACAAACAGGCTGGAATGAAACAGATGTGTCCTCTCACACTGGATAAAGTCATTGAGACATTTAAAGGTGACTTGGCACTGTTTCACATGAGGTGATAATATGTCACATTTAGAGTCAAGGAGGAAAGACAATATTCTCTTAAAAACATGCAAAACAATAAATAAATTGAATTTAAAATTAAATTAAATTTTGGTAAATATAATAATGATAAATGTAAATATGTCACTATAATCCTAAATGGCACATCTGTTCCCAACACACCTGAAACTTGCAAGAAAATTGCAATTCCCCATCTTAACAACAACAAAAAAGCATCTTGCTCTTAGTTAACATTACAAAAATGTATGTTTGGAAACAGTTTGAGTTACCTGTGCAGGTGCCAGCTGCAGCAGAAGAAGCGATAAGAGGTGCCAGATCCAGATGAAACTCTGCATCGCTCCAAAGTTGGACTATAGTTACCTCAACCTCTCTCGTCTCCGGTCGGTCAGTGAAGACTGGAAAAGTCAAAATTGCAGCAGAGTCGTGAAGCTGCTGCTTTCTTTTTGATTGGCGCGCGTGCGCGAGCAGCTGGGGATGGAGTGCGCGCGCGCCAAACCCTTGAATACACAGACAGCTGATTATCGATTGAGTTACCATATATTCTCTTCCTCTCTATTATGTCTCAGATCAGACAATAGTTAATAATGTATAGATACATAATCATCATAATAAGCATTATACCAGCCTAAACTATATAAGAACATATAAGAAAAGATAACAAATAGTCAATATGATTAAGTTAAATATGTAAGTAATGAATTGGTATTGTGATTAAGTTATATTATAAGTAATGAATTCTGGATTGATAACAAATTAAAGATTAAAGGTAATAATTATAGTTAGAATAATTAGAAATAATAATAATTATAGTTAGACAAATTTAGGAAAAAATGTAATTAGAGTATATGTATGGCTCAATAAGGAAGCTGGTTAATAATTAATAATTGATTTATGGAGAAGGGGTGGGATTAAATAAGTTTATACTTCTTCTCACTCCTTTTCGAATATGTAAATCAAGGCATCAAGTGTTTGACAATTTATTTTTCTTATGCTTTTCTTTGTATGTAAATGCTACTTGTTTCTGACTGTCCACTTGTTGGTATGATCATTCTTTTTCTTTCTTTCTTTTTTTTTTGTATTCTACATGTTCGAAATAAATTTTGAAATGAAAAAAATTAACTATAATAAACAAAACGTAATTAGCCTACTTCCAGTGCTAGAAGTGGAAAAAAATAAGTGTCAGTACTGCTTTCCTGTGTTATTTGTAGCCTATAGTTTAGAGTATCATTCAGGTTTTAGGAGCAGTGTCCCAGTCAGGATGCTCGTAAATATTATGCAGTAGGATAAAGAAAAACATTGTCAATTTAGACAGTGAATAAAAAATATTAGGCGATATTGGGTTTGGGGGTCCTACCCCAAAAAAATCTGATTTCTGACAGAGGGTTTTAACTTAAAACTGCAATTTTACATCATTTTGGACTATTATTAGTTAAATGATTATTTTATTATCATCACATATCACAGCCTTCGTCTGAACATTTAATTCTCCTGGAAATGTTTTTCCGTAAAAGAGCAGATTCAGAAAACTTTTAAATAATGTTTCATTAATTATATTTATTCATAAATAAATAAAAAAAATGATGACGAACAGTTTACTAATTATTTTACAAAAAGGACGTGAACATTGTGATGATTGATTACACCCTCGTCCTCGTTCTTTTTTTGATTTTTTAATTTTTCAGATAAAATGAAGAATTAGGCGTTTCTTCGTGAGTTAAGAAAATTGTCCTTCCATTCCTCTTAGCTAAGCTAAATAAACAATTTAAAAACCAATTGGATTATCTGAAAAAGTGCTCTGTCACAAAGCTGAAAACATACATCATGACTCATGAAAAGTTTATGGTTTTCACTGGATGGCAACGTGTACACAGAAATGAATGAAATCCAATGGTTGCCAGGAGTAGTATAGGAAAGATACCTAAAAGAAATATAAAACTGTACAGCATGTATGAAAAAAAATGTAGTCTAAAGGTATTGCACACAAACACACTGACATTTTTTTGTGTCAATGTGTTGGCACAAACACAGTAGACCTGAAGCTATCAACATTGTTGCTGCAAGAACGAACAGAATGTCTCCCTCCCTTCACTCCTGATTTTGGCATGTTTATGCACAATCACATGTTTACTACAGATAACATGTCTGATACCATCAGTTGGCATGAGTGCTATAAACAACTGCAGCCTTCCTGTTACACAATACCTGGCTTCTCCTGCTTTGTAGATACTTTCAGTTACAGTTAATGCTGATTCTTGATTATGTTCACTTCCCCAAACTGACTTACAGGTGCACTGATAACGAGCCGTATCACATCTCTTGTTTGCTCATTCTGCAAGGCGTGAATGACAAGCACAGATGTGCCCCCTATATTTATGAGGAGGGCTCAGGTGTGTTTTCACAGCCGGTGTGATTTATGGGATAATTGGGCTGCTGTGTGTTTTGAAAAACAGCCTCTGTGGAGGAGATAACTGAGATGGATGATGCCTCTTGCTCCTTGCGGGCTGTGACGGTGGACCAGCTTGGTGCTCATGTGGAAAAAGTCGGTTTTACATCACCTTGTACATGACGTGAACTTTTGTATGAAATGGGTATTCTGTAATACTCCTGGTGTCATACGATGTGCTCAGCAAATCCAGCACGTTCAGGAGGAGTTTGCACTCCCAAATCTATCTGAAGGCTGTCTAAATCTATAGCGCAGAATACGGATGTAATCATCATTTAACGTCAGGATTTCATACTTCGAAGATCCCGACAGATTTGAGGGCGTGTGAACTGCTTTTGAACTTTCTGGTCTTCCAACACTCCTTACATTCAGGGATCACCCACTTTCCGGGAGCTTCCCCTCTTCCCGCTCAGACTCCCAGTCTGATAGCCAGAGGTCAGACGGACAGCTGCTGCTTCCTGTCTCTGGGAACCACACTGATGCTCCAGTCCCAGTCCCCATCGAGGGAGGATGGGGTTTCCCTCAGCTGGAGCAGAGGCAGCAGGTGGGACTGTACTACTCTATATCCCCAGATCTGGGCTGTCTTTAGCTATATGGTCAGAAAAGGATAATCTGAGTAAGTTTGGTAACTCAGACAAACATTGGCCTGCATCCACAGGTAGGAGGTCGTATCATATGAGTAACCAACGTCTTATTTTCCTCTCCAAAATCCCTCTGGAGTTGAAAGAGGTTCATTAGATGCATCTTTTTTTTTGACCCTACATCACATGGAAACAGATGAAACTCAAACATAGCCAGATTTTAGCTGGAAGTCAACCGTTATTAACCTACAAATCACGTGCAGTGAAAAATGTTTTCAACAAGCATGTTATGAATGCTTTGGGGAGGTTGTTTGGCCTTTACTGCTGTCACTGAAGAAGACAGGAAAGACAAACAGATACACACCTCCTGACATCCATCTACAGCCTGATCTCCGTCTCTCCGCTCAGTGTTTACGCCTATTTTCAGAATCCAAACTCTGATCTGATTTCCCACACTTTTTGCCAATCTTGGGCTGCAGGTGCATTGTGGGTAATGCTACTAGTTCCCAAGCCCACAGTGGCCAGACGGACCAAAAACTGAGTGATGAATGTGACCCAGAAGGCCAAACAGATGCAGCTCCTTTCTGGGACGCACGCATTAACAGTGTGTTTGGGGGTTTCTTGAATAAGTTTAGCAGAATAGAGCCCGTGGATAAAGCTTCGGACATTTAGAGTAGATGAGGAAAAATGAATTCCCTTCAAGGGATATAAAGTGCAACAAATGAGGCTTCTGATCAACTTACACACAGAAACAAACTTGAATGACATTTGGTTCCAAAGGCAACTTAAACTTTGTGCTACAAGATGCGAAATGTCACCATAATAAAAAATAAACACAAAAATAAAAGACACCCTTTAAGGTGGAACATGAGGCTTAAATGTAGCTGGATAAATGCCTGAAAAAACATATTTCCCTATGATCCATCCATCCATCTGCAACCGCTTATCCCGTTAGGGGTCGCGGGGGGGCTGGAGCCGATCCCAGCCGACATTGGGCGAAGGCAGGGTACACCCTGGACAGGTCGCCAGTCCATCGCAGGGCTGACACATAGAGACAGACAACCATTCACGCTCACATTCACACCTACGGGCAATTTAGAGTCAACAATTAACCTAACCTGCATGTCTTTGGACTGTGGGAGGAAACCGGAGTACCCGGAGAAAACCCACGCTAACACAGGGAGAACATGCAAACTCCACACAGAAGGGTCCCAAGCCGGATTCGAACCTGCAACCCTCTAGCTGTGAGGCGCCAGTGCTAACCACTGCACCACCGTGCAGCCCTATTTCCCTATGATACGGTGCAAATTTATAGCTCTGAGATTCAAATGGGAAAAAAATTGAATTACCGACTCGCAGTTGTATGCCTCCTTCAAGTTAAGTTACCAAGTCAAGCTGCAGTTTAAATCCGTGTCTGTCCAAAATGTCATCACTTCATTTTAACTTGTTAGACATTTGTGTAAAATTGTCATAATTAGCATATGAATTCTTGAGTCATGGCTAAAAACATGCTTAGTAAGGTCACAGTGACCTTTGACCACCAAAATCGAATCAGTTCATCCTTGGGTCCAACTAGACATTTGTGCCAAATTCGAAGAAATTAGCTCCAGGCATTTCTGAGATATTCTGTTCACGAGAATGGACTGTAAGGACGAACAACCCAAAAACATAACGGGGATGGCTGTCACCAGTGCGAAAGCATAATAATAGAAACTGTGATTTTGGCAGCACCCGAGGCAATACTCTGGGGGGGGGAAAAGGCACTTTTCTGGGTTGACAGTGAACTAGATGTGATTCAAACTTCTTTAAAGTTTATATAGACAATGCAGTGAGTTGTTTTCTACCTTTTGGAAGTAAGTCTGTGGACTCTTTCAAGACTTGTAAAATAGGAATGTTGTTCATAGTTCAGGATGGTGTCTGTAAGCTATCTTCACACAAAAACAGACAGCTGTCTAATCAGCTATTTCTTTATGAAATATTTGAGATTCTTTTTTAAAACATACACCGTGTTCTAGGATAAAAAGGGCAGAAAAAGCAAGTCTGATTAGATTCTGAATATTTATTTGTTGCAGTAGTTGGATTTAAAGGTTACAGATCAAGATGACATTGTTTGGAAGATGTTTTAGTCTGTAAACAACAACAACTACTATGGTTGACACACACACAGGTGGTTTCAATCATTTAGCTTGGTCAGACCACTGCTCAGGACAGTGTGGATGTGTTCAGATCACCACTGACTCACATATCTCTGACCCTCCTGTTACATGTGCTACATTTTTACATGAAAAGCCGTTATTAGCTGGAATAACTGTGTGAGTGTACAGGAACTTTATTGAGTTCAACAACTGCTAAACACAACGATATAATAAATAAGTGACATGTTTTTTGTTGTTTTTTGGGGGAGGGGGGTAGGACTTCATGGGACATTACCGTAAAAAAACACTCAGATCAGCACACTTAATCATACATCCTACTGGAATAACGTCTGCCTTTTCAAAGTTCAGCAACATTTTCTGCAGTTCGGCTGACGATTGGATGACTAGTTCAATTTGGTAATCATCTGAAACATTTCTGCTGAACACGACGTGTTTTTTTTTTAGTTTAACTGCCAACAAAATCCAAAACAAAGTGGCGTTAAAGTGAGTATAGGTTCAGTCTTGCTCAATGAGACTTCAAATGAAACTATTTGAAATTCTAACACGGTGATTCTTGTAGAATATCAATGTAACCACCTAAAATCCCAATATCTGTTCTGTCTGGTGAGGTCAGAAACCAGCTCACCTGATCGTCAAACAGCCCACAGTGGGTGCATACAACAACGTACGTGGGACTACTAGACAGCTGTTTCGTGTAGTCGACACATGAAATGTTACATTTAAGATTACTGAACTGATCTATTACGGCGAGTAAAAGAGAGTACATTATTTGAATTGTGTTACAGCACATTCTACTTCTCTGTGGAGAAGGCTCTCTTCATAAGTGGTGGAGGCGTCTTTCCTGCTTCGTAGAGAGATTCAGGAGGAGGGGAGCTCAAGCAGCACCAGTCTGGGATGCGGCCTGTCTGGTTGTAGTAGTCTCGTGACACCGACCTGCTGCCCAAGATGTCCTGCAGCGCCCCGAAGATAGCACCTGTAGAGCGGAGGACAGTATGAATACAGAGAGGGCTTTCCAAATGATACCATTTGCTTATTTTGCTCACTTCAGTTCAAAGGGTAGTGATGAATATTTAAATAAAATCTCATGTCTGACCTCCGAGCCAGGCGGTGCAGTTGGGTTTGGCAGGTGGAGCGTGTATACGCAAGCTCTTGCTGGCCAGCACGTCGCTGTACTTGGGTTTCTCCACAAGGAGGCGTATCTCTGCCAGCAGGCGGTGCAGGAAACCCGGCAGCATGGCCGTGCCTCCGATCACCACCAGGTTCTCCGAGAGCACCTTACGGGTGTCAATGGGGCACTACAGGGAAACACACATTTACCAAATTAGAACATTTACTTGGGTTTCACCTGTTCTTTTCACCCTGATATGACGGATTAGAGAGGGATTACAATGAAAACATTTTGCCAGTGCAGTAGGAGTAAAGATAAGGCAGGAGGAAGCAGCAGTTCTACCACTACAGGACAGCATTTTGTGGTTTTCAGGTGCAGACTAAAACAAAATGTGATGGATGGAAGAAGCTGAAGCTGGCATTACTACAGTGCCTTCTCTTCAGCCCTGCTGATATATCAATATATCCTGAGTAGAGTGCTGCACAGATTGGGGTTTAAACGTATTGCTGTAGCAGGCTGTGTAATGTCTGCTGCTGCTGCACCCGCTGAGATTAATTAGCCCGGTCCGGGGCCGACTTGATCCCCACATGGAACAACAAAACTGCTCTCGGTTACATGGAGCGGCCTCAGTTGAGTGTCGCCATAGCAACCACACCGAATCAAACTGTACACTCGACTCCGCGGCTGTGCAATACAGAGAGCAAAACTGGGTTGCTGCATTCCTCCTGTTAAACATACTGAGGGTTCAAAGCAGCATAATTAGGGAGAAACTAATTCAAACTGCTATCCACCAAAAGGGAAGATTAGTGAGGCAAAATCCAAATGGAATAACGTCAACCAAGGCTCAAAAGATGGTGAAGGGGGCTGTAAAAAAGGCCATGCCTCTGCGCCTGCCTTCTCCCATTATCTCCTGTTCGTGAGCATGCGCTGTACATGTGTCACCAGTGTGAATGTCTCCTCCTCCAATCACCTGTGCCCGATCATGCACTGGGCATGTGTCACCAGTGTGCCTGCACTGAACAGGCTCCCCAATACAGCACGGCAGAGTAAAACACAGTTAAGGAGAGGACAGTTGGACTTTTGGACATTCCTTTTTTCGTGTGCGTCCATGCAAAATGTGAGTTGTGTTATGTTTAATGTATTTATATTAGACTGGCATAATAATAATTAGTAAATCTGTATTTAAGCCTTTTTCTTTGTAAAATGCCTGTGGTATTTTAGGCTCACTTTTTGTTGCTAATGTTTATACACTAGTAATTCTAATCACTCTGTACTGTTGTGTTTTTGTTGTTACAGACCACACAGAAACCATTGTTTTGTTTACTTTATCTGCTGATATAAACAGCCATTACCATACACTTGGACTGCATCTCTTATTCATCTAAAATCACACCTGAGCACTAAATAGTGTCCTGACCCGACACCCTGAAGCGTTTGCTGCCACACTTACGGATTTCTAATAACACACACATTCTATCATACAATTTTTGGTCCTTCGAGCCGGATTACAAGCAACCGCTTCAGCCCAGGATGTTCAGGCCAGATGAAAGAGACCCACAACGAGATGTGGACCACCGACGGCCACAGCGACACAGCCATCTGCCATCATATCTTCAGGACTATGAGGTCAGATACCCTATTAGGCACCGCATGCCTGTTGATGAGCAGACCAGTCAGGCTGATTCCGCTGATGTCCGAAGATATATTCGTAGCATTAGAGAGGAAAATGACCAACTGCGACAAGATGTGCAACGTCTTACAGACAAGATTTCCAGCTCTCCTGTACTAGCTTCACCATACGTCATGTCTCGGCCCAGACGCCATGAGTATGAGACGTCATACACACCTGCGCCCACTAGTAAGCTGACGCCATTTAGTGGTCATCAAGACCCACGTCAACGTGAAGGTGCTCCGCAGGTGCCACTCAGTGATGAGTCTTCACACCCACAAGGCAGCCAACGTGACCCGATTAAGGAGCTCAGTGACAGTTTAAAGGGAGCAGGGTTGTCCAGTCAACATGCAGCACATTCACCAGCAACTTCAGGTGAATCATCCCCTAGCTACAAAGACCCCCTTCTGCTAACACCAGAAGGTAGAAAGTCCCCTCTGCCTCAAAGCTCAAGTGCAGTGGAACAGTCACAGCAGCACCAACAAGATGATGAGGGCTGTCCTCCACCTGACGCTGTTCAACATCAGCCAGCCAACAGCTACCGCCACCTTCATGGTGCTACATTCAGTGCGCCCGATGGCAGGTATCGATCCCGGCCTGATGACGCCTCTCGTCGCCATGATGACAGCCTCCACCCACGTGATGATAGATACCACCCTCAACAAGGGGCCTCCTACAGTCAGCCTGATGACGGCTCTCGCTTTCCATATGATGCTTCATACAGTCAGCTTAATGACAGGGCCCGCCCTCTTCACAATGAGACTTATCGTCGCCATGGCGACCACCATCGTCAGCCTGCTGAACCTTATCGACAGCCTAGTCTGAGAGCCCATCATGATGATCGCTACTATTGGCAAGATGGCAGATATCATTCACCTGATCGTAGAAGCCGCCCTGAGGATCGCTATCGTCCTGATTATGGCTACTATAGTCCTGATGATCAGTACAGACAATGGGATGACCGTTACCCAGATGATCTCCGCCGGTATCCAGATTATCACCTGCGTCGAGCTGAGCGGCCTCAAGCTCAAACCCCACACGGCAGACACCCACCGGTGGAGACCTATTGTGGACCTAAGCCGACAATCCCCGACTTTGTACACGAGGACCCACGTGAGTTCGCAAGATTGAAACTGGCGTTGGACAACATTCTCCCACCTGATGCTCCAGAGCGCTTTAAGTTCCAGATACTGACAGACCACCTTAAGTGTGAAGAAGCACTGCTCATTGCTGATTCATACAGCAACGGCCTATTCCCATTCAGTGATACCATGAGAGCACTCACTGAGATGTACGGTCAACCTCAACAACTTGCCTTGAAGCGGATCTCCAATCTGATGGATGGACCCAACATCAAAAGTGGTGACATCAGAGCCTTCAAGTCATTTGCCCTACAAGTCCGGGCACTAGTGGGCATGTTGCACCAGTTGGGAGGCCAGGGCTGGACTGAGTTGCGGTGTGGTTCACATGTATCTCGCCTCTTAGCTAAGTTACCACATGACCTAAGAGCCAACTTTCAGAGATTTGTGAACCCCATCCACACTCCTATTCCAACACTGCTTGATCTGGCTGAATGGCTTGAGTATGAGGTGCGTGTACAGGTGGATGGAAGCCAGTACTGTAGCGACTCAGGTCAAGAGAAGCAAGCTCCACGCAGAGACCAGCGTCCTGAGTACAAGTCGCAAAGGACCACTACTATTCTCCATGGTAGTGAACAGAAGGAGAAATCAGAGAAAGTAGTGACTGTATCTGCAGGGGAGGCAAGAGAGGAGAAACCAAAGAAGTACTGCCCATTCTGCGACTCTCTGCAGCACTACCTGAATCAGTGCAGCAACTTCAAACTGTTGTCAAAGGAGCAGAAGACAGAATGGATAAAGGCAAACAAGAGGTGCTGGAGATGCGGCCGTGAGCATCAAGCAGCGAAGTGTTCCCTCAAGGCCAAGTGCAAACAGTGTGAAAGAAAGCACCTTGAGGTTCTTCATGAGGTCAATACCAGCCAATATGCTGCAGCAACTGGTAAACCCAAAGCGACTGAAGAAAGCACCTGTTTGATAAGTTCCATCTCAGAGACGCTGTACCTAGATCGGCCAACAAGCAGCAGCCAGGTACTTCTCAAGTTGAGTCGTGTCATCCTCCAGAATGGCGACAAAGTACTGGAGACTTACGCTATACTAGATGATGGTTCAGAGCGCACCATACTGCTGCATGAAGCTGCTGATCGCTTAGGCCTTCACGGGGAAGCTGAAGATTTGGCACTCCGCACTGTCCGGCAGGAGGTTCGCACCATCCATGGAGCCACAGTGTCGTTCTCCGTAGCTTCTGCATTACAGCCTGGCAAGTCCTTCCAGATCCACAGAGCTTTCACAGCAAAAGAACTTGGCCTCGCCCGCCATACATACCCAGTCCAAGCTCTGCAGGAGAAGTACCGTCACCTCAAGGACCTACCGCTGCCAAGCATCAAGGAGGCCCAGCCACTACTGCTCATCGGGTCGGATTACCCACATCTGATCACTCCAGTGGAACTGGTACGCCTGGGCCCTCCTGGTGGACCTGCGGCCGTGCACACCAGACTCGGGTGGACTCTACAAGGCCCATCAAGATTCCTGCGCCACCGCCTAACTCCGCAGCAGTGTCTTTTCACTTCCTGTACCTCTCCAGAAGCCGAGCTCTTCAGCCATGTGGAAAAGCTGTGGCAACTGGATACCCTGCCATATCGGAGTGAGCGGCTAATCACCAGGTCGAAGCAAGATGCAGAGGCAGTCCGAAGGCTTGAGGAGAAGACGACTATGGTGGAGGTGCAGGGAGTAAGACGGTATGCCACCCCACTTCTGTGGAAGGGAAATCTTCCCTTACTCCATGCACAAAAGGAGGCAGTGATGACTCAGCTACGTGGGACAGAAAGACGACTAGCCAGAGAACCGGAGAAAGCAGCGGCCTACTCCAAAGAGATCCACAAGTTGCTCGACGCTGGCTATGTCACACCCATGTCACCTACAGAGGCTAAAAAGAGCAGCCATTCGTGGTTCATCCCGCACCACATGGTGCACCACAATGGGAAAGACAGGATAGTGTTCAATTGCTCCTTCACGTTCAAGGGCCAGAACTTGAATGACCAACTTCTGCCTGGGCCCACACTTGGAGCTAGCCTTTTAGGAGTCCTCCTTCGATTCAGGGAACACCCAATTGCCATCAGCAGTGACATTAAAGGGATGTTCCACCAGGTCCGCCTGCTGGAAGAAGACAGAACATTCCTCCGTTTCCTGTGGCGCGACATGAAGGTAGATGAGGAACCCACTATTTATGAGTGGCAGGTGCTCCCTTTTGGGACTACATGCAGCCCGTGTTGCGCCACCTTTGCCCTACAAGCTCATGTTCAGAAGCACACAGAGCCAGGAGAAGATGCCCGTCTGTCAATAGAACGCTGTTTCTATGTTGATAACTGTTTGCAAAGCCTCCCCTCTGAAGAGCAAGCAAAGAAGTTGGTGGATCGACTGCAATCCCTCCTCATGGAGGGTGGATTTGAACTGCGGCAATGGGCCAGCAACGTGCCCACAGTCATTGGCCACCTTCCAAGGGAGTCTCGGTCAGAGAGCAGCGAACTCTGGTTCACCCAGGAGGTGACTGACCCCCAAGAGCGCACTCTCGGACTTATATGGCAGTGCAAGTCTGATACACTGCGATACAAGCACCACCAGAGTGGAAGTCCAGAGCCTACCATGCGCAACATCTACCGACTGCTTGCCCAGCAGTACGACCCTCTCGGGTTCATTAACCCATACACCACGAGAGCTAAGGTCATCGTGCAACGTCTCTGGGACAAGAAAAGAGGATGGGATGATCCCCACCTACCAGAAGACCTGCTTCAAGCCTGGCAGGTGTGGGAAAGTGAACTTCCCCAGCTAACACAGATAACGCTATCAAGATGCTACAACGACCTCAGCCGGGACTGCAGCAGCAGCAGTCGGAGCATTCACGTGTTCTGTGACGCCTCTGAGCGTGCGTATGGGTCCGTAGCATACCTGCGCACTGAAGAGGACGACGGACAAGTTCATGTAGCCTTCTTGGCTGCGAGATCAAGAGTCTCACCTAAGAAGCAACTCTCAATCCCAAGACTTGAACTGTGCGGAGCCCTGACAGGAGCACAGTTGTCTTCGGTCCTGAAGAGAGAGCTCACTCTTGAAATCCAGGAGGTGGTGTACTGGACAGATTCGACCACAGTACTTAACTGGCTTCAGTCAGATTCATGCCGGTATAAGGTATTTGTGGGAACCAGAGTTGCAGAGATACAAGAGCTGTCTGACCCTGCAGCCTGGCACTATATCGACTCAGCGACAAATCCCGCTGATGATATTACAAGAGGAAAAACACTGGCTCAGCTCGCTGGACAGAATCGCTGGAGTCAAGGGCCACCCTTTCTGCAGCTGCCAGCCAACCGCTGGCCAAAGGCACCAGAGGGAGAACCTACAGAAGAAGTAGGAGAGCTCAGGAAAATGGTGTTCTGTGGCCTGCTTACAGGAGCAACCAGTCCAGCAATACCTGACGTCCAACAATTCAGCACTTACCAGGAACTCCTAAAAGCTACCACGCAGTCGCTACATGGGGCGGCTCACAGCACTACTCAGCCTGCTGCCGATGACTTCCGCAAAGCAGAGTTGGCTCTCCTGAGACATGCTCAGATGGAGAGTTTTCCTGATGAGTTTGTGCTAATCAAATCAGGAAAGGCCATCCCGGCAAGCAGCAGATTGCTTACCCTCGCTCCTGAGTATGATGCGTCGTCTGACCTGGTCAGAGTAGGAGGCAGACTCCGCAGGTGTGACAACCTGAGCCAGGAAGCTCTGCACCCGGTACTTCTTGCCCCCTCTCACCCAGTCACGAAGCTCCTGATCCAGCACTGTGACAGTCAGTTGCATCACCCTGGAGCTGAACGTGTCTTCGCCGAGCTGCGCAGAAAGTACTGGATATTGAGAGGTAGAGAAGCAGTTAGGAGGCATCAACATAACTGTCCTGAGTGCAGGAAGTGGAGAGGTCAACCACAAGTTCCAAGAATGGCAGATCTGCCCCCCTCAAGTTTGAGGCTCTTCCGACCTGCCTTCTATTCTACCGGGATGGACTGCTTCGGCCCTATGCTCGTAAAAGTGGGACGACGAACTGAGAAGAGGTGGGGCATCCTGTATAAGTGTCTTACCACCCGGGCAGTCCACCTAGACCTGCTGGCTAATATGGATTCCGATTCATTTCTGATGTCGCTCCGACGCTTCATCGCTCGTAAGGGAAAGCCTTTCGAGCTCTTATCGGATCAAGGCACCAATTTCAAAGGAGGGTGTAGAGAACTGCATGAGTCGTTCAAAGCCCTGGAACCTGCCCTCCGAGACCAGCTGGCTGCAGAACAGATCAGGTTCCGCTTCAATCCACCCAACGCTCCTCACTTTGGTGGATCTTGGGAAAGAGAGGTTCGATCTGTGAAGACAGCCCTCCGCACCACATTAGGAGCTCAGACTGTGTCAGAGGAGGTGTTGAGGACCGTCTTGATCGAGGTTGAGAGCATCCTCAACTCCAGGCCTTTGGGCTATGTTTCAACAGACATCGCAGACCCGGATCCTGTCACACCCAACTCCTTGCTGATGGGGCGGCCAGACTCCTCCCTGCCACAAGTAGTCTACCCAGAAACGGAACTGCTTAGTCGCAAAAGGTGGAGACACACTCAAGTATTGGCCGACCATTTCTGGAGGCACTTCATACAGCACTACCTGCCTACGTTGCAAGCACGGCAGAAGTGGAATACAGAAAAGGAGGACATCACCATCGGAACTATAGTTCTCATCGTGGACCAGCAGACTCCAAGAGCTCTGTGGCAAGTGGGAACAGTGAAGACCGTCATACCTGGAGCAGATGGCCGAGTGAGGACTGCGGTCGTCCAAGTGAAGGACCGCACCTACACACGCCCAGTGGTACGGCTCATCAGACTGCCCTCCCTACCTCATGATTCTGTTTAGACATAGTAGAGGCATCCCTCATGACAAATTTGCACACCAAATTTGTGGGCGGCTGTAAAAAAGGCCATGCCTCTGCGCCTGCCTTCTCCCATTATCTCCTGTTCGTGAGCATGCGCTGTACATGTGTCACCAGTGTGAATGTCTCCTCCTCCAATCACCTGTGCCCGATCATGCGCTGGGCATGTGTCACCAGTGTGCCTGCACTGAACAGGCTCCCCAATACAGCACGGCAGAGTAAAACACAGTTAAGGAGAGGACAGTTGGACTTTTGGACATTCCTTTTTTCGTGTGCGTCCATGCAAAATGTGAGTTGTGTTATGTTTAATGTATTTATATTAGACTGGCATAATAATAATTAGTAAATCTGTATTTAAGCCTTTTTCTTTGTAAAATGCCTGTGGTATTTTAGGCTCACTTTTTGTTGCTAATGTTTATACACTAGTAATTCTAATCACTCTGTACTGTTGTGTTTTTGTTGTTACAGACCACACAGAAACCATTGTTTTGTTTACTTTATCTGCTGATATAAACAGCCATTACCATACACTTGGACTGCATCTCTTATTCATCTAAAATCACACCTGAGCACTAAATAGTGTCCTGACCCGACACCCTGAAGCGTTTGCTGCCACACTTACGGATTTCTAATAACACACACATTCTATCATACAGGGGCCATGTAAGATTATACTATATTGCTGCAACATGCATGCTCTAAAACAGTGGTTCCCAACCTATATTACTTGATTACTTTACATCAAGTAAGTGATTGCTCATAAATATAATATCGTGCCCTCAAACATGCCGAGACATATATTAGAATGAATAACTCGTCTCTACCTTGACCAGAGCATCAAGTATCAGAGAGGCCACGCTCTTCTCTTCATTGTCTTGTTCAAAAAGGATCTCCATCACAGAGTCCCTGGAGAAAAAAGAGAAAATCTAATGAGTGACAACTTTGTGACAGAAATTTAAAGACACAGTGCAGACAACAAGCAAGTTAAAAGACTAATATCTTGTCCCACAGATGGACGGTAGAGCAGAGAGACAAACAAAGTTGTAAGACATTCTAGTTTTTTTTTTTTTTTTAAAAGAGCTATATATCTGTGTTTGTCTCAGTTAAAGGCAACAGCAAAAAAACAAAACATAATTTGATGAACTACCTGATCGATCCGTTGACGTGCAGGATTTTCTCACCATCCAGAGGATAATCAACATCTGGAGGAGGGGCTGGACGCTACAAACACGTTCACAGGAAGGAAGAATTGTAGACAAATGCACAGCAATGCATTACTTAATTCAAACATTTGTTTACAGACTGAGTATAACTAAGGTAACTAGTATAAAAACAACATGTCACTCACTTCAGCTGTACCATCCAGGTTAAATTTGGCTTCCTGGATCTTGAGGCCTCTCTGCAGATCACTAACAAAACATGTTCTGACTGCAGGAAACAAAACCAATGAGCAGACATCCAACTAAAAGACAGGTACATTTATAACTAAGGATGAACATTTTAACGAATGTCCTTAATGACTGTAGGCAATGTAACAACCGGTAATTAATTAAAAGGCTTTAAGACGCACATTAGTCTTCATTGAAAGCTATAATTACATTATTGGCATGGGTTATTTTGCAGCACCAAGTAAATTACAAACTGCATCATTGTGAAACACACATCCGTTTTCAGCTGGGATAATATTCCAGTGTACAGATGGTAGTGAAGGGAGCAGGCTTTTGGGAATGCTGTCTTTGAAGGAAATAATTAAAATCTCGATCCGTTATCCTCACGGGAGAAAAAGCGAGGGGTGCAGAATTTAAACCCTGAAAACAAACTTACCCTTGATATCCTCCACAGTCTCCTCTGGGATGGTCCCTGAAGAAAAGATTAAAAAGAGACATATAAATGAGGAGAAACTTAATTTTCTCTGGTTGGCTTATTCACAAATCAGCTATTTCTCTCATTTCACTTCCAAGTTAGATTCACGATGGGGCTGAATCAGCGTTTGGGGAATGTGTGCGCTGACACTGTAGCAAAGGACGGTCCAGTTGTTGCAAAAGAAACTTGTATTGTGGTATTTCGTTACTACTGTCATACAGTCCAGTCATTCCTAAAGACTGGGTTGGGAGCCACAGGTGGGTCGCAGGAGATTTTATTAGGGTCGCCAAAATAAATTTGTAGAATTTCTTCCAGTCTTGTATTTAAGGATTTATATCTGCAGTACACCTTTGAGCCACATGAGGGAGCCTGAGTGTTCGTACTGCTCTGATAAATGTAGCCTACTTATAACACTGAATCTAATATGAAAGGTTAGCGTACATTCTGTTTGTTTTGCTGGAGAAATAAAAAGAATGAGGTAGCCTGTTAACTCTGCCTAAATGCATTTATTTGGTCTCAATTATAAAGTATATAATGTTTTTATAGGTTTCCAATAACGTGCATAAATCGAAGTTCTGATTTATCAAACGTATATCTCTTCGAAACAGCTGGTTTACCTATTCAAGATTCTATCTGGTGATGCGGAAATGGCAGTAAAAATGGTCAGGAACGTTCATTTACGAAACAAATTCACTCTTCTCACAATTTATGGATGAGGCCTATTGTGAATTGGGTCGCGATGGTTTGTCATTTATAAAAAAATGGGTTCCCAGAAAAAAAGTTTGGGAAACACTGACATAGACAATTAACAAATCATATATAGAGATTTCAGGCATTAATCTTTCTCTGATTACAGAGATCTGAGGCCCTCTGTTCTTACTGCAGAAATGCAGTTGGTTCAACAGCCCAGCCGAGAGAGTCGGCCTCCTGTCTGTCTTAATTATTGATACATATATGTGTAGCTTCTCTCACTCTGCTGCAGCTGTAGATCTCACAGCTCGACACGACCGTTCAGTTTGGTTTCCTCCATCAAGAAAAAGTGTGGCGAGAAAACTCTAAAATTAGACTGTATGCATATGTATAATTCACAAATTGAGAAAGGGACTCGCTGAAATGTCACACAGAAACAAGTTTTTCTTATGAATAGTAAATGACGCATTATGGGTCAAAGCCCATATATTTTTCTGCTCTCTGCATCGAAAAAAAAAAATCAGCTTTTGCAAGTGTATCCTTTTAAAAAGACAAGTATTTTTCTGTAATTACCAATTGCAGCTGATACACTCTGCCCAGTGGTGGTGTCTGTGTCCACAGTGCACAGTTCCAAAAGAAGTCCATCTAATTCTCTGTAATAAATACAGACACATGCAGTTATGGGAGGAAACAAGCACATCTAAAACAAAAAAAACAAAGGTTTCATTTTACAGTCATAATATTTGCAATCAACACGTGTTCTTTTTATAGACAAGAGTGCACAAAATAGTACACCAACATGCAAAGTCACTTCTGAAATCTGTTAGAGCTACTTACTTATGGATGGCTTTCCCTCCCAAAGGCAAGGCCTCCCAAGCTGGCAGAATAGGAGTGCACTCATAAACCTGAGTTCACAGTTAAGGTGGTAACGTATAAAGTTTATACATAAGTTTTTCCCCTTCGAAAGGGGCTAGTCGTTTCCCCCCGCTTCCTGTCTTTATGCTGGTCGAGGCTAAACGTGTCCTGGACCATACTCTCCATTGAGCTGACAGAGATTAATCAATCTTCTCTCCTGATTGTGGGTAAGAAAGCAAACATCCAATTCCTAAACAGTTGGAATATTCGTTAAAAGGTCGAAGACTCCAAGATGACAGGAAAAGGATACAGGTAGCACCAGCGTCTCTGTGTGGCCACAGTCCATCACAAGAGCAGAGTTGATGCCCAAAGTCATGATGGCCATGAGGTGACTTGGGGCAAACAGCACAGAGGGCACCTGGAAAACACCATCAAAGAATAACACACTGTAGCTCACACTCACTATCAAGGTTGTCAGTAAAGTTAAAAAGACGTGTGCTATTGCAGGACTTTCTTTACTGTAGTCAAGCTGAAGTTCCTATACTTTTCAAATTGATGTGGAAATCACATTTATTGTATATTTAAACAAGTAAATTTCTTACATGCATTAACACTTCTTCAAAACGTGTTCGGCAGCTTCTATAAAACACTGATCTGCTTGGTTTTCATACCTCAAACTGTTTGAAGAAAACCTTGGTGAGAGTCTCTCTGAAGTGAGACGGGCAGAGGATGGACTCGATGATGACCACTCTTCTGTCTCGAGGGTTCACCAGCAGGTGCCTGATTGAGACAAATGGGAGGACAAACATTGATTCGATGAGGCTGGACCATTCCATTTTTCAGCTAAAAGCAGTATATGTTCTGTAAAAAAGGATGTTTAAACACTTGCTAACAGCAGCAGAGTCTCACCTGAAGTACAGTAAATGGATAAACTCTTTGAGGATGACATAAAGCTCTTCTGTGTTGATGTTGTACTGAACAACTTTGATGGCCTGAAAGTGACACCACACATTAACACATCATTTTGCAGTCTCCAAACATCCTTCCAAATGATTACACTCAGCAAAGCACAGCGGTGTCTCACCTGTTGCTGTCCCGGTTTCCGGATCTCGCTCGGAATTATGAACCTGGGCCCCGTTTCCCCCGCAAAGCCACATCTGCAAGAAACAGAAAACGGTCAGCAGAGCAGCTAGAGGGCGTGCAGAGAAGATCGAGATGTTTACTTTTAGTTGTTCAATATTATTACTAGCAAGAATAATGCAATCAGTCACCTTTTTTAAGGCTCCTACACGTTCTATGATACAAGCAAGAGTCGGGACTGCATACAAAGACTTGGCTTAAAGATCCCATATTATAAAAAAGTGAGATTTTCATGTTTTTTTTATTATAAAGCAGGCTAAAGTCCTATATAAACACTGTGAAAGTATCGAAACACTCAATCCACAGGGAAATACACACAGCCCGTATTCCGAAACTCTGCATTTGAAACAAGCTGTCAGGATTTCTGTCCATTTGTGATGTCACGAATATACAATATTTAGACCCTTACACAGATTTAAACGTAAACATTCTAAATGTGTCCCAGTTTATTTCCTGGTTGAAGTGTATGTGAATGTCTTCAGCTGGCAGGAAGTACACATGGACCCAAGCTGTTGCCTAGCAACGCAATTCTGTTGCAATTCCGTTGCAATTCCGTCAAAATGCGGTAAAACAGAGCGTTTAAGACAGAGGGTAAATACAGGCATATTCAAGCTGACAGTATGAGGAAAATAAAAGTTTTTTTGAACATTAAAGCATGGAAACATGTTCTAGCAGAAACACAAAATACAAGTATGAACCTGAAAATGAGCATAATATGGGACCTTTAAAGGGTTACATAATCATTTTAGCAAGTTGCATTTAAAAATAACGGAGCAGCTCTGTGTCAAATGATGTGGGACAGAAATTGTAGACAAAGAAATCATTATTAAAAAAGAAGAACAGTCCTCTTGATCTTCATGTGACTTGCCTCAGGCCAGTTTCTCATCTTGATAATATAATACATTTGCCTACAATTTCAGCAAGATGATATTCACTGCCAGCAAAAAAAATTAAGAATTGTATTGTATAATTTTTGGTAAATCTTCAGCGATGTGCTCATCGTAAATATGTATTATATAATATATTTATAATTATATATAATTATAATTTTTGTATGCCTTTACCTCTCCTGTGTTTCACTCTGTTTGCTGATGTTGCTGCTTTGACACCTGAATTTCCCTCCGAGGATTAATAAAGGTTCATCTTATCTTATCTTATCTTATCGTAAATACCCTAATTGTGGGGAGATGTGTAAGATATAATGACAGATGAAGTGACTTTTAGTATCAGACAGCTTTCAGATGAGCAAAAACCTATTTAGGTCACTCAAACAACAGTCAACAATGGAGCAGTAGTTTTATCTCACAGTGGATAAATGACAGAAACCTAGTCTGGTCTGAATTCTGGTTTAAATTGGCTCATTGTTTGAGATTTACCCAAATACCTAGGGTGTTGAAAAGCCTTCATCTGACAGTGTAACTGTGCTACCTGCTAGTTTAGCTCCTTATAGCTAAACACTGACATGACTAATGTTAGTGAGCATTGACTGGACGGCTTACTGGCTAACGCAACAGCATTTACCACCAGTATATATACATGTTTATACATCATGTGTTTATGAAGTTTATCTCTGTATTGGTTGCTTAGAGACAACAGATATGTACGTTAGCATATTATGCTAACCTATATATATAGTTATTTGTTAACTAGACGTGCTACCAGCTGATACTCACTTTGTGTAAGCTGCTCCTAAGTCAATAACGATGGCAGTCTTCTCTCCTCCACTTCCCAACCCATCAAATAATGGCATTTTATTAGTTTGTTAGATAAAGTCAGTGTTGAGCCAGTTAGCATCAACAACACATCAGTTGTCTTCCGGTTGGGCTGGGTTGCGGTCCTCAGGAAACGCGATGACGTCACGTGGATTGCCTGATCACAAATACGCTCAAAATGATTAGAACGATGGAAACCTGGGGTTCGAATCCCACCTGTCTCAAGACTATCAATTCAATTCAATTTGCTTTATTGATCATGACTGTCAGGTGAACAATATTGCCAAAGCGTCAATTCAATAATAAATAAAAATAAAAAAAGAACAAAATAAAAACAAAAACATATATATACACATATATACAATTCATTAAGCAAATTACAATATATAGATATTTAAAAAGAACATGCATGTAAATGGAAGAAAACAAAAAATAAGTAATTAATGTTTGTTGTGTCAATAAAACAAACAAACAAATACAAAATAATAATACAAATATATTGCAATATCAAAGGATAAATGTAAAAAACAACAACAACAACAACAAAAAAATCTATGAAGTAGAGAGTAAATAAAAGGTAGAGTGGGATTTACATCTATTATGTGTTGTTGTTGTGGTTGTCTCTTAGGCTGTGACTATCATTACATGTCAAATAAAGGCCTAAAAAAAATGAAGAAATAGCCTTCAATTCAAATGTATTTTCGGCATACATAATTGTATTACTTTTCATATATTGCAGATATATTGTTGTGCTGTGATGAGTCGTGTATTGTATATTATGTATTTTTTGAAGCGTTGAAAATTCCTGTATTCTAGGGATAACTGGTAACAGTGAAGAGCTCAGTTGAATGAAAATGAATGATAAATTAATTGTAAACTGATATAAACTTTCTTAAAGATCCCATATCATGCTAATTTTCAGGTTCATACTTGTATTTCGTGTTTCTACTAGAACATGTTTACATGCTGTAATATTGAAAAAAAACAACTTTATTTTACTCATGCTGTCTGCCTGAATATACCTGTATTTACCCTCTGTCTGAAACGCTCCATTTTAGTGCATTTCAACGGAATTGCAAAGGAATTGCATTGCTAGGCAACAGTTTGGGTCCATGTTTACTTCCTGCCAGCTGATGTTATTTACATACACTGCAACAGGAAATAAACTGAGACACATTGAGAATGTTTACGTTTAAAACCATGTAATGGTCTAAATATTGTATATTTGTGACATCACAAATGGACAGAAATCCTAACGGCTTGTTTCAAACGCACAATATCTGAATATGGCCGTGTGTATTTCTCCGTATATTGAACGTTTTGATAGTTTAACAGTATTTATATTGCACTTAAACCTGCTTTATAATCTAAAAGACCTGAAAATCTCACTTTTTACAATATGGGCCCTTTAAAAAGGTCTAACGATTGTCCCTCTGACTATTTACAAAGATGTAACTCATGGATGCTGATGGTGTACGCTCACTGGGCCACCACATGAGGTCACTGGAACTTTTTCTGTGTGTACACCAACTGCCAGTTTTGCTGGTTTGTCTAGAAGGTTCTCATATCAAGACTAATATCTCTGGTCCCCACGGGAGTCACATTTCTCTGGAGGGAAACACTAGCAAATTATTATACCATTTGTTTAACAATTAATTACCACATCCTTAGTACTAAGCTCATGCATGCACCTGCTCATATGTTGTGCTATTTTGGAATAATTGAAAGGGCCAGTGTAGTCACACAGAAATGAATCAGCCATCGACAAAACATTTCTTTATTTCTATAAATAGAGCTTCATAATAGCCTATGTTCACAATAAATGGCATGTAAAACCTGGGAGTGCATATGAATCACTGTAAGAACATGCGGATCATCACAGATACCGCTTCACTCCTTGTTTTCTAAGAGAGCTATTTTACAACAAACAGACTACAATATCATGAACATAACCCACGTAGACTCCTTTTGTTAAAGTTTTCTTAATTAACTATATCTTTTGCAGATCTGTTATTATGAGATATGAGGTTGAAATCATATATATATATATGATTTCAACCTCATATCTCATAGTATAGTATAGTAGTATAGTATTAACCAAATTCCTGTTTACATTCAATTACAATTAATTTTGCAATTCCTATGCACCCGTCGACCATAAATTTATATTTTTTCATTTTATATTTTATATAGGCTACGTGGTATTTTTAAATGCATTACTCAATGAAATATTTGTTAAATCTTTTTATTGCATGAAAATGTATTTATGGTGTTGTTACTATGGCACACCAAAGACAACAGTTAGTGTTAATTTACTGTTAAAATGAAAATGATTTCAGCTGAATTTACTGTGTTGCCCTCTTTTTGATATTGGCCCATTTTACCTGAACATTGTGTCGTAGCTCAAGAGGGAACCTGCGGATCTCATAATTCCAAAACAATCGTACTTTTTTACATTTTTTTTTTTTAACAATTCAATATTTAAGAGACCTATGCCAATGTATAAAAAATATCATTACATCTCATGCATAGCTTATTTTGATGGTCCTATAAATCATTTACTAAAAAAGTCCACTCCATATTTCATCCATTTATATTCTGCACAATTTTTATGTCTTAGATTAATTTTTCCTCTTTTATTTGCATCATTTTCTTTTTTATACATATTTAATGTGCACTCTTGGAGGGAGCCTTGAAAGATTTCCATTGCCAACTACTGCTTCTCTGTAATCATTGTGCACATGAACAATAAAGAACTTGAAACTTGAAACACAAGTAAGGCCTATACTGCTTTTAATCTAATTGATGCATTATTATTATTATTTTAAACACTACATTTGCCTCTATTGTAACAGAGGTGATTACATTTAGCAATAAATAAAAAAATCATATAATATTTGAATAAAACTCTCTGAGAGTATTGTGCAACATTTAAGTTGAGGTTAAGGAGCTGTCCATTCAGCACCACCAGGAGCCTCGGATGACCCCTTTGGGAAAGATCATGACAACATGAACTGCTGATGATCATCCGACAAGGAATAGATGTACTGGGAGGTAATATAGTTATCATGAAGCAGATGTCGGTTTGAATAAAAATCTGCAGTTTTGATTGAAGCATTTGGTGGCAGCACGTCTGTTAAGCAGGCGGACATACGTAGAGAGAGAAGACTTCCAGTCAGTGACGCCGAGCTGCACAACAACAAGCCTCTCCTTCAGCTGCCTTTTATCCTCAATTTGTATCCGTGCGAACTGCAATTTCTTGTGCACACTGCAAGAGAAACTGTGCGTCCTCCAGGCTCAGCGATCCATCATGAACTCTGCAAGGTATTTATTATTTTCAGCCTTTAATTGTTATGCATCTCCAGAATATGATGCGCTCTAATACATAAGAATGCATGCATTGTAATCTCTCTCTGTGGAGGCTCTGATTAGCTCCAGTATGCTGATTCTGATTCTGCAGTGTGAATTTGTTTACAGTCCGAAAAAAATGCTCGAGCCACATTATGTTGTCAGGTGGTGGTGGTGGACGCAAATGCACGAGCATCCCTGCTGGTACACCGTATTGATCACACCGGGGAGGTGCGCATGCAGGCAGAAACGTGGGTTGTATTGTGACATTGTGTTGGACTATCTTGAGCATCATCAGGGCTGGGTGATGATTTCTCTGTCTGACTCAGGCAATATGACAGGGTGTCACCCTGCGAACAGTGTCGTTTCTCTTCCTTTTCTACAGCATTATTAGGTGATTATTGCTGTCAAATGCACCATGCACAGCCTCTTTTTTTATCCAATTTGGTAATGTGCATATATTGTGCTCTTTTTTAGAGAGAGATGCGGGCTTGTGTAGTTCTAACATTCATGGATCCATCTGTAGAGGATCCTAGAGGATAGAAAACCTGGTGCTATTTATAGGTGAAGTGCGGAGGGGTGCTAAGGATTGCTGTGTCAGATTCCCTCTCTCTCTCTCTCTCTCTCTTTCTCTGTTTGTCACTCTCCCTCTCTCGCTCTGTGTGTGTGTGCTCTGCATTTCCTTCTGTTTATACAAAATTAACACAAGAGATGAAATGGAATTTCATCCGAATTATCCAAAAAATGGTGCAGCTGCAGCATCAAAACAAAGGCATGCAGTGATGCACAGTTAATCCTGTTCTCTCTGCTTATCACAGGCTATATATGAAGTGCTATATTTGCATTCTGACCCTTTAATCTGCACACACACTAAATGTGCCCTGTCACCTATCTTCCTTCCTTCCCTTCTGCTTTTGTCTCTCTGTCCACATGTCTGCCTGGGTGGCAACGTGTTGAAGGAAGTAGCAGAGCAGGGTCTGTTCACACTTTTATCATTCGTGTCCACTCTCAGCAGGCACTGAGACGAGACAGAGATGCTGATGTCTGGGACGCTCCATCACCTCCTCCTCCTCATCTTGGCCGCTGGGACCTGTCTCTGTGTCTACGGCACCCCTGTCCACCTCCCAAACTTCACCCACACACAAAACTGTGATGGACAATGTGCCAGCTCAACGGTTGGGTCAAAGTCTGATCCCTCAGATACAGAACATGTGACTGGCCTGATACTGAATGTAGGTGCAGAAGGAGGGGCTGGCCCACATGGACGACCTGAGGGGATAGATGCAGTGACGCAGACGGGAAACGGGGACAGCCGCGATGGAAGATCTGGGCCGAGCGAGGCTGTCGGAGAGGAGGAGGCATGGAGCCAAAGGGAGAAGGTCGGGAGCTCATCCGAGATGGGAGACGCTGAAAGACAGTCGGAGGCGGCTTCGGTGCTGTCTGTTGGTCCAGAAGGTATAAAGGAGGACGCACCTGTTACCAGTGAGCCTGTGTTGAGTCCTACAGGTGGGAGGAAGCTGTTGGATGGATTTTCAGCCTCCTCCACGGCGCCGCCACAGCTGAGCATCCCAGCCAGGGAGGGCAAAGGTCAAGGTGAGGAGGAGCAAACAAAACCACCTGGTTATGGTGATGCTCTCCAGGATAAAGACCCAGAAACAAGCTCTACAGAACCTACAAATCCTGGAGAGCGGCTCCAGAAACTGACCTCCCACAGCTCCATCCCGCCCACGGTCTTTTTCTCCCCTCGGACCTCCACACATTCGTCCATTTGGGGCCACGATGGAACCATATCATCCCTCCCGGACCCCTTGCTGCCTGAAATTGGACCCAACATGATGCCCAGAGAGGACGGACCAGAAAGCCTGTGGACTGAGGCAGCAAGGCCCAGTGGAGGTAAGTCAGAAAGATTAGAAAAGCATGTTTTGGGGGGTAAAACTTTCTGTAATCCCTTTTTCCAACATGTCCAAACTTACAAAATCCCCTGCTGTGTGCTTTGCAGTCTTTGTCACCTTCCACAACAAGCTGTACTCTGAGGCTTGCTGGAGTTTGCAGGGTTTCAGGAGGCTTCATTAAAAAAGTGAGGCGGAAATGAAAACGACACGTCTAGTGGCAGAGATTGCCTTTGATGATTGGCAAAGAAAAGGCGCCCCGCTTTTCCACGCTCCACTTTGAACCCCAGCTGGGACCCGTGGCGGTCTAATTACTTTCTATTCCTGACTCGAGCCGGGAAAAAAGAAAGGAACACGATTGCTAGGAATGGGCTGGTGGCAGGGTGTGTTACACAAGTCTTTAGAGGATTCAACCTATCTATACACCCCCCCTCTCAAACCTCCTCTCTTCCTTCCCCACCCTTCACATTCCCCATCCAGACTATTGTAAAGAAACAGGCAGGTTATTATTCAGGGAGGCAGAAATGGATTAAAGGAGTCTGCCTGAGCCAATATGTGTTCCCGCCGTCCATTTGGGGATTGTCTGTTTGATGAAGCTTCCTCCCAACAGAAAGGAAGCTGACAAAAAAAAATTCCCAAAACAGCATTATGTAAAAGGATTGCGGCCTTTATAAGCATTTTTCAGCCTACTTTAGAAATGCTTTGGACTAAAGGAAATGCCTGAGAGATAGGCAGCGGCAGTGTCTCCACTGACAGCCCCCTCTGTGGTCGCCTCTTATCTAGAAAGAACTATTTTTCGAACAATCCTCCTTTCATTGTGTCTGAGCTGAACTCGGCTCTGAGAGGGTGCTTCTAATGAGAAAAGTGCACGTCTAAAGAGGTGCCACTTTCAAAAAGTTGCATTCTGTCATAAATACTTGAGTGCTGAATGCTGTTTCTGCTTTGCAATAGAAAATATTTTCAGCCGAGTTGCGTGTAAAGAAACTGCTCATTTATTTGCCCTAGTTTACTCACTGAAAACATCATTTTTCAGCCTTCAGTATTTCACATCCAAACAAGTTCACCCTTTCTAAATGAAATACCATCCTGATCCTCATCCTGTCTCATGTGCTACAGTGGACACCGTGGTCCCGCCGTCTCAGGATGAAGCCACCGAGGGTACCATGTCATCAGAGGCGCTGCCTCTCATCTTTGAGCCTTTTGAAGATGTCACACCAGAGGGGGCGGCGGCAGCGGTCACCCTGGTGCCCGGCAGCGCTCAGCCTCCCGTTGCCATGGCGACCGGAGGAATGCCTCAGTCAGAGGCGGACCTGGACCAGCTGGTCACCGTGGAGACAGACAGCGACGGCCCCTCGCAAGCCCCGCTGATGGGGCTGATACCAGACTGGACGTCACCTTGGCAGACGTCTGGCGGGGAGCTCCTGGAGCCGATGGGCTCTTCGGGTCCGTCTGTTTCACAGCGGCCAGCCGGGGCTGAGCTGGAGGATCAGTCTGAGAGAGGTGATGTGGCAGGACCAGAATGAATGAGTGAATCTTAATGTCAACATAATGCTCTGTGGAACAATTACTTAAAGCAGCAGTGGGTAGAAATGGAGCAATTATGATTAAAAAAAGTTATTTTTATAAAATGGTCACTATATCCCGACAGTAGTGCATGAGCCATCTGAAAAAAGTCATGTGCCTCTGTGTCCTAACAACGGCATCTGCAAGATTTCACAGACCGGAGGAAAACAACCAATCAGAGCCGAGCTGGAGCCTTGCCGTCTCTGAGCAGCTGTCAATCACTCGCAAACTCCGATCAAACGGTTAAACTAGGCAGCACTGATCAAATATAAGATCAATATTCTGTTACTGTAATGCCTATTGCTTTATTATCTCTCAGAACACTTGAGTTACAATATGCTGAAAGGTTATTATGGACTATTTGCCCTGTCTACTGCAGGTTTAAGTACCACGTATCTTTTTAGTTTATTCCCTCTAGGCAGCCACTGGTTGGTATTCGTGTCACTTCAGCATTAATGTGAACTTGTTGAGACTTGAAAGTCTAATTAGGCATCTTGTACTTGGAGACACATTATTACACTGCACTTGTGCACACAGTGAGTTAAAAACCTTTCTTGCTTTCTCCTCGGGCCGTGTAATTTGTAACGTGTAGGTGCTGGGAGGACACCGAACCTTGAAGAGAACTTGCCCACCGCCGGCCCCTACCTCTCATCCCTCCAGCATGCTATGACAACGGTAACCATGGCAACCCATCGGCCGGCGCACAGATCCAGATCAGGATTGGAGGAGATGGAGTCTGAGGGTAAGACGAGTTTTAACTGAAAAACATTTTCATTATCTTTTTTTTTTATTTTCAATCATATAAATGTGATCTTTTCTTGGCTGCTGAATGGGATCGTTTTAATTTGGTTTCCCCACAGAGGAGCAAGATGAGGATGAGGAGGATGAGAACTCTGAGGAATCGGTGGAGGATGAGAGCGAAGAGGACCTAACGGAAACACCTAAAGCATCCTCGAGGCAGCCTCCGTACAGCCTCATCCCTCCGCCTCCTGTCTGGGTTCAACGCAACCAGGGGCTGAGTATGACAACATATGGTTTATAAATGATCCTTTTATAAGCCCTGGAATTTAGCATACTGTATTTAATGCATACTGTATTTAAGTGACCAGAAACATTTAAACTACCACTATATAGAGAGAAATGGTGCTACATCTGTGGCTCTTTTCTTCCAGTGAGAAGCTGGGTCGAGCTGATCAGAGAAAAGGTAAGACTGCCCCCTGCTGCCCCGAAAAAGTCTTGGTTGTCCATCACAAAATGTTGCTCCCTTACTAAATAGTGTTATGGATAAAGCTGGTTATATTCTCTATTTCTTTAGTCTTATCTGTTAGGCTGCGTAGATCATCTTTCTTCATCCAGGCAAATTAACCACCACTGTTTTTGAGAATTTGGAGTATGACAAAGATTACCTGGATTAGACTTGTTTGTTCCGTTTTGACAGGGCCGGTTTAAGGCATAGGCCATATAGGCGGTCGCCTAGGACGCCACCTTCTGGGGGGCTCTGGTTATTATTTTTTTTAAATGCTGGTGGGCACCCTTCCTTATTTTCTGCATTGAGGTTACAAATGAACAAAGAAAGAAAGAAATACACTTTTCAGCCCTGTAACTCTCTTTCTCTCACTTTGTCATCTGCCCGGCCGCACTTATTTGTAAATAAAAGTGTAAATTGTAGTGAAAATGACTGAACACTTAAAAGCCAACAATATCAGGGACCAATTGTACATTTATATTACAATCAATAGAGTTATTTATGAAAATCTTAATTGTTGTCTTAAAACCATTGTGATGTCTGATGTGTGTTGCAGTTTACGGGGCTAGGGTTAGGGTTCTGGGGGGGTTGAACCCTAACCCTAGAGCGGTGGGTGGGGGGCTCCAAATCCGAAATTCGCCTATAAGGCACCAAAATGGCTAGAACCGGCCCTGCGTTTTGACCTCTCTGTTTGACCTCAACCACGCCAGGCGGGTTACGTGTCTGGGATGTTGGCCCCCGTGGGCATCGGCATCACCGGGGCCCTGCTAATCGTCGGCGCCCTCTACAGCATCCGGATGATTCACCGCAAGAGAAGGAACAGCTTCAAACACCAGAGGAGGAAGGTCAGGCAGCCAGAGGTCAATACCCCACTTGGATTTATCACTTAATACTTATTTCACTTGTTATCGAGGATCAATCTTGTGATTAAGTATTACGTTTTATTCTTCCTCCCCCAGCAACCTCGAGAGCCCGGGACCAGCCGCCAGGATCAGGCCATGCTGCTGGCCGACAGCTCTGAGGATGAGTTCTGATGAGAACTCCTTTCGTCGGTGACCGATGATGGCTGACGCTCCTGTAAAAGGGGGCTCGGCAAACACCCCCATTGCCATGACTACCGCATCTCCAATCACCCCGGGCTGTTTGGCTATGACTCATCTGATCCACAGTGTGACTGAGTTGCCTATAGGGCACAATTTGCACAGGCTGCACAAAGGTCAGCTTTGTATACCCCCCCCCCCTCCCCTTACTAAAAGTACCAATGTGAGCACTTTTCTGAATGTTGTCAGGTGATGTTGACACTAATGGCTTGGCAGGGCTGGCGTCACTTTGACATCAAAAATATGATATTGCTGCTCGTAAAAAGCAGGGTATTAGCAGGATGACAGGGTTGCTGGTAAATTGTTGAGTTGAGGGGGAAAGTGTCGACCAGCGGGTTTTCTGTCAAGTAATAAAAAAAGGGCTGTAGAGAGTAACATTACATAAACGATGTAAATATATGTACTGTATATGTAGCTGACTTGTGGTCAGTCGTTTTAGTGTAAATACAGTTTTATTTCTTGCTACACATCTAGGATATTTAAAGGAATTGTTCAACATTTTGGGAAATATTTGCTTTCTTGACGGGAGTTAGATAAGATCGACTCTCAGATAAAAATGTGGTATCTATCGTCTCATCTAACTCTCGGCAAGAAAACGAATAAGCGTTTCTCAAAACGCTGAACTATTTCCTTGAAGCAAGATTTCCACACATTTCAGAAACCAGTGGAGGAAAAAGTACTCAGAACTTTTACTTAAGTAAAACTACCAATACCATGATGTATAAGTATTCCATTACAAGTAAAATTCATTTAAAATCTTATTTAAGTAAAAGTACAGAAGTATTATAATCAAAATGTACTTAAAGTATCAAAAGTAAAAGTACTTATTTTGCAAATTATATATTATTATATTTATATAATTTTATATATTATATCAGTAGTTTAGTTCAGTGGTTCCCAACGATGAGGTCAGACTCCACAGGGTCACAAAATAAATCTGAGGGGTCATGAGATGATTAATCGGGTAGAAAACAGAAAACAAAAATTTCTATTAATATTTTGGACTCTTCTTTAATCTTTGATTTTTATTGAAATGTTGGATTCAAACAGTTATTTAAAGGAACATATTTGGAAAAAGTCAGGGGGGCAAACTAGAGAGCAGCCACTGGTTTAATTTTTAACAAATGTATTTTATAAACTGATCATATGTTTTTTTTTTGTAACTATATCTGTCAGATAAATGCAGTGGAATAAAACGTACAATATTTCCCCCTGAAATGTAGTGGAGTAGAAGTATAAAGTAGCACACAATGGAAATACCCAAGTACAGTACACATACCTCAAAGTTGTACTTAAGTACAGTACTTGAGTAAAAGTACTTAGTTACTTTCCACCACTGTCAGAAACCTTCACATACAATTCATTTGAATTAACGCTTTGTTTAAATGTGAATTTTGTGGAAATGTAAATGTTTTATTCAAAGGCATTTGTTCATTAAATTTACTGTGAGACGCACATACAAAATAATCCTACAAAAGTATGTAGCATAAAACAGATTTTGATGTACAATATAACTCTGATATGAATTCATTGTTTTGCCACACATTTTTTAAAGTGCGTGACTATTAAGTCTATTCATACACGTTGCAGAGACTTCGTTCTAATGAATGAAGCGTTTCTGTTGGCTGGAAAAGCACAACATTGAAGACTCTGGGGCCAGAAGTTCATGTTTTCACAAGAGATTTTTTTTTAACCAGCTCATTTTTGCACAATAGTGGCTTTTGTGTGTTAATCTGGTTCAGACAAGGACCATATAAATATAAAGGAGACGTTTTGGCCAACAGAGATGGGAGATACAATGATCTATGTTGTCTAATCAAGTCCTTGCGTTTTGAGAAAAATTAAGAGGAATCACTTAATAAAACCTCTCTGTTGTAGTTCAGACAAAAAAGACGGAAGAAGTATTTGAACACTTCTCAGTTGAGTCATGTTTGTAACACCAAAAGTCTCGTCTTTTGTTCAAAGGAAACATATTTTCTGTAACTTCATGAGCCATCTGATATGCTTCATGTACAACCGCCTGTTTATATGCAATAATGCTGTTTTAGGGTTAAGTGTGATGTAAAATAGTGGACACTTTTTTTGTCTCTTCATGTAGATACTAAACATGTGATCAAATAAACAACTCTTTTAGATGTCTGATTGTGACTCTTTCTTATAAACACAGCTTACGAATGTGAATGATTTTAAATGAGAACCACTCCAGACAGCAGACAAGATAAACCCAGTTTACAGCATTAAAAAAATCAAATAATTTATTTCTGTGTTCTTTTTCCACATTAAATAAAAGCTATCGGACATTTCCAGATCAAAATCAAGAGAGGGGACGGGGAATAGGAACAGGGGGAACAGAAATCTGACATGCAAAAAACACCTTTTGCTCTCCCCCTTTTGCACACTTGGTGGATGGCGGTGGCAGCGGCGGAGGCGGTGCAGGCCGCCCCCAGGAAGCCCCTGTGGTTGGTTGGTTGAAGGGGACCACAGCTTTTTGTGGTGCAGCATGACAGCCAAGTTGTTCATCTGACCCGCAAACTGGTTTTCTGAGGGGGAATTTATAATTATAACACTAGAAATGTAGGATGGCAGATGTCGCCCCCAGGTGAGGACAGAGAAGTCGGGGGTTGTTGATTGTTAGAATACCTGGATAGCACAGCGGACGCCCAGGAGGAGGAGGAGGAGAGAAAAAAACTGCCTCCGACATCTGTGAACACTGAACTGGCATTGTCAAGTCAAAACGTATTCCAAATGCATTGTCAGAGAGAGCCGGGTAAAACTACGCAACACCACAGGCCATGGCTACAAATTGATATTGATGACGAAGCCCTTCAGTCTGTGATCATGAGCTAAACGGAGCCCTTTGGCTCTGTGTGACAGGCTGTAATGCCCATATGGAACTGCCAGAGTTTCACAGGAGTAAAACCAAAAAAAAGAAAGATAACAGACACGTTTCCTTCAAAAATCTGAAACACCTCCTCGTACTGACAGCTGGTTTTGAAAGACAGGTTCAAATTGTGAGGTGTCGCCTATCCTGTCCTTTCATCCGTCAGTAGTCACTGTATAAAAGAAGAAAAGGTCCGGACAGTGAGGGGGGGGGGGGGGGGGGGGGGGGAAACAAGTGTCCCACGCAGGGACAGAAACCTCCAAAATAAACCAGGAAGAGTTTACACGGGGCTGATGATTGAAATTTAAAGTGTCAGATGAGCGGTAAAAGTAATAGTTGGTGTTCTAGAGCGTTTTCGTTATGCCCACTATGAATCGCTCGGAATTCTCATCTCACCTCTGGATGGGCTAAAGTAGCACAGAAATTCAAAAATAAAAATCCAATCTGATAAATCAACCCAAACCGCCCCCCTTCCAAACAGGTGATTCACAAAGAAACATGCTCTCAATATATCCGAGGAATAGAACAACACTCGTATACAAATCTGAAAAAAAAGAAAAGAAGAAAAATAGGTCATCTGATCCATTGTTCCAAACGCACACAAACATACATACATACACACACACACACATACACACATACACACATACACAGGCTGTTATGAGGGTGGCAACTCTGTAAACATCTACTCTCTCTTTCAGTCCTGGGCTCCGGGGGTGAAATGTCTCAGCTGGACTGCTGAGAGGGGGAATAAACCCAAAATATGAACTGTAGTGTCAATCATGGAGACGAGCTCATCAGTCCTTAAATCATTAAAACTACCATGAATGCTTGCTTGCAGACTTGTGTAGTCAGTATTTTGTAGCAGATTTTACTCCGATTGGGCCACGTGGCAGTGTCGTGCAGTGCTTTCTACTCTGAATATTGTCGGCAGGATAAAAGCACGCGGATGTCCAATTGCATAAGTTGACTTAAAGGAGCAATATGCAGTACTGACAGCTAGCGTTTTAAAATGGGTACTGCAGTCCAAATTCAAAACATTGGATCCGTGACCCCGTCCTCTCCTCTAGTGTGATAGCAGTTAGCATGTGTTAGCATTACGGTGTTAGCCTCTGGCCACCAGTAGGGAAGTCACAGTGAGGAAATGTGCCCACCGGTTAATAAACTTGTGACAACACCAGTGTTACAAATTATTACGGGCAAGTAATGTAATCGATGTAGGCCCGACCACCGCGTACCATCGACTACCGCGGCAAGCCTAGCCACCAGCAGTAGTCGGGATCACTTTACCGGCTATGTGTCCCAAATACTTGCTGCCTTGATAACCCAGCTGCACACGAACCACAGAGATGTGCCGAGGCTTTTCAGATCGGTAAAATCTAAAGTTATCTCTAATGATCGGTTTGCTTGAGTTGCTAGGTTCCATGGCTGCAGAAGGCTGTGTTTACATGCCAATTTGTTTCATTTGTGGCAACGAGGTGTTGAAATGGGCAGTGGACGGGACCACAACGGCCAAAGCACGTTTCGGACCAGAATGGAGATTTCAAAAGGAGAACATATTGGCTGTAGCATTGTTGTCGGAGAAACCAAATTTGAATTCAGCATGTTTCCTTAATCTCTGATGAAATGTCATGGTCATTTTTTTATTTATTACAGTAAATATATTACATATTGGTCCTTTAAAAAGTCCTAAAAAAACAACCTGTGATGTAGGTTGCTTTCCAATTTGAAAGATCAAAACTGATTTAGGGTTTATCCTCCCCTCAACCATCAACCAAACTGTCTCCTGCCTGTTCTATCACATTGAGCACTAACTGAAATCCTGGAAAGCTAAAAAAAAAAAAAAAAAAGTGTGTGATTTGTTCCTTTCTGTTGTCCTCATTAGGCTGGAACAAAACACAGCACCTCAAAGGCTATGATTTTCCTGTGCGGGGCCTCTGAAAGTAGAGAAATAAAAGTCTAACAGATCCACGCCATTGTCAAAATAACATGACACACACATTCATACGTACACATACACACTGCAGCAATTTCCAAAGAAGTTCATCTGACCTTTGTTCATATTACTTTAAAAAAAGAAAAGAAAAAGCAGTTGAAGCAAAACTTTTTTCGCCATAATTAGTGTGGATTGGAACGCCCGGGTGCATCTATGTGACGCGTTCCACGTTGGAGATCTTAAAATGTTAGCGAGGTTGGATGTGCATCGAGTTAGGAGGGCACCTGGGAAGTGCATTGTGGACTCAGCCGCTTACGAGCAGCATACAGGTGTATATTAGACAATCTAAACAAAGCGAACAAAAAAGAATAAAATATAATCTGCTAAGAATACTTGTCTATTTTCCTTTTTTTATCAAGAGATAAACACACGCACACAGCATACTCAAACAGGATTCCAGCATTTGTAACACTTCGCTTCCGGCCTGGTGCCGACGAGCGCGGACCGGAAGCGGGCCGAGGCTGCAGCGTGACGCCCGTTTAGCGGGCGCGTCGCTGCAGTCGCGGCTGAGAGTGCTGATGGTTTGAGTGGCACTTGCAATGAGGAGAAATAATCTTAAAAAGGAGTAAACTGAGACGGCTAGGACACATTTGACCGCACCATCATTGGCAAGGAGTCTCTTTAAAAGACTCTCCTTTTTGGGGGATTTTGCAGCGGCTGGCAGTGCATTCGGGGAAAACATCTGCAAAAATAGGAAGAATTGAACTCCTCACCCATACTGTCAGGGTTTGATGATAAGAGATTTAGTGAAGGTGAAGGACAGTGAAGCAAAAAAGACGGCAGATCCACCAGTTTGAGGTGCTAATGGAGAGATTTGTTTCGATCAACTGCTCTGCACCGACATGCTTACACCAAAACACAGGAAGGGGTTCGGAGGGTTAGCCTCAGACTGGGTTAATCAGCACACACACACACACACACACACACACTCTTCACACTTTTCCCCGCACTCACATTAAAAATAAATGCATGCATATCTTTACAGGCTTCAGTCCTGGAGGCTGAGGCAGGTGATGGAAACAGCAGCTGCTGCTGCGTCCACCGGACAGGATGGGAAACAAAAACGACAGTACGCACAATTCCTCACACAGTCACACGTTCGCTTGCTCACAGTGTATCCAACCACGCCACGTACACATGCACACGAAAATAAGCCAAACACTCAAAAAAAACATGAGGCAGTACAAACACACAGTCATACTATAGCTTTTTCCGTCCCCCGTCCAACTCACAAGGTTAAAAAAGAAACACAAAAATATTTTCTTCCCAGTCTGTTTTGAGCGCCCCGCTTCCTTGTTTCACGTGTTGTTGTTTTCTTTAAGTCTGTTTTTGTCCCGTGTTCTGCAGGAGGATTTTGCTGTGGTGCCATGTCCTCTGGGGTTTCAGACGCACGTCCTCACTTTGAGCTGCCTCGCACCTCCGCGCCCCGGTTCGATGCGGCATCAGAGCTCGAAGGTCAAAAAAGGTCATCTAGTCCCCAGTCAAGGTCATCCCAGAGACCACCCTCGCTCGCCCCCCTCCTCGTCACAGAAAGTATCAGGGGCCCCTTCATGAGAACATCGGGTGGGATGTCAGTCCGTTTCTGCCTAAACAACAGTTGTTCAGAGGTCGAGGACAAAAAGAGGGTGTGTTTGCGTGTCTATGCATACCTATGTGCATACTCCTTATGTTTGTGTGTGTGTGTGTGTGTGAGTGTGTATATAAGAGTGAAATGACCAGGGCAGAGCTGAGGCTGTGAAGCCGATAGCGTACGAGGTGAACAGCACCCGCTGTCCCGTCTTTCCCCGTCCCCTCTTCTTTCCTCTAGCGGAGCCACAGTTTGAGCCGCAGCGCGTCCACTCCGTTCAGGTAGTATCTGAACAGCCGCTTGTCTCTGACAAAACCCAAGTTCTCGTACAGCTTCAGGGCTGATTTGTTGGTGATTTCAGTCTCCAAAACAACCTGGGGACACACAGATGGCCATGTCAGTAGGGCTGTGGATTGGCAAGAATCTGACAATACGCATCATGATACAGAGGTTACGATTCAGTATAGCGCGATATATTGCAATACAGTAAGTGAGGATATACAGTGCTATTTTTTAAATCTAATTTTAGGAAACTGTCGTATTAAGAACACACCACCATACGCATAAAATCTCAGTAAAAAAGTTTAACAGTAGTTTTGAATGCTTAGCTTATTATTGGAAATTAGATTATTTGCTGTCATAGGATCAATATCAAATTATTCTCTGCTTGTTCAGTGCAGTGGCTAAGCTCTAGAGAGTTCGCCTCAGAAAAAACTCACAACTCTAAACCTGTCTTAGTTACAAGTTGTAACTTGGCAGCTAGCATGCTAGCCTCCAATACTTCCAAGAGTCAGCTGGGTTTAGCACATAGTTACAAAAAGTATGCAAAGCCAGTAAATTAGCTTTAAGGAAGAGACCTGACGTCTTAGATGCTATGTGTAATCTGCAGGGTCAGCTGTTGTTGGTCAAGAATAGCTTCAATGAGTAACCTAGCTGCTGATTACAGCACAATGTATAGTGTTCTTTATCTATGAAGTGGGGTTTTATGAGGTACTTATCCATAGTCAGTGTGTTACCTACAACACGCCCCGAGTTTTGAGAGACAGACAGGAGTTACCGCACGGGAGCAAAGCAATGTAATGCTGTGGACGGGGCCGGCAGCAAAACAGATTTTAGCTACGTAAAAGAAAGGCTCTCCTAAAAAAATAAACCTCGGTTGAAATGTACGTACAAAGGGGCTGTATGCTATACAGTCCATGTTTCTGATGGAGAACTGAAGCAGTTTTCTATGCTCTCGCCAAAGCCACCAGTAATTTTACCTCTGAGAACATGGGTGTTGCTGGTCTACCGTATCGTTAGTTAGTTTGTATTATTGTGTGACTTTGGTGACTTTGAAATAACCAAAGTCAAACAAAAACACACAAACAAACTAACTGATCGAGGCAGCAGTAGACTAGCAGCTCCTGTGTTCTGCGAGGTGAAATTACAGGTTTTACAACGGCTTCAGTTCCCCGTCGGAAACAGCTGTCTTATGGCAAAGTAAAGTGGTGAAAATACTCTAAATGTAGCGTACACTTAAACTGATATAGATTTTTTTAGGTGAGCATTTCTTTTAGGTGCTAAAATACATTTTGCTGCCGGCCCCGCCCACAGAAGTACATTGCTTTGCTTCTGTGTCGGTATTCCTGCCCATTTCTCCAAACTGGGGGCGTTTCGACCTTCATCTACTGTAGGTATGCACTGACTATGGATAAGTACCTCAATACAACCCCACTTTAAAAAATCCAAACTATCCCTCTAAGTTAATATTTAGTGGGGACAATAAAATGAATGGCAGTGTAAAAAATAATCTAATGACATTGGCTGTGATTCAATACTGTGCAGTGATAAAACATGATAATATCTAAGAAGGGTTGACTATTTTTCATAAATAATGTGCACTTTGCTAACCACCATTCCACAAACCATACAAAAGTTCCTCTCTTCCTAGCACCTATTCATTTCCATTCATTGCACTACTACGGTGGCCTTCAGTAACATGTTTTTGTCAAAGATATGTTATCACATAGTAATGCAGTTGCAAGAAGGGATAGTCAAGCCGTCTTTCTTGTTTGTGCTTTCTAGGAAGGTCTGATTATCAAGTTGTAAAATAAAATTTTACTGTCGACAGGCTTTGCATTTACAAGCAAAGCAATTGGGAAATTAAACTCTGAAGACAGACTGAATTTGGTTGTCCAGGATATTTGCCTAGCACCAACAAAGCCACAAACCAATGGGGCCTGGAAGGTTAAACAATCAGTCTTTAAAAAATGTATGGTATGCTTTGGACAATAGTTGGCAGTAGTGCGAGGTGATGCATTTAGTCGATGTTAAGGAAACCTGTATAACCACTAGTACCTGTATGCTTGCTTCAGCTGCCAGGAAACCAAGTTTATGGCTGTAGCAATAAGTGTAATTTTGCAATATTGCAATATTGACAAGCTAACCACAGGGGATGGCAAGCAGCCGCCACAACTGCCATGTTCACGTATTTTCGTTTTTAAATTTTTTGCAATGGGAGCGCCACATTTTTACACTATGCTACAAACGGCAGCAGCGTGATGAGGCACTGAGCGTCTATTCTGCGCTGAGCGCTGCACGTTTAGTATTTTTTTCTGGTCATTGAGAGTTGAAAAATGCTCAACTTTGGGTAAAACTCCACAATGACCAACCGCCACATCCTACATGTAGGCTACAAGTGCTGAAAAACAACAACAGTGGAGGAGAAATCAATATACATAGTCCATCCTCTCTCCCTACGTGCTTCAGCCTTCCCTTCATTCAGAGCAAGTACTCTACATTTTGCCGACATTTTGATATTGCGTATCATAAAAACCAGATGCAACCAAAGCACAGCTGACAAAAACGCTGCGCCTCATTGTCCTGCTGTGTTCCACATTTCACAATGAACATGTATTCAATTTGTTTTAAAACTGTCATCTTTCTCATATAAAAAGCAACAATATAACAAATCATAGCCTAACAATAAGGCTTATTTATACAGCACTAAAATCAGGATAAATAAAGTAATTTGCGGAAAAAAAAGTTGCAATAATACCTCATACCGCGCTGTTGAATCAACCATTATCATGTGGAGGAAATTCCTTCACCACGACAGCCCTACCCAAGTTAAAATGTTTTGTTGGGATCCATACAAAAAACTGTGTGCTGATGTTACAGTGTTTGCGGCTGCTTGATTGATGAAAAAATAAATTTCTATAAAAGGGTGTACTCTTGATACGCTTGTGTGGACACAATCACACCAACAGAAAAATTATTTCTGTTTCATCATCAGTCCTTTGGTTTCAGTCAACAAAGAGATCGGAGAAAGTTTAATACGGGATCTCATTTCCACCTCAAACACCTGCCATTTCTGGAGCTTTCAAAAACTACTTTGTGTATGCGTGTTTGTGCAAGAAGCAGGTGAGTCAGTATGCGGCTATTCAGAGACAAGCAGAGCAAGTGGAATAGTCTGTAGAAGAGGGAAGATACTGAAAGGCTCGGAGTAGCTGACAATCAATCCAAGGTTACCAGCAAACTTAGATGAGTGAAGGACGGGGAGAGAAAACTGGTCCTTGAAATACTACCAGCCATTTTTTTCTTTTGGTTTGTGCTCACATAGAGGCTTTGGTGCTGGGCCAGCGCCAAACTAAAACCAAGAATCATCAGTCGTTCTCAATGTGTTGTTATTTTATGCATAAACTGTATTTTCCAGGGATTTAGGGTTTCTTTTTCAGTATAACCTGGTTTGGTAAATTATAGACTGTCCTCTTGTCTACTGCAACACTTTTACATTGTGAGTGAATACGCTGGCACACAGTTTATGAATGTGTCTGAATATGTCAGGCATAAAGGCCCAGACATACCAACCCGACATCAGAGAACTAGCAGCGACAAAGTCCACTAGTTGTGTCGCCTCACATCGCTTTTGTCTTGGTCAGAAAATTGTACGCTAAGACACCGCAAAGACTGCAGCCGACGGCCAACTACCACGTATGTTCTGTGCCTGCGTGAGATGAAATAACTCTCCACACCAGTAGGTCGCGGTAGTCTGTATTTGTCATTCAAAAAGGGAAACGGGAATACCAAGGAAGGCGAATATGCAAGCCGTTGTTATGATACGTATACGAAACAAAGCAGCGTTTGCCGACCATTTTCTCACTTCATTCCAGATGGGCATGTCGTTGTGAAAATATCAGTGTATTGGAATGATCAGATGAGATGAAGATGAAAAATGAGAAGAGCCTTCTGTGTTTTTCCTCTCGACTTTACTTTGTTTGCTTGCTTTCCTCACGTCCGTTTCATGCACTGATTCGTTTAAGCTGAGCCATCAATCAGTTATCTCTCTCACTGACGAGCTCCGCCGGCAATTCAACATGCTGAATCGGCCGAAAAAACTCTGACACGGGCAGACTAGAGCTGACGGACGCTCACCGACGGGCCCAAATTGTACGACAGCCGACCGTCGGCTTGGTGTGTCAGGGCCTTAAAGCCTATGCATGCTTGCACGAATCCATAAGTGTGTTTCAGGCTTTCTCAAAAACTTCAATATTCTCTGGATGTACTAAAGCATGTTTTGAAAAAGGATCTATGGTCTATGTATCTTACCTCGTCACAGTCACCCTCCACCATGGCATAGATGGCCTTCTTCACAAGATTAGTACCTGAAACAGTCGAAGAATAGACGGAGTCTAAGTCAGTGATGGCACGCAAATAAACAAAACACAAACTTTTAATAAAATAACACTTGACTTTTCATTTTTCTGGCTTGATAGCATAAGAAAGGCAAATAATGTCACTTAAAGGTTAAAGTATAGTGTTACACATCAACTCGGAGTGTATAACTTATCTAAATACTGCATTTGCATAAAGAGATTTGGTTGTCAAAGAAAATACACCAAGACGCTGTTGCACAACTTGGTCTCAGCTCCATATTGTGAAAGGACAGACTATTGTGTTTATTCTGTATGTGGCATGCAGAGTCCAGATCTCACCGATGCTTTTCCTTCTGTGTTTCGAGTCCACGGCCAGCATGGCGATGTAGCCACGACGGAACATCTTCTTGTGCATGTCGAGCTTACATACAATGGCTCCGACACACTCTTGCTCCACCATGGCCTGTGACAGACACACACACAACAGTTAATGTCTACTGGGGTGGTCGCTGAAAGCCAAGCAACAGTTCCTCTACAGTTCCTGTCACTGTGCCAGTTCTGCTGGCTCTCTGAGCTGACCTCTGACCTTTATTTCATGTCACTTCCTCTTATGTTACATGCGTCGTTCCAGACAAACTGGAACTGGGAAGTTTAAGTCCTTGAAGCTCAGAGGATAAACAAAGAAAGGACAGGGTTTGTCAAAGTAGAAAATCCTGACTGGACACTGTAGGTGGAAGAGGAAACGCCTACTTACAGCACATTATTTCTCTCAAAGAAAACTGCTAAGTAAGGGTTTTTAAACCGTTGCTTGCTCCGAAATTCCTGTTCATATGGCTGGAGAAATGTATGTGTGTGTGTGTAAATACTTCCCCCCTTACACCTAATTTGTTGTTGTCTTGTGATTGTGCTATCTCTCTATCTATCTATCTATCTATCTATCTATAGACCCTTAAGGGCTAGTGTCATGTCAGTTCAACTTTTCTTGATTTGACAGCTATTAATTCAGACTGAAATCCCAAAAAAAAACAAGGATCAAAGCATTGTGATAGAAAAGTGGGTGTTGTAGCTGCCAACAGATATGATACATGTTCTGCCAGGGACACATTTACATATGTGTGATTAAGCTGTTTGCCGGGAGCAAAACAGATTTTAGCTACGTAAAAGAAAGGCCCACCTAAAAAAATCAATATCACTTTAAATGTACGTAAAAAGGGGCTGTATGTTATACAGTCCATGTTTCTGATGGGGAACTGAAGCAGTTATCTATGCTCTCGCCAAAGCCACCAGACTCCATTGAAAAAAAAACCCAGCAATTTTACCTCTGAGAACATGGGTGTTGCTGGTCTACCGTATCGTTAGTTAGTTTGTATTATTGTGTGACTTTGGTGAATTTGAAATAACCAAAGTCAAATAATAACACACAAACAAACTAACTGATCGAGGCAGCAGTACACTAGCAACTCCTGTGTCCTGCGAGGTGAGATTACAGTTGTTGTTTTTTTTCCAATGGAGTCTGGTGACTCTGGCGAGAGCATAGTTGGATACAACGGCTTCAGTTCCCCGTCGGAAACAGCTGTCTTATGGCAAAGTAAAGTGGTGAAAATACTCTAAATGTAGCGTACACTTAAACTGATATAGATTTTTTTTTAGGTGAGCATTTCTTTTAGGTGGCTAAAATACGTTTTGCTTCCGGCCCCGTCCACAGAAGTACATTGCTTTGCTTCTGTGTCGATATTCCTGCCCATTTCTCCAAACTGGGGGCGTGCCGACCGCCATCTACTGTAGGTAACGCATTGATGAATTGCCTTGTGATTGTACCATCTACCTATCTATCTATCTATCTATCTAAAGACCCTTAAGGGATAGTGTCACGTCAGTTCAACTTTTATTGATTTGACAGCTATTAATTCAGACTGAAATCCATAAAACAAGCAAGGATCAAAGCCTTGTGTGATAGAAAAGTGGGTGTTGTACTGCAGCTGCCAACAGATACAATAAATGCGCTGCCAGGGACACATTTACATATGTGTGTGATTAAGCTGTGTGTGTATATCAGCAGGTTGGCAGCCTTTGAGACACACTGACAGGTGATAGAGAGCTATGATCATGCAGACACGCCCAGCCCCAATAATGCTATGGGTAACCACAGTTCTGTAGGCTAAGACTAGGAGGGTAGCTAAAACTTTATTTAGAACAAAGTTAATGTGTATATATATGTAAATACTTCCCCCTTACACCTAATTTGTTGTTGTTGGCGCTTGTTACAATGTGCGAAGTATGGGTACAAGTAGGTTGAGTGATGTCTTCTGTGATTGTGTTTTTTTTTTTTTTATGAAAGCTATGATCATGCAGACACACCCAGCCCCAATAACACTAAGGGTATCCACAGTCCATAGGCTATATGACTAGGAGGGTTAGTGAGTGAATACATGTATTAATGAGTGAATGCATGTATTAATGAGTGAATGCATGTATTAATGAGTGAATACATGTTATTAATGAGTGAATGCATGTGATTAATGAGTGAATACATGTGATTAATGAGTGAATGCATGTGATTAATGAGTGAATACATGTTATTAATGAGTGAATACATGTGATTAATGAGTGAATACATGTGATTAATGAGTGAATACATGTATTAATGAGTGAATACATGTTATTAATGAGTGAATACATGTATTAATGAGTGAATACATGTATTAATGAGTGAATACATGTGATTAATGAGTGAATACATGTGATTAATGAGTGAATACATGTGATTAATGAGTGAATACATGTATTAATGAGTGAATACATGTGATTAATGAGTGAATACATGTGATTAATGAGTGAATACATGTGATTAATGAGTGAATACATGTGATTAATGAGTGAATACATGTGATTAATGAGTGAATACATGTGATTAATGAGTGAATACATGTGATTAATGAGTGAATACATGTATTAATGAGTGAATACATGTTATTAATGAGTGAATACATGTGATTAATGAGTGAATACATGTGATTAATGAGTGAATACATGTGATTAATGAGTGAATACATGTGATTAATGAGTGAATGCATGTGATTAATGAGTGAATACATGTATTAATGAGTGAATGCATGTTATTAATGAGTGAATACATGTGATTAATGAGTGAATACATGTGATTAATGAGTGAATGCATGTGATTAATGAGTGAATACATGTATTAATGAGTGAATGCATGTTATTAATGAGTGAATACATGTTATTAATGAGTGAATACATGTGATTAATGAGTGAATACATGTTATTAATGAGTGAATACATGTATTAATGAGTGAATACATGTGATTAATGAGTGAATACATGTTATTAATGAGTGAATACATGTATTAATGAGTGAATACATGTGATTAATGAGTGAATACATGTTATTTTCTTCACATTGAGGGTGGTTTTCAGTGTCACATACTCACCAGAAAGCAGAGCTGCGGCCAGTTGTGGATGAAGTACCTGTAGGTGTAAATTGAATAAGGCTCAGACAAGTCCTTGGTGATCAGTCTCATGATCCACGGCATCTGCAGCTCGGACTCGTAGCGGACGTAGCGGATACCGTGGCTGTCCTCCTCTTTACCGGGAGAGGAGCCGCTCAGGTCGAGCCGGGCGAGCTGCGCGGCCGGCGGCTGAGAGTCCTCCTCCTCACCGGGCCCGGTGTCCGGTGGCTCCGTGAGGTGGTCAAACTCCTCTTTCACGTCGTCGTCGTCGTCGTCTCCGGGGGGATTGTAACTATGGTGATGGGCCGCCTCAGCTCGTGTGAACCCCGGCATCCCGTTCATGTTCAGAGAGTGACGGCCGTTTTTGGAGAAGGCGCTGTGGCCTTCATGTTGGCAGTGAGCCTCCTCGTTGCTGCCGCTGCTGCTGCTGCTGCCGCTGCTGCTGCTGCTGTCACAGCTCTCCACCGACTGTCTAGGGTTGTCAGGCCGGTTCTCAGCGTCCTCTGCGGAGCTCGCCAAGCCGTTGAGCTGCTGCTGTTCTCGGGCTTGCACTTTCAGATGCAGCGCCGCCGGGCTAACTCTCGCTAGCATGTCTTTCTGCTTCTTATTAACCGACTTATTCAGCTCGCTCACCGGCTCCGACGCTTTCCCCAGTACGCAGTCCTCTCCGTGGTGGCAGCAGGGCGGGTCTCCGGTTCCCCGCGCCGGCTCCGCGCCTCCAGCAGCCCCGGGGAAAGGAGCACTCTCCGCCGGGGAGGATTCAGCAGGCAGTGCGCTACTAGGCCCAGGCGGCACTGTGGCCATCCCACCGCATTAAAAGGAGGAGATTCACGCCGGGAAAACTGTTCAACACAAGCTCATAGACAAGGAGAAGGCGGGTATTCAATCAATATATGAGTTAGTGGAGTGAATATGGCATAAATGAGAGGATATTAGAGGTGAAGACGGATCCGCTGGCGACGCTGGTCGCTGCTTTCTCCTCGATCTCCCTGCTGCCGGAAAGTGCTGTCGCAGCAAACGCCATTGCAACAGCAGACAGAGACGTTTTACGACAGTGGTGTAACGCATGACAGATGCAGGTTTTTTTGGGGTTTTTTTAGACATCCAATTAGCTTCTGCAATGTGTTTACCAATTCTTTCAAAGTTTTTTTTTTTTTTTAATTAATTGTCAATAATCAATAGAACACTCACTATACAGGGAAAGTTAATTTTAGTTTTTCTGAACAACACATCAATCAATCATACCTGACAACAACATACAAACAGACAGCCACAGCTGGCCACAGCTGGCCACAAAGGACCTAACTGATTCTTAATCATGGATACATAAAATTCAAATTGTAGAGAATACAACACAGGGAGAGTATCCACAAATAAGTCATGAAATAATAATAAGAAGAAGAGAAAATAAAAAAAGTAAAAAATATATATATATATATTTATATATATATATATATACATACATACCTACATACACACACACATACACATATATACACGTACACACATATACATATACACACATACATATATATACATATATATGCATACACATACACATACACATACAAATACACATATACATACATACATACATACACATATACATGTGCTTACCATTTAAATAATGTAAGTTCTCATTTAGTTTTATCAGCATTTTCACTCTATTGTATTAACAGAACATATGAAGCAAGAATGTTAATACAATCTCTAGATGGATAGAAGAAAAACACACACAAGCAAGAACAAGCAAAATCACAAACAAATGTGTGGTCTATTTTTCTGTTCTGTTCAGGATTTTTATTCAGCAAAATGATTAAATTGATGACAAAAGGAGATTATTTCAGTTCAGTTGAAAGATATTTTTGGGGCAGAGACTCTCTTCTCATAGTTTGTTTCATTTTATAGCCTATCAGACCTACATATTATCAGGCTGTAGCCTACGCATTTGAATGTGTATTATACCCTGGGCTATGTTAGACCACTTTAAATTGTGAAATTGACAGGATTTAAGAAATAGTAGCCTACTGAAAGGTTCACAACCTTGTAAATTCAAGAGCTGTTGACTTGTCTACTTTCTTACCAGCAGAGGACGCCAAGTTGAGGTATTATTTTGATATATTATTTTTTCCCCCTTGTGCATCAACACTGTAGTTTCTCCAGTAGATGGAGCCAGTAGATAAATTCTGTTGGCCTTTCCTAACTGTGTGCTATAGTCTTCATCCTGGAAAGTAGGCCTACTTAGAAGTTTGCTTTGAGGTTTATGTGCTTATCTTGAGTAATACCCAAGTTGTGAGACTTACTTTCTCTCCACTTTCTGGAGGGGAATATTGTGCTTTTCACTTAACAATTTACTGTATCTGACAAATGTACCTATGAGTTATTTGCAGATTGAGGTATAACAGAGGCCACAATAGTCATGACATTAAAAACCCTGCTAAGCATTTTCCTGATGATTTCAGCACAAAAGAGTGAGTGAACAGAGACAACTGCACTCAAAGTGTAAACAAGATTTCTGACAAAATCCCTGTAATCCACATTTCTTTGTCCACAGCACTGCAAGCATTTTATTTTGAAGCAACCGAAAACAACAAAAAACAAATGTACATGCATGTTTTAAAATCTTTAATTCCGACAGGCACATACTCGCTCAGTACGTGCGGTGTGGTTTTGACCTTGGATGAGGGACTGAGTGAACAACAGAGAGCAGCGATGGATTCTGGGAAGGAGGAATCCCCGCGTCCAACTGCAAGTCCTCAAGTCTCCAGCTGCCCTAAAAAAGCTTATAATCTCTCTGAAGTAAGAATGGATTTCCTACTGAAAGATCATTTTATAGAATGCTATAATCATCATATCTGTGCTTCAAAAGATCCATTTTAGGAATTAGTTATGAGTTATGTATTATGAATTAAATTGTTCATTAAAATCTATTTATTTCAGACTAAAAATGTGCATATAGCATCAGTGGCGGACTAGGGGCTGTCTGAGGGTCAGGGGCGAAAAAAATTAAAAAGGGAACCAGCTGCATGTGGTGGAGGACCAGAGCGCAGAATTGTTTCTAGCATATATGGCAGCCTATATGGCACTGCATCATGTTTTTCTCAATTTTAAGGCCAACCTACCGAGCACTTCATCACATTTTCTGTACTGGAAGAACACCCTAGGGCACTTTATCATGTTTTATCTACCATAGGGGCATCCAAGACGGCACTTTTGCTTTGGTTTGCTTGAACATGGGGGCACCAAAGGGGGGCAGTCGCCACTCCCCTTGAGTCCACCAGTGCGTTGCATGGTAGCCAAAGTAGGCCTACTGGTGAGTTGTTGATAATTCTCCGTTTTTATAAAACACCATTTAATGTGAGGCTCCTAAAAAACATCTTCTAATACTCAGTGCTGGTTTTAATATGAAAACAAAAGAAGAAAGAAGTTCCTTTTTTCCCGTTTATCTTATTCAGTATAAGGTTTAAAAAGGAGAAAACCCCTGCCCTCTCAGTGCTGACCTTAAAAGAAACATGACCACAAAAAAAGCATAAAGAAAGCAACTTAAACAAATATTTATTTATCAAGGTTATGTCTGTCCATGCCCCTATATCTACACACTGTGCCTACTTCTCCCCCCGAAATACTGGGAGCTTTCCTGTAAATGGAAAAAAATGGGGAATACTGTATGGTAAATATTTGGGATTTTTCAAACTACTCTGTGGCTGTTTCATATTTAGGGCAATGACATAAACAAAAACATTAATCAGAGCATGCAACTCAAGTTAGACTTAACCAATAACCTCCAAGTCTGAGACAGCAGACTTACATTAGTCCAAGTTTATCTGCAGGGTGGTGTAGCCCATCCTAGGTGGCAGTGTTGCTCTATCCTGTCTGCAAGCCCATCCATGTACTCAGCGGTGGAACATTATGTGGAAAGACATCATGTGAACTTTCAAGTCCAATAGTAGGCCTATACTGCATTATTTCCTATACAAAGCAAGAGGAATCAATGTGTTTCTATTGAGCCATATATAGATAGATAGATGGATAGATAGAGCTGTGTCATGCCATATGGTAAGAAAGATGCTGAGAGAGACACACCTTCTCTTCTTGCCCTGTCTCTCTGTCCTACATCCAACTATCATGAACACACATGTGCTTGATATGTGGAAAGACATTCCTATTTTGTTTGTAGATATATGTGTTACAGGGAAAGAGACGGAGAGATAGACGGGGAGAGAGACGGCCCTTTGAAAGCTATAAGCCTTGGGGCTGAGAACTCTCTGAAGAGCTGGAATCAGACATGCACAATCAGTTCCCCTCTTCAAATCTCCTTTACAGGCCTATCTACTTGAACAGGCTTCTCTTAATTACTTTCTCTATCACTTAGCGAGCCGTGCCTGGGACTAGGAGCAGCAGCGTCTTGCCAGAGACACTTGGCTGGTTCGAGCCCATATTTATATATCTTCTTTCTCACAATCCTGTCCCGTATACCTTCCTCTTCTCCCCCCGCCCTCCTCCTCCTCCTCCTCCTCCTGCTTTCATTCTACGCTGCTCTTGTCTCTCCGTGGCTCTCCCCATCCTGTCTTTTCCAAATATCTGCAGGGCATCAGTTGCGTCATGTGACTGGTGTGCTTGTGATTACAGCAGTTGGCAACCATACTCATCTATGAGGAATAACCCAAAATACTTTGAAGAATGACAGCATGTAAAGAAGTATGAGGTCAGTGTGGAGCTCAGGACAACCCAGGCTGACAGTGACACCGAAACACGTCTTCCTGTGTCTCTGAACAGGTCTCAGGGGCTGGAGGCCAAGCTTTTGGATTTTTCACTCCCCTCCTCTCTCCTACTCCTGCCTGTCACGTTGGCTCGCTCTCCTCACTCCGCTCACTTCCCTGTGTACCTCCTCCTTCTTCTAGTCTTTCTGTCTGGCGTCTGGTCCACTAGAGCTGTATTTAATTAGTTTCTGTTGGGTTAATTAGGGGCTAAAGTTAGGGGGTCGGACCAGAACAAAAGCGGGTCAGGCTGGACGGATGCAGGTGCTCCGGTGTGGTTGCCAGATTCCACCGTTCAGATTAAGATGGCTGCAAATTGTCTGGGGTAGAGAGAAAGAGAAGGAGCGAGAGAGTCACCGGTGAATCACAGGGGAGGAGGTTTTCTACCACATATGGGGTGGCAGCTCCTTTAACGCCCGTGCTGGCATCATTGTGCTTATTATCTGATACATTTCAACATCTTTTTTTGCATCTCCCACAGTGGTGAAATGTAACTAAGTACTTTTACTCAAGTGCTGTGCTTAAGTACAAATTACAAGTACAAGAGGTACTTGAGTCTTTTCTTTTTGTGCCACTTTCTACTTCTACTCCACTACATTTCAGAGAGAAAAAAAAATACTTTTTACTTCACTACAATTATTTGACAGGTTTAGTTACTTTAGATACATGTTGTTATAAATTAAACAACCCAACAGTATATACAAGTAGAGCTGAAACGATTAGTTGATTAATCAAATAGTCAACAGAAAATTAATTGGCAAATACTTTTGATTGTTTCAGTCATTTTTCATGTAAAATCACTTCATGGTTCCAACCTATCAAATGTGAGGATTTGCTGATTTTTTCCTTTTACTTATTTTAATAATTTGAATGTATTTGTAATGATTTAGAGTTTTCTTTACTGTTGGTTGGAACAAAAAACGAGTATTGTGAAGGTGTCACTTTGGGCTCTGGGTAATTGTGATGTCATTTTCTCACTGTTTTCAGAATTTTTACAAACCAAACAAGAAATTGATTAATGAAGAAAATAATCAGCGGATGTTCAGGTTTAGATAAATCAACAGTCAACAGTAGATATCACATAGAAGTGGTGTACATCATCTGAAAGCTGGGAACCTGAAGATTAATTTGAGTTGGGGCTCAGCACTGTGTGTCAAGTTGTTCATTAATAAGAAATAGAAATTAATTAATAAATAAATAACTTAAAATAAATGTTGAAAGTGTATCAGGGCTTATAACATGATGATATAAGTATGTGATGGTCATTCCCATGCTCTATTATGTATCGTAAATTGTTGCAGCAATTTTTGGGTTGGTACCATTTGTTACACAGATTTTGTGCTAGATTTAAAAAAAATTTACCACTGGAGAATGGATACAAATTATCAATAATCCCTCCAAAATACCACATTAAGACAAGAACTTGAGGAACACCATAGAAAAAGCCATGCTGTGATTTCATATCAAAAACTTTTAACATTTGAAGATTTCTGCAAGAATTGGATTTTTCGGTGATTGGGTGACGAGCACTTCTGTTCTGGAAACTTCTCAGAACCCCCTTAAAGTCAATCTACCTAGGAAAGCCATCCGTCCTCTGAGTGCTCTAGGTCTCCAGTTTGTAGCTGTAAAGTTTCATGAGTTTCATTTTATACAGTGAGGTCAAATTTCAAAAAATGGTCTCACTACAATGAAATAGTTGCTATGGGGACTAACATCATCACACATGAATACAGTTGGGCTCATTCGATCCACAAGATTCTCAGCTTTACAGTGATACCCAATTTATGTAATTCCAAGACTGTTTAGGGACCCCTGTATGCAGAAATATTCAAATGCATCATTTTAGTATAGGTGAAAATAACACATTTGTACTGCATGCAAGAAACTGCATGTGATTATCATAAAGTGGGCCTGTCTGTAAAGGGGAGACTCGTGGGTACCCATAAAGCCCATTTTCATTCACATATCTTGAGGTCAGAGGTCAAGGGACTCCTTTGAAAATTTAGCGTAACTTTGTAGCGTTACTTAGCGATCTTCCCGAGAAGCTAGCATGTACTGCATGGTTAGTATCAATGGATTCTTTAGGTTTTCTGGTTTCACATGATATCAGTATCTTCCCTCCTTAAGTAAAGGATCTGAATACTTCCTCCATCACTGATCTTTCACAAGAAGCCACCTCATATTCACCCGACTTCAGCTTTACTTACACGTCTCTCATATTACACTGGCACCCATCACACAGAGCTGATCTAATGTATGGTGTGTGCAAGTGATGTCTTTGCCAGTCCGTCTCGCCGTCGCCATACAAGGTGCTGTGTTCACACTCATATCGCTCCCAGCACTCAGTCCCTTTTATTTCATCTACGAGTGGCAGCTATACCCTCTCCTTTTGCTTTGTCGGTTGGCTGTGTAGAATGAGAAACATGTGAGGAGGACATCAAATGACCAACCCAAACAAGTGAAGTATACATAAAATGGGCAATTGGAGCCTGTGAAGTGTACATCAGTTGTTTAAGTGCAGTGATCACGTAAATGAAACAAATGATGTGAGCATAGAAAAGCTTCAGGCTGCGGCACTTTGAAGGTTACCTGTTTACCTATTGTGCTTTAGGCGCATATTTACAATTTTGAAACATATTAAAGTGGTTAACTGGAGCTTTTTTTTAACAGATGTATGTGAATAAGCACTTAGATGCAGACTTATATGTAAGTTTGCTTATACAGAAGAGCCGAAAGAGACACAATTTGACCTTTTCTTCTGTCCCGTGGAGATGAAGAGGGACCAGATGAACTGATATGAGAGGAGGGAGAGGAGGAGAGGAGAGGAGAGAGAGAGGGCATCTCTGGCATGGCTGGAGCCCCTCAGTGTGTGAGGGTCCTGGGGCCCTTTAGACAGGCGCCAGCCCAGCAGGGAAGCAGAGACAATCAAGCAGCACCAGATTCAATGCACAGAGATGGAGGGATGGAGGGAGATGAGGAGACGCAGAGGGGAGGATTGGGGGGGGGGGAGGTGGATGCTGGGACAAAGTGCACCGTTGAGGAAAGGTGGAGGACACGACAAGGAGAAGAGGAGACAGGTAGAGATGGAAAGAGCCGCCTGAATAAAAGAGATGAGTTGAAAAGAGATGATGGAGAGGGAGAAAACAACAGATCAAGAGGAGGTGAGAGGAGAAGGAGTAAAAGGAAGAAAGAGAGAGATAGCGTATATTCCCTCTGTAACAGTCTTTATCACCGGCCCAGATCGTGGCGTATGAACAGTGATCCAAGTCAACCATCTGCTGAGGCTAGATAAGCCTGGGAGAGCCGGGTATTGAGCTGTCACTCAGGGAGGAGCGCAGAAAAAAAGAAAGAGAGGAGGGGAGAGAGAAACAGAAGAGAAATAAAGACAGAAACGGGAGAGGGAGAGAGGCAGCGAGGGAGGGAGGGGTCTGCGCAAGGTAGGGAAAATTCAAAGGAGAAGATTTGTGCAGACTGGAGAGCATCCGTCTCGTTAGAGAAAGACTTAACGTCAAATAGACGTCCAGCCCTGTCCTGCCTGATCTCAAAATAATCCTTCAGCTAATGAGAAGAACAATAAAACGAGGCTATTTATTGGCTTTTATTTTTGTCAACCCACACACACGCACGTCTACACACACTCTTACACATCCACTCGTCACTCCTAATCACGCTACTTGTGACATGAGGATGTTTGTTGTTCATTTTCTGTCACTAACGCACACATATTCATACATGTCACCAGTTATAAGTACAAAATCAGGCTGTTTTCATTTTCTACATATTCACAACACACTCACACACACACGTCATAATGGCAAAAAAGTGTGTGTCTCTGTTGATTAGACACCTCTACTGGTGAGGATCCCCAGAATGGAAGATGGGTTACTAGTTGATTAAGCCTATGTGCAGGTGATTAAGTTAAATCCCACTTAAACATACCCCCCTAAACCACTTACTGTATAACTATGAATGACATTATGTGTGTGAGAAAGAGACAGAGAGTGGGAAAGCTTTCGATATTGGGTGATTTGTGTCATCAATCACCCGATTTTGTGTTTTTACGATCCAGTCCAAGCTCTACATCTTTTTGGATGTGTGTTTGTGTTTATAGTGTGATACTGTGGTAGTACGGGGGCGTGAATTAAGGCCGGGAGGGGGGTCAGGCCCGGGAGTGGGGGTTAGGAGGGGATTAGCCGGGGCCAGTTGGATCATTTTACAGCCGGAGGACCCCCCCTCACCCTCGGCAGTCTCCTGGACAATGAGGATTAAACTCCTCTTGTTCCTCAACTCCGAAAAACGGCAGGACGACAAAGACACTATTCCTCCTGGGTCCCCTGGCTGTGGCTGGGAGCTGAGCTGAGCCGAGGAGGGAGGGAAGGAGGGAAGGAGTAGAGGAGGAGGGAGGGAGGGAGGCAGGAGGAGGCAGGGGGTCCATCATAAAATTAATCCCTTCACAGTTTCCTCTGGGTGCAAAGTGAGATATGAGGCAGACATGTCTAATGAAACGCTACAGTCATCTAAGGGCACAGCGATAAAAGCATATATTAAACTAATGGAGCTCGTCATTAGTGGCTCCATTAAGCGGATCGAGAGGGTTGCGCTCTCTGGTGATCAGCATGGAAGATTAATCAATACCAATAAAACTTCCCACATTCTCCTATCTCGGTGCTCGTACTGGGGCCGTATGACAATATTTAAACTCACTTACCCATAATCCTCAGGGTTGACAGCTTCAGTTTATATTTGTGTTTACATTAAAGGTCCCATATTATGCTCATTTTTCAGGTTCATATTGTATTTTGGGTTTCTACTAGAACATGTTTACATGCTGTAATGTAAAAAAAAATCCTTTATTTTCCTCATACTGTCTGAAACACTCTGTTTTAGCACTTTTAAATGGAATTGCAACGAAATTGCTGGCTTAGGTTTATGTTTACTTCCTGTGAGCTGGTCTTCGTCCGAAATCGCATACTATGCACAATATGTGTATCGTTCAACATACTTTTGTGTGAATAAACAGTAGTATGTATCTTTTCGGATGCACTCAGCAGTAATTTACGTTGTCACTTCCTGAGAGCCTTCTTGCCGATTGGAGAAGTGTAACCATGGTAACCCGTGCCAACCTCACGTGACCAAAACAACGGTTTGTGAGAATAAAAATCTGAATTAATTTAAAATATATATTACACCTGGCAAAGTGGAATCTTATACTTACAGTTAAATCGAAGCGTTATTGATGTTACAGAGCCGTCCGTCATGAACGTTGTTGTCCCTACCGCATTGCATTGTGGGACATTTATGCCGCCGTAGTGTCCAGCATTGCATACTGTAATATTTCACCGTAAATAGTACGCAATTTGCGTACTATTGGTTTCATACTAAGGTTTCGGACATACTAAAATACCTCACATACTGTTTTAGCGTACTAAATAGCAGCTTGGTATTGAATTTTGGACACAACCAATATATCCTGACGGCTTGATTCAAAGGCACAGTTTCTGAATACGGGCTTTGTGTATTTCTCTGTGCATTGAGCGTTTCATTACTTTCACAGTATTTAATTTACATCACTTTAACCAGCTTTATAATAAAAAAACAAACACATGAAGATCTTACTTTTTACAATGTGAGACCTTTAAAGGAGTGTTTAACATTGGACATAGTTTGACTTTTGGGATGTATGCTTCTTCACTTTCTTGCTGAGTTAGATGAAAAGGTCGATACCACTCTCATGTCTCTACAGTAAATATGAAGCTACAGCCAGGAGCTCAGCTTAGCTACCAGCTCCTCTAAAGCTGTAAAAGAAATGACACATTGGGTTGTTACAGAAGGTTGTGTGCCGGACTACCACAACGTGTCATTTTTACACTTAAGTTACCTAACCTTCTCTTTCCAGTCTTTATGCTAAGCTAAGCTGGCTGTCACCTAGCTATTTCCCAAACTATTTCTTCAAAATGGCATTGTAAGGCAGAAATAGCGGCCATGATGTATCACTTGGGCACTTTGTGAACAAAAAGTACCCCAGGCATAGTACATTGAAAGATAAATCCTGTGTAAACGCTCAGTGTTGAGCAGTGTGTGATCATAGCCTGAGGCAGGGTGATTAAAGATCCCTATGTGGCGAAGTGTCCACCCTAAGACATACTAGTGGGCTCAGTATGTGGCAGAGTTTCAGGTTTAGGGATGGAGACAAATTTGGTTTCCAAATACATGCAACAAATACTGTTGCTTATAGGGATAGAGTACAAAAGTACATTTTTAATGTTGTGATGCCGAGGATCAAATTTACTGGTCAACATCCAAGTGAGAGGGACAACAAAGGAAGAAGACAAAAGAAACAGAAGTCCACTGGTTTTAATCTGAGAAAAAAAATGTGGGAGTCAATATAGGAACGCAAAGAGAGGAAAGAAAGAGAGGAGCGAGGAGGAGGGCGAGGAGCACAACAGAACCAGGGGGAGTTAGAGGAGAGAGGAGAGCAGAGGAGGGGCCTTTCATACAAAAAAAAGGCTCTCTTTTACTTATAGAAGAAGAAAAAGAAAAGCTTCTTCTCGCCTCCTGGACGCAGTGTCAAACCCAATCAGTGTCGGGTCTGGCAGGGCTGCTCGTCTCCCAGGCACCGGCTCACAATGGAGGCGAGCCTCGGCCGCCACACCTCTCACTTCCAATCTGCGTCCTGCAGGACAGGCCTGAGAGCAGGGGGCTGCGGGGAGGGACAACAATGCACCTCAAATATGTTCAAATTCTCATAAAAAAATGCCCGTGTGCCGAGAATTGGATTAACTAGTAAAAGTAAAATCAAGTAGATCAGTTTCATGATGATTTGGACAGTTAATATCAGTGTGAAGAAGTGTGGCTTAGGATGAACAGCTGGGTGTAGGTAGGGGTTATTGTTCTTAGCCAATACAGGTGGAAAGAATGGGACTTAGTGTCAGGGTGCATGTATGTAAAGCCAAACACAAACATGGATAAACTGCTCGACGATTACAACGACCAACAATCCCTGAGCTGCGGAGTCCCGCGCTAATAAACGTGAGCAACAAGGCTTGATCCTTAAAAACCTCGCCACTCAAAAAAAAAAATGTCTATCTTGAATAGACACCCCCCTCCTAAATCGCATTGTTGAGCAAATCCTGTATTAAAGGAAAGAGTTACTCTGCATTTATACTCCTGAAGACTTTAGTTAAGCCAGTGCCTCTGCCACTCCGCAGCGCGGGCTTCATCGAGTAAATCCGTTTCTCAATGATGGCGATTGGCTAAAGTCGAAGGGGCCATCTTTTTCACACGCTTCCTCGCTCGCCCCCCCTCTCGGCTAGTGTTTACCCGTCACCAAACAATGGCCGGTTACTGGCAATTAAACAGCATTTTCCGAGGAATCCGTGGCACTGGTCTAATGGCATTACTGTTGGATGATTCAATCCTTGAATAGTCAACAGGATTTTGCCTCTCACCAGGAAAATACTACTTCATCGAATTACCCGTATTACATAGATTTACCCAAAGCTTATGATTCAGGGTTCACAGATTACTGCTCTTCTGAAGATGGCGGGAGAAAGGAGTGATAGGCCAGGAGAGCGATGACTCCAACGCCTCAAAGTCGGGCGCTGCTTTCACTGTCTTCCCCCAAAAAGGCTAAAGATTTACCCACAAACCTTTGCAGATTTAGACAGATTATTAATTTACCTGAATGCAAAGACTTCTGTTCTTTCATTGTTCTTCCTGATGCAAGTCTTGAAAGATGGTTTACACACACACACACATGCACACACAAACATATAGGAGCCAAACTGCACATTGTGCCCTTTGACCTTCCATGGGTCGAGTCGGCCCGGGCAGCTCGGGGAACCAGGAAGACCGGCCAAGTCCATTATCTCACAATGAAGGGCTAATTACCGGGCCCGCAAGCCTCAAATCACACGGCAGCAGACTGCCTGTCTCTGTCCTCCGCTCACCCAACATCTTAATTGCTCTTTTATTCTCTCTCTGTTTCCGCCGTGCCTCTCTCCCCGACTCGCTCGTTCTCTCGCCTCAGTCATTTCGCACATAAAAGCGAGATGCTAATTGCCTGCTATGGAAATATTGGGCCTGTGATTAGCCAGGCAGAGGGTTTGGCTGGCCTGTGTTTTCTCCCCGTCTTGTACGAGGGAGTGTCGAGCCAGCACGCCGGAGCGTAAAAATAGGAAACTGCGTCCGTCAACGGTGAAAGGAAATTCATTTTTCTGCATGCGGGGCAGGGTTGAAAGTGTCATTGTGCTCCAGTGGCAATTTGTCAGACTGCTATGTTTGCAAAATGTTTGCAGAAAATCCGCTTGAACAAAATTACAGGAAAATTAGTTCAGTTCCTTTTAGGCAGAGTTGGAGTATTGTTACATTGACATTATTATGAGACTAATTATACTTTAAATATCTGGACCACCAGTGTGGACTATAACCGTCAAGCTGAGTTAACAATTTGTGATCAAATGCACAAAACAAGCTGATGAATGTATTATCAAGGTATTGTATTTGTATCTATGACGAGTAATTCACCAAAACCCTCCTTATGTTCTCCTCCCTGACCCCGATTTATTATCTCAATCTGTAGGTAATTTACTAATAATGGCCGCACATAATCATCTAACAAGACAACAAGGGTCGGTCTCAATAGACTCCGTCTTGAGATGCATATACATATGGAAATGAGACCCAGTGGGGGAATTTGCTTCAGCTTCTGCTCTTTATATCTGTGCCCTCTAACCTGCTCGCTGCTTCTGAAGAAGTATTACGTTTACAGAAGATGTTTTTTCACTTTCAGTGGAGACATGGTCAACTTTAACCCAGCTGTGACTTTAGTCTTTTCTTTCATCAGGAAAGGAAGTCAAAAATACTCTCAAAATACAATTCTCTAAGCAGTGCTGGAAAGTAACAAATTACATTTATTCAAATACTGTACTTAAGTACAATTTTGAGGTACTTTCTTGTACTTTACTTGAGTATGGATATATTTTATGCTACTTTATACGTCTACTCCTATACATCTCAGAGGTAAATATTGTACTTTTTACTACCGACTACTGATAGCTGTAGTTATAGTTACTTGGCAGATTCAGATTTGTAATACAAAATATAACTGACAAATTAATTATGAAGTATCATTATAGATTAAGCCAAACTTTTTCACATCAAGGACCCCTAAACTGACACAAATTAGACCCCCATTTGATAAGATTTGTTTCCCAGGGTCCCGCATCTAATAAGTTTTTTGCTTTTACATATTTTATGACAGAAAGTGTATAAAACCCATGACCAAAATAGTCATACATTCTGCCATTGTGTTACTTATGGATGGAATTACAGGGTAAATAAATGATTCCCCTTTTAGCTGAGGGACCCCCTGGAGCCTCCGCAAGGACCCCTGAGGGTCCCCGGACCCCACTTTGGGAACCACAGGATTAAGCTACCCAGAAGTATATAAATTTGTTGAAATCAGCTCCACCTTTAAGAGCTGCAACATTAAAGTGATGAACACATTAATGCATCAATAATTATAATCCAGTAATATCAAATACTGTATATTATTCTGAAAAGGACCATTCTGGATAATGTGTACTTTTTACTTTTTGTACTTTATTTGATGCTGATACTTTTGTACTTTTTCTTCAGTAATATTTCGACTGCAGCACTTTTACTTGTAACAGAGTATTTCCACACTGTGGTATTGCTACTTTGATGTAAGTAAAATATGTGAGTACTTCTTCCACCGCTGTCTCTACATGTACAATTTTATTTACTTTTTAAATTGGATCCATTACGAATGAGACAAATCATTGCAGCAAACTTAACGTAAAAGTTATAAAAATCAAGAAAAAGATTTTAAAAAGATGCTTTTTAAAGATGTGCTGATTTGGCTTCTCTGCCACTTAGCAGGTGTAACCTTTTCCCCTCTACTATTATAATGCCTTTGTAACCTTTAGCTTTTTTCCATACACTTCAGTTGTTAGCAGGTTATTTTAGTAACTTTTCTTCATTCAGAGTCACCTGCCATTTGACCTCGGCCTTGTCCCAGCACCAAACCAAAGCTTTTTGAGAACCTCGGCGGATATTGAAATGCTCTTTCAGACACTTTCTCTTTGCAGTGGTCCCCCTAAGCGCTTTGTCCAAGATGTTGGAAAAGATGGAGACGGGAAAGAGCCCGGTTTTCCCAACGATGGGAGCAGTGGAGTGTTTGGGCGGCGCGGTGATTGGTGGTGGGGAGTTTTGGGGGGGGCCGAAAGGGGTGCGGGTCGGCTGTTCAAAGGCTGGCTTTTTGCATTGTTGGTCAGTTGGGGATTAAGGTCCTCTGTGCAGCAGAATAGCCCCTCTAATTAAAAAGGATAAGAAGGCAGAAAAATAGCGAGAGGCACGGGAGGAAGCAAAGAGAGAGGGAGGGGGAGAGCAAATTTGCAGAGAAAAGAAAGAAAAGAAAAACTGTTTTCAGTGTCACTCCTGCAGCCGGGCCCGTCGATTCAGACTGGATTAACTTTACACTCCTCCTCCCTGTTTCTCTCTGTCACTCTCTCCCCAAATCTCTGCCTGTCATTCCTTCTATCTCGCAATTTCCGAACTTTGTTCTCCACATGCACTTTATTCTCTTGAAAGTACAGTTAAACAAAGCATACAATGCATTTAGATGGGCCTCAAAAAAGCTATATCTATATATGTTTTGGGGTAATCGCTTTACAAAACTTGATTAGCTGCAGTTACAGACTATCAGTCGCTTCAAAAATATTTTTCAGCTATTCTCAGCTAAAGGCCGAAACTAAAACCAGTGTGTGTGTGTGTGTGTGTGTGTGTGTGTGTGTGTGTGTGTGTGTGTGTGCGTGTGTGTGTGTGTGTGTGTTCCTCAGTATTTGCCGTCATCAGAATGTGAATAGAGGGGCTGTGTGCTGTGCCCCAGATGCTGGCTGACAGTAGGTGGGCTGTTTGCCGTGGGGGTGCCAGGTTGTGTTTTTGTTTGGCCCTCCTCTGTCCAGCCTGCCTCCCTTCCCTCGCCCGATGGGGGGTCCGGGGCTCCCGGGGCCGGTCCCTGCTGACCAATACCCAGGTATGAGGCCTCTCAGTTTGGCTAACACTAGCCGCAGGCCGTGGGAGGTTAACGAGGTACCAGCAGGGACAAGACATTCAACCCTCCCCTGGGCAAACCACAAGTGGTGGATGTATCTCAATGAAGGGCATGAATATGATATGATGTAGGCCATGTGGTAGTTGGTGCAAAGGGGGTTAAATGGTAATAATACTGCAGGTGCAATATAAAAAGACTAGTTTTCTCTCAGCTGACCAGATGTAAGTCTTTAAGCAAGGTCACACTAGAGTTTAAAACGGGGACATCTTGCAGCTAAATCAATTCATTTTGTTGGAAATGTTGCAATCAGTGGATTCACTTGACGGGTCTAAGGAAATCTGTTCAAAGGAACATAGAAGCGGAAAGTAAAAAGCCATGGGTTTTAGACAGTTATGAGACAGAGTGTTAGCTTATTTTTCATGACTTAAGTGGTTTGCGGAGCTTTTTTATGCCTCTTTATTGAGTGAAATGATGTACAATTCTGACAAGAAAATGCCAAGAGGGAGTAGCCTAAAAGGCACAGTACAGAGAAAATATAAAGTAGGTTGGAGAGTTTTTGTGACTGACTAGCTAGCATGTTCGCAGCTACCTCGCCAGCTATAATAGTACACTAGAAATAGGCCTACATCCGTTAAATAAACTGTTTCCCCTTATCGTCTGAGCTAACAAGCTAGCTAGCTGACAGTGAGCTCGGAGCTCTTCGATTTCACTTACCTCTGAGAACAAAATAGCAGGGAGTAGTAAACAGCAAAGTATAAGTTGAATAGAAAGGATCTTGGAGAGCTATTGTGACCATAGACTGTATAAAGGAGTGGACATAGTCACTGTGAAGTCACCCATTGGTTTGTGGACTGCTGTTTTGAAGCCGCAAATTCAGCATTTTGGCCAACTCCATCTTGTTTTTTTGCAACCAGAAGTGACACAAGAGGGTGGGGCTAAGTACAAGACATTCTACGCAACCAAAATGTTACAATTAACTTTCATTAACTGAAAGCACACTGTAAAAGGGTTAAAGTTGTAAGAACACGGACTACTCCCAGACCGGACGGTAGCGACCTGTCAATCACAAGGTAGCCACTCCCTAAAGCATCCCCTGCTTTATGGTCTATTTGACTCTAAATGGGACCATAATTTACAAAATGAACACAATGCTGTATTGAAGAAGACTTGAAACTAGAGATTGAGACCATAAATATTTACAATGTTTACTGAGGTAATAAATCAAGTGAGAAGTAGGCTCATTTTCTCATAGACTTCTATACAATCTGACTTCTTTTTGCAACCAGAGGAGTCGCCCCCTGCTGGCTGTTAGAAAGAATGCAAGTTTAAGGCACTTCAGCATTGGCTTCACTTTTACGCGCTAACATGTTCCCGGCTTGCTAGAGTAGTTCGCTCACCAGCTGTAGTTCTAGTCCTTATATCAACAAGCCTCTAGCACCGTCTATTTTGCAAAGACAATTCACACGCCGATGAATTTTACTCTGCCACGTGCTGGTGTGACCGGGCCTTTAGGGTGCCTGGAAACTACAACTGACATTTTCAAAAAATGACAACCAGCTACGTCTGTGTTGTTTTTCCTCAGAAACACCTGCTGTCCGAAGCTCATCTGATAATACAGAAGTTCAATATCCATGGACGCTCGCTTCGGTTTGTTGTAGAATCATCAATACATGTATCGCTTCCTCCATCATGCTTATCAATAAATCTATCAATGTGAGTTCTACGGTGCAGATGGCAAAAAGCAAGCAGTCATAATGCCAAATACAGTTTACTGCGTGTGATTGTGTCTGTGTGTGTGTGTGTGTGTGTGTGTGTGCGTGTGTCAGTGTGTAACAGATGGGGTTGGTTGAGTGGGCCAAGACATTGATTTGACCTTGAGATGGACAGCTGAAGTGAACTGAAATGGTTGGTGCAAAAACTGTGGATCCAATAATATTGAGCACTAATAAGATATATAAATAGGTATTTAAAATGTGTCTGGCAAAACCCCAACTTTATGCAAGTACAAAACTAAATCAAAATGTTGAATTCAAAAGGATTAAACAGTGGACGTATTCTGTATTCTGAGCAACAAACACTGAAAATACGAAGCATTTTCCACTAAGAGGTCATTCACAGTTGATAAGAATGCATATAATGGAACCAGATATTCCTGATAAATCAATCAATATTTTACTCCAAATATGAATTTAGAAGAAGATCTAAGGAATAAAATGCCATAGCCACAGAGGATTCCTATGATTTATGTTATCATTTATGGTCTGTAGCCACATTAACCACTTCTATAGCCCAGGAAGCAAACAAAAGGCTGCTGGAGGAGAGAGGAGAGGAGGCAGCACATCATACCTCCCTCATGCCAGCCAGTGTTATCCAGCACACACTGTGTGAGAGAGTGGTATCTCAGTCCCACGATTCTTAGCCTTCAATTCGTCTCCCTAACAGCAGGAGAAACCGTGACTTCGTCAATTGGCCCGGAGACAGGGGGAGGGCATATTGCCACAGACATTAACAAGCATCTTCACCTTTTTTACAACCACGGCCCCGTTTAGCTGAAACGCTCCCCAGGGCTATTAGATATTTTCCGATGAATTATATATCAGAGCTGAAGATGAAAGGACTCTGCGTGCAGTGAGCCAAGAACATAGCTGTGGGACAACAAGGGGACCAGATACTTAAGCCCGGTTAGGCTGTTTGTTTTAGTATGAGAGCCGGGGGGAAATGGGAAAACTCCACTTATAGGCTACAGTAAAACTATTTCAGTCCACTGGTGACCAAAATGAAGTCACAATAGTGACAAAATACACAATTTTATCTGGATTTCTAATCTTTGTTAACAACACTGACTTCATATAATTGCACTAAATCATAAACAATGACATGTAGTCCATAAATAATGTCAATGATTTTCTATACAATAGAGTCATATTGATTTTAGTCTAGCCAGCCAGCAGCCTCACAGTCTGTTCATCTGGCATGTAGACTCCTAATTAGTTCTCTAACCTGCTGCTTGTTTGGGAGCATCAATCAAAACCATCAGTCAGGGCTGCTGAGGACAAAGTTTAGTCAAAACGGAAGAAAAACAGTTTAAAAATTACAGAAATACAATGTTTTATTTAATGCAAAATGCAATGTCCCCCCCCCAATTGGACACAAATTAAAGGGGTTTAAAGGGTGGGGGTGACAGAGAGAGAGATCACAAGAGTAAAATAATTTTTCAAGTGTTTATATGGTGTAACCCAGAAAATTTGATAAGCAACACATAATTTAGGCTGCTGTTTTTTGTTAAAAGAAAAAAACAGAACATAGAAGTGGTGGTGGTGGTGGTGCTGTAGACAGCTTCACAGGCCACCATTTTTTTTCTTAAATCTCCTTTACAGGGTTACACAGAACCAAACCGTGACAGATCCCCGAGAAGTTATTTTCACCTCTCGCTAGTGCTTCCGTTTTGCTTGCTCAGCTTATTTTGACAATTAAATCTGCAAGCTGCAGCTTCTGATTTTCACTATGAGCGCTGGTCTAGGTTATATACGCTATATAGGCTGTAGGCCTATAAACGACTAAAGCTGCAACGATTAATCGATTAATTGTCAACTGTTAAATTAAACGCAAACTGTATTCTGTTCCCTATTCCTAATTTGTTTCATGATTTATGTGACTTATTAACACTGCCATATCACACTGGTTTTAATAAAGAACAAACGACTTGATTTCAAATCAAGATTTACGTTGTAAAAGAGCCATAAAAAGAGCTATCATTTATATTAGAGCTGCAACGATTAATCAATTAATCGATTAGTTGTCAACTATTCAATTAATCGCCAACTATTTTGTTAATCGATTAATCAGTTAGAGTATTTTAAGAAAAAAAGTTATCTGATTCCAGTTTCTTAAATGTGAATATTTTCTGGTTTCTTTGCTCCTCTATGACAGTAAACTGATTATATTTGAGTTGAGGACAAAACAAGACATTGGAGAACGTCATTTTGGGCTTTTGGTGAACACTGATCGACATTTTTCACAATTTTCTAACATTTTATAGACCAAACATCTAATCGATCAATCAAGAAAATAATCGACAAAGGAAATAATCGTTAGTTGCAGCCCTACACTATTATTTGAAGCTCCATGCAGGAGCTGGGCTCTGATTGGTTGCTCGTCTTGGTCAATGCACCACACCTATATTGACACCTCTAGAGCTGTAAATACCTGCTGAAAATAAAATGTAGCCAAATTATTCACATTTTCTTTGTTTTTAAATGATTTTAAAAAATGGTTTCTTTCTTTCTTTGGAGCTGCTGATGTTGCCACCATCAGGCCCCTTTACTCCAGCTGCTGCATCCTTTCACACCTCTGCCCATGCATCATATTTTCTCTCATTTCCAATTGGCTGCAAAAAAAAAAAATCCTCGCAGTCTCTCTCTCAATAAATACTGAGAATCTCTGAGTATTATCCGCATCCAACAAGCTTATACCCGGGAGGAAACTAACCAAAGCTGCTTTATTTAACCACTCTGCTCTGCAAAAAGACCCTTTAAAAAAACAACAGCTGCTGAAGTAAGTGACTTATTTAACTTGAATATTTTTTAGTGTACATTTATTTAGGCTAAATAAGAAGTGTTTTTGTTAATAGACAGTGAGACCAGCAGCAGTGTGTGATGGAAAGCAGATAGCTAACATGCAGGGAGATAATTGGATAGGCGTGTTTTAAAAGGAAACTTTTCTCCCTGTCGCCTCTGTGGGCTGCAGGCTGCAGAGTAAAGGGGCATTCAACCGGTTAATGGCAGGCCGGTGGAGCAGACCACAACTTCACATAATACACTCTATAACTGCTGCACGTGTTGGACTACAGACTGCGGATGTATTCAGACATGTAGGAGGGAGGGTGAACAACTAAAGTCAGATTGACAGAATTGCTTTTTAAATCTTATATTAAATTCACATAAATAAATAAATAAATATATATATAACAAACAATGGCAATAATATAAGCTATTGGAATCTTTAAACAAAAGATGTGCTATTTTAGAAAATACAGTTCAATATCAATTGTTCTCATTTGAATAATAACAATCACAATTTTGATTTATTGCAAAAAAATTTGACGATAAAACTTTTGCAAAAATATTCAAACAACTAATGAAAATTGTTCACATAATATAATAATAATAATAATAATAATAAATGTATTTATATAACACTTCTCAAAACAGATGTTTACAAAGTGCTTCACAAGACAATAAAATCAGATAAATAGAGTAAAAGATATGGTATAACTGTTAAAACAGAACATCAGACAATAAAAGCAGATAGAGTAAAACAAATCTGGTAACTGCTAAAACAGAACAATGCAATACAAAAAACATATTTCATAATGATAATAATAATAATGATGTTTTTAAAGGGCCATATGAAGGTGCATGTGTCAGTTTGGGAAAGTGAGTTGTATGGTTGGTTGTGCAGCCTGGTTTGGTTTTTTTTGGGGGGAGGGGGGGTTAAGGTTGTCTGGCAGTCAGCTGGTCTGATCAACACAATGCCAGTCTTTGTTTTATTTTCGTGACGCAGAAAATTGCGGAGGCCTGAATGCGGAGTCGAGGCTGGCGTCCTGTAATCAGGCCAGCGCGTGCCGTCCGGATTATCTCGTTAATTTCTTACAGAAGAAGAAAAAAAAAAAAAAAAAAATCTCTCGGAGCCAATAATAATTAATGGCTGGGCAGGGTATTTATTATTGAACGGATGTGGAGCAACCGGTAGTGACAGATTGAGTATAGGAGTGGCCGTTATTGGCTCTATAAAACCGAGGAGTCCAGACTAGAGAGAGAGAGAGAGAGAGAGAGAGAGAGAGAGACGAGCACCCTGGGGTCCAACTTTATTCTACAGGTAGGTGTCAATGGAAACGTTAGGAGAGGCCTCAGATATAGCAACATATGGAATAGAGACTAATTAGCTATTAACAAAAAAAATATTAAGGCATATTGTTCAGTATTTTTTCTATAATATATTTCTATATGCTATTAGGCAAAATAATGGCCTTACCCTCTAGAGAAATAAATACAAAATATATAAATTAAATAATAGTCTATGATTTCATAAATATTGCATTATACTTCATAGGTACTAGTTCTTTAATAGTCAAATTAATTAATATTGGTCATATGCATATTTAATCTCCCATGACCTACTATTTATATAATATTACTGTAAAAATGTTCACGTATCCTACAAATGTTTCATCCCTGTAGTGACCCTATTAAACTTGATTTATTAATTTATATAATATTCCTATAAAATCAGAATATTGCTGAGTATCTTTGTCAATTTTATTTAGGCCACATTGTTTCTCTTTTTTTTGTTATTGTCAAATTTTTAATAATTTTAAAGAATTGTTGCTCGATTATTTGAATAAGATGTTTATAGACTTAAGTGGTCCTTTCACCAGGGTATTCTATTTTTTTTTTTTTTTAACGATGTCTTTATTGGTTTTTTTTGTTATACAAACATCAGCATTATTATGCAATATATTCAATACAGGATTTACTTACTTACTAACAAACATGGGTATACTGTTTTTTTAAAGCAAAATATGAGACTGAAATGAACGTTTTTTACTCTAAAATATTTTTTTTCCACAGTACCTGAAGACAAATTTAGTGGGCCATCTCCTTGTTTGTTTAGATCAAGATTAAGTGCTCGCCTCTAATCAACACATTTCGAAAGTCTCACCTTCCAAATCTAATTACCGGGAGCAATTCATTAGGAGAGGAGGAGGAGGGAATCACCTCGAGGAGTGTCAATAAAATGTCAGCAATCACTTTGGGGGAATGCCTCCATGTTTCTAATTATCTGCCAAAGTTGTTCTTCGTATTTTAATTTCGTTACATTTGAATGTACAATAGAATAGAATAGAAAGCTTTATTGTCATTGTGTTAAATACAACGAGATTCGCAGTTTCCACTTCTGGTCAGTGCTTTAAAACAAATACTTGACAAGAACTAAACGAGGCAGATAAAACATATAACAGGTAAAAAAAACTCATAGTTATAAAGCAAATAAAACAGGTAAAGTAGATGTAATAAATAAATATAAACAGAAGTGTTACACTGGAAGTATAAAATATAAAAATAGATGTAATGTAAACAGAGGTAATTGCACTTGTAAAATAGGTAGAGTATAAATGTAAACAAAGTTGCACTTGAGGTGTGTATTGCATCAAAGGTTTTTAGTGGAAACAAACAAAGAGGCCCGAGAAATAGAAATGTCTATTTTTTTTTGTTATGTGTGTTTTATTTTTGTTTGTTTTTTTGTTTGCTTTGTTGTTGTTGTTTTTTTTAACTCTACTCTACTCTTTTTGTCATTATTATTATTGTTATTTCTTTTCCTGGTTTGGTTTTGGTTTTGAATGTTGAGATTGTTTTCTCTAGTGTACTTGATGGGTTTGTCTCATCTACTTAAAAGTTGGTTTATAGACTGTTGTAATTACAAACAGTGGATTGCATAAATGAACACAGCCTTGAAAAAAGGGGGGAAAATAAAGTATAAAAAAATAAATAAATGAAGATGCTCGGCTTGTATGTGAATGAGCGCTCAGTTTGCAGTATTTGGCTTCTTTTGTTTGTTCCCCTTAAAGTCTTTTGTTATCAGCATTACTTATCGGTCAACAGTGGGCTTTGTTTCTGCAAATGGCCCCCCAATCAGCTGTCTATTTAGCTTCGCCTATAACCTGTGGGTATATATGCTAATTGGGTGTGCGCATTTTAACGACAATGTTTTGTTTTGGTGCTACTAAGAAGAGGAGTGTGTTTGGAGGCGGGGTTATAGTAGCAGTTAGTGGTGGTGGGGGGTGATGTCAGCCAGACAGAGCATCCTCAGTCCAGCAGAGACAGCTGGGGGTCTCCACTTCTCCCTTTAAGAGACCAGAGAGTCCGAGGACGCGCCCACTCCTCCTCTAAAGCCAGAGAACCGCGGTGCGTAAAAGGCTGCGCGTAAAACTCCAGAACGGAACACAGGCTGCGCGTAAAACTCCAGAACGGAACAAACAGACAAAACTCCAGAACGGAACACACGAGACGCATCTCACACAACATTCCTGTTTTTGTGTCCTGCTCCAGGTTGATGATCTGGACGAAGCGATAGACCAAAACGGAGACGAGAGAGGATTAAAAACCCTATTTTCTGCACCCTGTTTTTTTTTCTCTCGTATTTCTTCTCATCCGGCCGCCAGCATGATGTCCTATTTGAAGCAGCCGCCGTACACAGTGAACGGACTGAGTTTATCCTCAGGAGTGGACCTGCTGCATCCTTCAGTGGGATACCAAGGTAATAATACAACCGTTTACAAATAAATCAATAAAATTCAGGTTGTTTATGTGTATTAAATGTCCAAAATGATGTGCAAGCCACTTTATCTATCTAATATCTATCTAATCTACTTTACCTGTTTTATTTGCTTTATAACTGAGTGTGTTTTTACCTATTATATGTTTTATTTACCTCGTTTAGTCTTGTCAAGTATTTGTTTTTAAAGCACTGACCAGAAGAAGTGGCAACTGTGAATCTCGTTGTATTTAATACAATGACAATAAAGCTTTCTATTCTATTCTATTATATTTGCAATAATCAACACAGATTATATTATAGATTATTTGCGCTAACAGATGACTATTTTCAGTATTTATTTTATTTAAAAAGGATCCCCATTAGCTGATACCAATGGCACCAGCTATAGTCTTCCTGGGGTCCGAAATCAAGTACATTACATTTATCACATACATACTATATATACAACATCATATTTGTGTTACACTAATAACGTTAACATTTTCCAAACATATATAAATTTCACATTCATACACAATCTTCCACAACCATTTAGCTTCAAGGCCCATCATCAGGGAAAAGGAACAAAAGAAAAAACATGAAATAACCAACACTGGACTGTCGATCAGCTGCTTAAGTAATGTATTCTTAGATGGTATTTGAATGAGGATTTGTTAGAGGATTGACGACTGTTTAAGTATCATCTAAATCAAATCGTTAAGATACAGAAGTTTGGTATATTTCAAATGTCTTTTGAAGTCAAACTGTGTTATTTCTTTTGTTATATTTCTTTTTTTAATACTTTTTTAAAGGCAGTTTTTGTAATCCACCGTTTGTAATTACAACAGTCTATAAACCAACTTTTAAGTAGATGAGTTTACAGACAAACCCATCAAGTACACTAGAGAAAACAATCTCAACATTCAAAACCGAAACAAAAGCTTTTTTTGTTATATTTAAAGTACTATTTCCCCCTCTTTCTTATCAGGAGCCCCTCGCAAACAGAGGAGAGAGAGGACGACCTTCACTCGGGCTCAGCTCGACCTGCTGGAGAATCTGTTCAACAAGACTCGTTATCCTGACATCTTCATGAGAGAGGAGATGGCCTTAAAGATCAACCTGCCAGAATCACGAGTGCAGGTGAGTCTCAGACACAAACACCTCAACACACCAACACAGTCTATGTTCATAAAGGGAAGGTCGATAATTGAGGAGACGCTCCACTTCAGGGCTTCAAGTGTCCTCTTCATAGATGGAGAAGTGGTTGATACAACAGTCACTTCTGGAGGGATATTTTGTCCTTTTCTGTATTTGTTATATAAACTTAGTTTAGGAATAACCATATTTTCCAGAATAAAGTTAGAATAAAGTATAAGGAACTTAATGGATAGATTGTTAAAAAGAAATCTGAGATGTAGCTATTTTTTTAGGTTTGTGATCACTGATATTTAACTTACCAATCTTTTAATTTACCATATTTTTTATATTTTATACTTCTAGTGTAATACTTCTGTTTATATTTATTTATTACATCTACTTTACCTATTTTATTTGCTTTATAACGGTGTTTGTTTTACCTGTTATATGTTTTATCTGCCTCGTTTAGTCTTGTCAAGTATTTGTTTTAAAGCACTGACCAGAAGTGGCAACTGTGAATCTCGTTGTATTTAATACAATGACAATAACGCTTTCTATTCTATTCTATTCTATTCTATACACTGTAGGGATTGTGGAGTATCTTTAACAGTAAAAAAAAAGAAGCGTTTTGAGATGTGGCTATTTTCTATTTTTGTCATTTTCTGTATTTGTTGTATAAACTCAGTTTATGAATAACCATATGTTCACAATAAAGTTAGAATAAAGTATAAGGAACTTAATGGATAGATTGCTTAAAAGAAATCTGAGATGTAGCTATTTTTTATGTTTGTGATCACTGACATTTACTAATCTTTTAATTTACCATTACACTGCAGGGATACATATTATGCTATGTATTTATTTTGCATTTGTTTTATGTTGTGGCGTCTGAAACTTTAATGTATGTTTAAATGATGCTGTCTTGGCCAGGTCTCTCTTGCATAAGAGATTCTTAATCTCAATGAGTACTAACTGGTTAAATAAAGGTTAAATACTAAATAAATAAATAAAAAACTTAATGAATAGGTTGTTAAAACAAATTCTTAGATTCTTTTTTATGTTTGTGATCACTGAAATTTAATTGACTAATCATTTTAATTCACCATTACACACTGCAGGGATTGTGGAGTATCTTTAAACAGTAAAAAAAAAAAGTGTTTTGATAGCTAAATTAAATTTAAATGTATTTTTTTCTTCCAGGTCTGGTTCAAAAACCGACGAGCCAAACATCGCCAACAGGCCCAGCAAACCCAAAGTGGAGTCCAGAACAAGACAGTCAGCAAGCCGGTGAAGAAGAAGAGCTCTCCGATCCGAGAGGCCATCAGCTCAGAGAGCGGAGCCAGCGGACAGTTCACGCCGCCCTCCAGCACCTCCCTCCCGGCTGTGAGCAGCAGCGGCAGCGCGGTGGCAGCAGCAGCTCCGGTGTCTATCTGGAGCCCGGCCTCCATCTCTCCTCTCTCAGACCCGCTGTCCACCTCCTCCTCCTGCATGCAGCGCTCCTATCCCATGACCTACAGCCAGGCGTCGGGCTACAACCACCAGGGCTACTCGGGCTCCTCGTCCTACTTCACCGGGATGGAGTGCGGCTCCTACCTTTCGCCCATGCACCACCAGCTGTCCACCGCGGCCGGCTCCAACATGAGCCCCATGGGCAGCAGCGCGTCGTCGGCGTACGGAGCTGCAGGGCTCGGCTTCAGCAGCTCCGCAGCAGCAGACTGCCTGGACTATAAGGAGCAAACTGCATCCTCCTGGAAGCTCAATTTCAATGCAGACTGTTTGGATTACAAAGACCAAGCAGCGTGGAAGTTTCAAGTGTTGTGAGAGGAAGAAGGAGAAAGCTGCAGACTTTTATGCGCAAACTAAAAAAGGTTGGGAGCAGAAAGTGTTAAAGGGACTGTTTGTAACTTTCAGAAATGCTTGTTAACAGCGACACCTGTGGCCGTTAAGTGTACGACAGTCAGCGTCAGTGTCTAAATAGACATGAACGAGAATCGGTCAACACAGTGAGGCGACACACCTCAGCTAAAACCACAATATCACTCTATATTTCACCTGCTTGGCAGTAATGTTAGCTGACCAGACGAAGGTCTCTCCATGAATCAGTGCTGATCCTAGTGTTGGCTTTTCCTGCCTCAGCCTCCCGACCGCGGTCGGAGGGAACAGGGGAGACATCTGAGTTTTGGTCGGAGACGATAACGTTTCTCGCTGCGGAGCCCTGTCACTTCACAAGACACGGGGAAACCTCTGTTGGTCTGGAGGAGCTGCAGCATTTATTTCTGCACAAACGTCCACTGTACATTCACTAGATATTCTCAGAGCTAAACTAACTCCTCTGCAGTGTGGAGTGTGCGCGCATGAACGTGAGGTGGAGCGAGTACGAGCGCGGTGTGTGAGTGAAGACAAGCAGGCAGAGGAGCAGTCTGAACAGCATAGCCACATGCGAGCGCGCATGGGATACCAACCCGGTAGATTTATAAAATTTGTAAAAAGTTACAAACAGTCCCTTTAAGTTTTTTCCACCACTACTTCTAGGCCCCAACTTCTACCTCGGGCTGCAGCAGAGCAGGACTTCTGCTATAGCCGGTTGTCTCACTTGTTGGGTTAACTTATTGAACATTCACACTGACTGACTTTCTCCCACAACTTTGATCAATCAAGGACATGGAACAAATGTGTTGACCAAAAGGAAAAAAAAAAGGATCAAAAGAGTTAAAAGCGTAACTTGGTTGAGTTTGAGGAATAGGTCAGGTTTTTTTTTTTTATATATAAGCTCCTTAAAGACTCCCCTCTCTTGTCTTTTTTTTTTTTTTTTTGGCACACTGAAGGGCCCCTTTGATCAAAGCGTTACGCATGAGTGTGTGTGTGTTGTAGAGAGAGTGTGTGTGTGTGTTGTAGAGTGTGTGTGTTGTAGAGTGTGTGTGTGTGTGTGTGTGTGTGTGTGTGTGTGTGTGTGTGTGTGTGTGTGTGTGTGAGAGCTCTGACATGAACCTGGATGCACTATTAATTTATGAGAAATGTTTAGTTATAAGAGACAATCAGTCCAGTTTGCGTGCGATCATAAATGTCCTTTTTATGTGTTTTTTGAATTATTTTCCCTCCATGTGTTAGATTTCTTTGTGATTCTTTGTACTATACCTGTATGCAATTTTTTCCGCCACAAAACCCAGCTGTGAATTTGATAGATTTATTTCCATGTCTCCAGTGTTAAATGATAAATTATTACGAGGACATTATTAGTTGGATGAAATAGGGAGTGCAGATTAAAATCAAGCCAGCATGCAGCAAAGCATTTGTTTGAGCTGTAAAGTGCTGTGAGAAGGCCACAAACACACTAAATGACAATAAAGACCACTTGACCTGACCCAACACTGTGTAAATCCTTCTAAATCTTGTTTATTCCTGTTTTTTATCACTTGTTTCTGCACACAACACCACAACATGTCAATGGAAATCCATCTAATTTCACCCACATGTTTATCTTGATTTTTACACTTTTTGGTTATAGGCTTAAATCTTATATTAAAGTGTCAGTATTTCATCCTTGTGATGATCACTAACATGTCATTATAATTTGCCCTTTTTTTTATATATATATATTTGTACTACATCACTAGAGTCCGTGATTTCCATCCAGGCAGGAAGGAATGTGAATTATGTGAGAGCTATGTTAATCCCGTCTCATTAAGAGGATAATCCAACATTTTTATTGACGGCTGCTCTTTGGATCAGGTTCACACGGAGAGATGTGAAATGAGCTCTGAAAGCTCAAGAGTCCAGGAGCAAACACGAGGTTAAAGACAAGTTATACAACAAAGAAAACAGTAGAAAAGTGGACACTAAGGCTTCAAATAATAACTCAATGTATGATCCATTTAAAAAAAAGTGGGCAAAATGGAATTAAACTAGTATATTTTCAGAAAAAAACATCACTATTATCAATCTAGTAGATTAACTGTTTTATTGCATATCAAAATCATATTCATCTTTACATGTTTGAGCCTTTTGCTCTTCATCCTTTTGGTCAAAATCATCATCAAAATCTATATGTCCAGACATCTGTTGGAGGGATTGTGATTAGTCCTTCATTAAGCATATGGATTTGTGTGGACATAAAGCCAGGCAGCCTCTTTGGGCTTTTAGGGAGAGCCTCGTGAGCAGGTCCGGGGGCTCGTGCATGGATTAAAGAAGAAGAAGAAGAAGAAGAAAGGCTCGTGCTATTGGTCTAATTAGGATGTGACAGGAGATGTCAGAGAGGCTTCTTCTAATAACTCTGGCGTGACTTTTTGCTGCCCGTTGAAGGGCTTTAATTGTTGTCCATTTGACCTCCAATTAGCACCGAATGACACACAATTACAGAGCAACAAACAACAGACTATAGCGTGCACTATTAAATATTGTACTTTCTACTTAATATTTATGGATAATAGTCTTGTTTTTAATCGGTTATATTTGTAATCACAAAGGATTTGGAGTTGGCACAAGCCTTAACATGTTAGATTACGCACAAAAAAAAAGGCCCTCCTAAAATGTTGACCTAGATAAAGACAAGGTTAATTAAGACAAATATAAAACAAATAAAAACAATTAAAAAAAACTGCAAAGGTGATGTGTAGGAAGAACACCATAATTTCTATTAAAAACCAAGCTTATAGTTGATATAAACTGTGCCATATTGGCTATAATTTATGGGGGAAAATCTTCTTCTTCTAAATAAAAAAAAAAGAGTAAAATCCATGTGTCCATAAAGATTAGAGCTCTTACATTTTTGTCGTGACAAGTTCTGTGATGAAACATCACAGTCAGCCTATAAATATCACTTGCTCTTAAATAAACTGTATATTTCTGTCACGTAGTCTCTCTCTCTTTATATATATATATATATATATATATATATATATATATATTTGTCTTGATCCCAAAGTCATATTGAAAGCTTCAACAGGTCCAATAAATGTCCCAGAGAGCAGTAAGTCAGTGTTGGTGCAGCAGGAGGACCAGAGGGGCCCTGCGAGGATCTATTCGGTTTTAATTAAACACAAGCGCCTCTGAAGGGGACATATGGGTCCGGCAGACGCGCTGCATTAATCCTCTCATCGCATTTGAGGATGTTAAACAATAAAAAGAAGGAGCCTAGGAAGAAGCCTCCTCTTGGCTGAAGCGACCGCACATTTTGTCCGCTGTGGCCCCCGAGGCAGGGCTTTCCCCAAGCGGCTCCACTTCACCGCGGCCGGCCGGGGGTCTCCAGGTTCCCCCCGCCGGCGGAGAGGAGAGGAGACCGGCCCTGGAGGGGCGTCTCGATCCGGCTGCACCACTGAACACTACAATACTTTACTCCTGTTTTACTGCTGACAAAAGATGAATACTGAGATGTTAATAGTCTGTTTATTGTCAATACTGTATATAAAGTTCCTATTTTTAATATTTCCCTCTGTTTATATTGTTCATATTTCTATATTTCCTTCTATTTAATTTTTGCTTTTACTTCACTATGAGAGGCCAAAACAAGTTACACAAAGCATACATATGGTATAGCCATATAGGCTATGGGTTAAACCAATTTATACCTTTTCTTGACAAAAGATGAATACTGAGATGTTATTAGTCTGTTTATAGTCAATAAATAGATCCTATTTTTAATATTTCCCCTTGTTTATATTGTTCCAATTTTTATATTTCCTTCTATTTAAATTGTTCATATTTTATATGTCTGTCTACCTTTGTTTAGGTTTTTTTTATTGTGTTGTATCTTGCCTTTTGTTTTTTACTGCTGCCTCCTTTTTCTGCACTATATCCCCTTAGCAGCTGCAAATTTCCCCACTGTGGGACTAATAAAGGAATATCTTATCTTATGCTCACAATCTGAAAAAAATAATACAGCCTGTATTGGCGACATTTGCTTTTACTTCACTATGAGAGGCCAAAACAAGTTACACAAAGCATACATATAGTAAAGCCATACAGTTTAGGCTATGGGTTAAACCACCTTTTTATCTTCCATGGTAAAGTATTAAAATATCATTCTTACATGGCCTTGGAGTTTCTGCTTTTATATGATTTTTAATAGCCCAATAACATATTCTATATTGTACTATTATATTGTAATTGTCACTATCAGAGTAATGGGCTATATCTACATATTAAGGCGATAGAAAGTTCCTTTAAGTTCAGTCTCTATTATCAGCTTTTGAGTTATTTATTATGAATTATTCATATTATTAGTTTTTTATGATTTTTTTAATTGTATTTTGCTTCCTATCTATTCCTAATTTGCTTCATGATTTATTTGACTTAACACTGCCATATCACACTTGTTTTAATAAAGAACAAACAACATGATTTCAAAAGATATATCAATATTTACATTGTAAAGGAGCCATAAAAAGGCTATCATTTAAATTGTATCTATATAGAGCTGCAACGTCAACTATTAAATTAATCCCCAACTATTCTGATAATCCATTAATCGGTTTGCGTCAATTTTTTAAGAAAGAAAAGTAAAAATTCTCTGATTCCAGCTTCTTAAATGTGAATATTTTCTGGTTTCTTTACACCTCTACGACAGTAAACTGAATATCTTTGAGTTGTGGACAAAACAAGACATTTGAAGACGTCATCTTTAATTTAATCGAGAAAATAATCGACAGATTAACCACCAACGAAAATAATTGTTAGTTGCAGCCATATATGTACTATATCTATAGGCTATAATAGCCTAATAATAATAAAAACATAATAAATATTAAATAATAATAATAATAATAATAATAATAATAATAAATATTAAATAATAATAATAATAATACGATTATTATTATTATAATTATTGGAAAGATACATGATTTGGTCTATATCATAAGAGGTGCAGCCAATATGAGTTTTGCAAAGCAATACTGCATATGCTTATACTGGCCAGTTATGGAATTGGGGTTTTTCATTATATTTTTTAGACCCGATCTCACTGTTACATCATTTATTATATCTGTCTATATTAGCAATTGTATAGAATCATGAAAGCCTTTTTAAAACCACATGCATGTCTGAAAAGTGTGAAAAGTTTCACCTGTTTTGCATCTGAATCCAACTAAATCCACATTAGTGATGGTTGATTTAGATGTGAAAATATTTCAGATTGGCTTTGAAAAACCATATCACACATCCTGTATTTGCAGCTCTTTTATAGACTGACTGTTTTTTGTTTTTTTTGAGTCAGACCAACATAACGGGCCTATTGGGAACAAACCAATATGTCAATTATTGTCTGGAGAGAGGGAGGGCATGACATAAAACATCAAGAAACGTTTATGATGAACAATTATGATTTAAACAAGCCTATCAGAGTTAATTTAAGTAGGCTATGCTATTATCGGCTGTACAATGTCACTGGCAGGCATATGACTTTTTTTTTTTTAAGAAGAAAGAATTAGTGAAAGTACAACGGGGCAACGGTCCTGCATGTTTGAATACAGTAACGGTAATGGACCTGCTTTCTCGACAGCAGTTACATAAAAGAAGCACAAGATGAACTGAATTTGTGAAGAAAAGAAAGATAAACGGACAATTTGTTGGTGAGAATATAACTAAAGACTATTGTTATGCATAAGTATGTGTCCTACATTCCCAGAGAGACGATGTCTATCACATATCAACACAGCAACACATACATAATTCATCCGCGGCGACAACAGTCACGGGATCTCATTTAAATGAATGAAACAATAGTGTTCCTGTGCTCCTGTCAGACTGGCGGTTGAGCAATATGGTAAATGGTTAAAAGTACACAGCCTTAACTCTTTATGACCTTCTCTCTATCTGTGTTAAGCCACAGAACGATTTCATCTCATGGATTACACAATTTGATGAGATTAAACTCAATTCTATCAGATGCACTCGCTAAAATGTTGCCATGTGATGTTTTAATGGGACTTAAAGCGGCGCAAAATGTTCTTTTAATTGGAATCCAGGAATGCCACGGGGGGGTGTTGATGAAGGCGGCGCTCGCTCAAAGAGAACTCGTTCGGCTCTGATGTAAAACATTGTTTTCACATTTGGAAAATTGTTTCTTGAAAAAGACACACAGTTGACAAAGTGAAGTAGAGCCGCAGGGGAAAGTGTTTTAACTGTAAATGTTGCTGTTGCTTTTGCTGAAAAATGCTCAGCAAGGGTGGAAGAAGTATTTAGATCCTGTATTTAAGTAAAAGTAGAATACAACACTGCAAAAGTACTCTAAAATTATTCCTGCATTCAAAATCCTACTAAGGTATTATCAGTAAATTGTACTACAAGTATCATAAATGAAAGCACTTGTTCGGCAGAAAAATGGCCCCTTTGACTGATAGTATATTATTAGATGTTAATACTGTTGCATCGATGCGTAGCTGGTCAACGTGGAGCTAATTTTAACTAGTTTGATATTTTAGTCCAGTGATACCCAACATAAGGGTCTGGCCCCCTCCAAAGTGTCACAAGATAAATCTGAGGGGTCGTGAGATGATTAAAGGGAGAGGAAAGAGGAAAACTAGAATTACCGCCTCGCAGTTGTATGCCTCCGTCAAACAGTCAGGTTGCAGTTTACATCCATGTCTGTCTAAAATGTCATCACTTCATCATTTTATCCTGTTTACTCCTATTCTTGAGTTATGTCCAAAAATGGGTTTTGTGAGGTCACAGTGACCTTTTGACGAACAAAATCTAATCAGTTCATTCTTAAGTCCAAGTTGACAGTTGTGCCAAATTTGAAGAAATTCGCTCGAGGCGTTCCTGAGGTATTGCGTTCACAAGAATGGGACGGACGGAAGAACGGACAGATGGACCAGAAAACGTAAGGCCTCCGGTCACGGCTGTCGCCAGCACGGAGGCATAAAAGCAAAGTCATGCAGCACAAATTTGTATTTTTTGGGGGTTTTTTTTCACTAAGCTTTGCTTTTTTTTGTGAAATATTGGATAATTTTACCCCTAATGTCTCTTTGGAGGAACTACGAACAACTCAGGGACATCTGAAAGGTGACAAAGGGCCCCAAATAGACACTGCTTTTTACAGTAATAAGGGATCACAAAGACATTGTTAAAACAATGCATTGTATTTTAGACGCTTATCCTGTGTTTTTTTACCATATGAAGCCAAAGGTTTCCTTGTATAACAAAATGAGCATGACATCGTTGTTAATATAAAGTAGGCTATGTTAGATATAAAAACAGTGTTGGACAACATGAGTCTACTGACTGTGCCAGATTTTTGTCAAGTGCTTATGGAGAATTTGGTGTTATTGTGCCTAAAATTAGGATCACGGGGGCCGTGTAGCCCGTTTATTACAAGGTTTGTTGGGCTCTGTTCCAATTTACGGTGGAAACTGCTGCAGAAAGTGCTCACTAACTGGACCTCCTGAGTGCTACTCCAATAATGATAGGCGCTTTCGCCTTCTGTTGATGCTATTTTCGTATTGCAAAGCATGGCACGCTGCATGCATGTTTTTAATTTTCTTGTGAGGAGAGGAACACTCTGCCAAACACAAAAGAATTTGTGTACAAGATAAAATGATCAAGAACATGCATTCGTAGCTTTCTGTGAGAGCGTCTGAAGATCACATTGTGCATTCCTTCTTTTCTTACGTCCTTTTTAAATCAATTAAATGCTGTTTGGGTTCTCTTAGTGATCTAAAACCAGGCTAAGAAAGCCCTTTATGGATTCCAGGATGAGCACGGTCCTGCGCTAAAAAAATCATAAAATCATATCTGATTTGTATCATAATCTGTACATTAATCTCGCCCATTAATAACTCAATTTATGTAGAATTAACTGATTTTCAAGACTTGAGCCTGTTATGAACGTATGCAAACCTCTTATAAAGAAAACATTAGTGAAATATTAGCGTAAATGACTCTTGAATGGTGCGGGGATTTGCGTTGGGTGTCTCCACCATATGGCTGGACTTACACATGTGAGCCAAAATATTAATAATGCGAGGATATTGTCATTTGAGGAAATACAGCACAGTAAAAACACACATACAGTACACAGAGTACACAAACACACACACACAAAGCAGAAAGCTGATTACAGGTTTAAAGAAAATCCAGCATATGTAAAAAAAAAAACGAATTGCCATCACAGAATTAGTGTTTTACATGAAGTTAATGCCTAGTTAATGTTTCTTTCTCTCTTTTTTTTTTCCAAAGAATCCATTTAGCTTCAGGACCTTACGACCCTGGATTATGTCGACAGTGGACATCCAGCCAACAAAGCACTCCTGCCCTTATGAGAACAGACCATTAGCAGGAGAAAAAAAAAAAATCACAAATCTCCTTATAAGAGCAAAAGGGAGATGTTGTAATAACAGATTACATGCATTTACTGTAATGGCCAAATTTACATCCATAAGCTGAAGCTAAAAGCATTTGACGCAAACAGATGATTGAGTGAAGCTTCGTCGAGGACGCTATAGGACAGCGAAGAGGAGGAGGAGGGAGCAACACAAATAATGAAATCAAAAACACACTTGTACAACGGTTGTTGCCAGTTTATTCAGCAAAGTTTGATCTGACAACCCAGTCTCAAAGGAAGGAGTAAAAAATAGCACGACATTACAACAACAATCTGCGTGTCATGAGGACGCATTTTAGGCTTTTTGTGTGTCATTTGTACGCCAAAACTACGATAACGTCCACAGTTAGGTTTAGGCAACAAAACCACTTAGTTAGGTTTAGGAAAAACATCATGGTTGGGCTTAAAATAAGTGCGTAAACTAAGTAAAATACGTAGAGAAATAGCGTAACATAACTACGGAAAACATGTCACAAACATCACTAGAAAACGTGACAAACGTCACTAACGTAACTTACAAAACACCGGTCTCGAACACCAGTCTCCTGGTTAATAGTCCTGTGTTTGTTGGACCCATCCAACTCCACACCCACCCGTGGTCTTTTTCGTTTTTTTTATTCTCGTTAGTCACTAGCTCTGATTGCGGCATATTTACAAGGATGCTTTTACGTTGCAGTACAGACTACGTGGTGTACAAATGACACTCCAAAAGCAAGAATGGCGTTCTTATTGCACGCTAAAATGCCTTGCACATTATCGTGTCATTCATACGTCTTCAAGCTGTCCGTCTTCAAGAGTGATACTAAATGTCTTATAACACAACAGTTTGTTGCTGACAACATTAAACTTCAAATGTATGGCTGTCTATAACTTCTAATCCTAAACGGTATATTACACACGGTTCCTGATGCAACACAGCAAGAGGATAAATGTGAAACCTCAAATTTGAGCCTGTTCACGTGGAAACACTGTACATATTAATCCAAAAAGGAAAGGCCATTATTTATATGATATGTACTTAGCTGGACTGGATAGCTTATGTTGGTCATGTTAACAGCTAAACATGTGAGCCACTAATGGAAACGATGCATTTAGCCATATTTTGGCAAAAATATCAGCATACAAATGGACAGTAAAGACGTAGATTATGCTTCAGGATTGGGTTTGAGATGTTTCTATGGACATTTTGATGGTTTTTGTAACTGAAATTAAACCTAATCAAACAGATGTCATACCAATTTTTGTAGTCTTCTGATTATGAATATCTATCCATCTAGTTATCTATCCATCTATCTAGATATAAACTGCGAGAATACCTTAAAATAAGGTCACATCCGGGCCAACAGCTCACTAAGTGGACAACTTGTTAAACACTCAGCGACCTCAACTGCCAAGCATCTCTACTACCGCAATTATAATATAGAGGTCAAAGGTCAAGGGGCCTCCCGTTGCTTGCCAGAAAACCGTACAGTGCAGAAAATCTCACGAAACGACATACAACTCCATTCATGTCCATCTTTACTGTAATTACAGACAAGTAGGATTAGATAAGTCAAGATAGATAAATCAAAAGCACGACTGTAAGCTACATGACAGGCCTGATGATTACAGTTTCCTCGTTTCCACCGCATTATTGACCTTCCTCCTCGCTCCGTCTCTATCTGGGCAGATGGAGAGGTAGTACAGTAGAGGAGGACGGATGAAGAGTTTGTTGACAGATGCCTCTCTCCCTGCCCCGCCTCGCCTCGGCCCACCTGTTAAGGGCAGCAGCGAGCTCCTGGAGGTGAGCGTGTCTGTCGTGGGAGGTGGCCGGGGAGGGGCGGTGGCCGAGGAGGTGGGGAGGGGCGGACTGGAAACGCTGGCACGTGCTTCCCTGCGGAGATCTTTCTCCAGTTACAAGTAACGGGGTATGTGTGTTGCATTAGGTGTGTGTGTGTGTGTGTGTGTGTGTGTGTGTGTGTGTGAATGAGCGCAGGTGTGTTTTCCTCTCCCCTGTGGTAATATAAAGCGCAGAGTGTTGAGCAAGCATTGATGTGTTTATTATGGGTTTGCGGATCAATCATATGTGTGTGAGCGTGTCCGTGTGTGTTTAGGGGAGGAGTGTGCCCTCTCTGCACCCCCACAGCCGCCACACGCCTGGCCACCTGCTCCGGGATTAGAGAGCATGCGGATTACACGCGTCACAATGGAGATACAAAAACACAAATATGCCCTCGGCCAACAAAGGATACACACACACACACACACACACACACCGGACGGCCTCGTCGCTAATCACTTTTAGCATCTTCAATATTTTCATAGTTTGGGGAAACAATGGCTCTGGACGCAGCGCACGACGTGGCAGATGATATTTACGTTTATGCTTTTAGGTGCAGGACTAGAGGTTTTGAACTGTGGATTGATTCATTGTGTTACGTGTTTGTTGAGGATTATTATTGTTTACTGCACCGTTCACTGGACTTGTTGTTTCAGTGGGTTTTAACGCGCGTGTCTGTGTGTGTGTGTGTGTGTGTGTGTGTGTGTGTGTGTGTGTGACCCACAACAGATCTGCTGTCCTACTTTTCAACCATAAAAACACTGTGACGTCAACACAACATTAACAACAGCATGAACAACATAACAACACACAAACAACAATAACTCTCCTTCACAACAACTATCAGGAGTCCTTGTGAGTTATTTAAAGGTCGCATCATCCTCTAAGTTTCAACAAAAAGGGTCCACTCAAAGACGACTCAAGAGGCCTTTCTCTGCACAATGTCCCATGAAGAATAGTGAACTCAGGGAGTCAGTGAAGTGCGATTAGTCATTTGTTTGGCGTGTTAATTACAGGCTCTTTATTAGGTCAGAAACTTAGATTAATATATAATGTAACGTTTGCATTCTAAATAATTCTCTCAGTAATTATTTAACATTATTGTTTACAGGGAAACCTGTTGAGAGATTTGACATAGCTCCAAGTCAATGGCGAGTAATTTCTCACATATAAGACGGGGACATGAATGAAAAATGTCACCAGTGGTGAAACAAAGGAAAGCAATATACCAAGCATCATCCAGAGGCTTGAGAGTAACCATCAGTTTCTTGCATGTCAATTTAATAATCATCACACGTAATTGATGAAATTTAGTGTCATCTAAATTTATTTTAATAACACAGTTGAACATAAATTACAGTAAGGTGATGTAAAAGAATGTAAACATCCTGATGTATAACCAAAAAAATGAACTGCACATGAACTACCAGCGCTCTTGTGTGTTCAGGGACATTTAAAAACATTTGACCTCTCATGCTGTGTTCACACTAAACGAGCGACAAAAGCAACTTAACAGCCGAGCGTGGAACAGCTACATTGCTGTAGATTTGCTGTTGGAAGTAGTTGCTCAAGCGTTCGATGATGTAGTTATGTCGTTAAATAGCACCGGGAACTAGCTCACAGTAGACAGAACAGAACAAGGTGAAACAAAAACATATGATTGGTTGAAGTTACATCGCATCATTTGATTGGAGCGATGAAAATAGTTGAGACCGGATGAACTTTATTTGTAAAGCGTCACGTCCGTCACGCAGCGACAAGTGTCGGGTGTCAACAGCATTACACTTGTTGTGTAAGAGGTCTTTAGGTTTATGTTTGAGTGTTTAAATACAGCAATGGTGGGATGTTGGGGGGAGGGGGGGGATCTTCTGCTACTGTCTTCCCCCTCTTCCTCACCTCCTTTTGCCCCACGGGGTCGGCGGGTTTGTTTTGCTAATGACCCCATCCCGTTATGACCTCATTCAGTTTGCGCTCAGTAATTGGTGGCACACTGACACACCGGGTGTTGGGGGAGGGGCTCACACGCCTTGGGGGGGCGATCCCATTGTAAACATTCCTCCCTGACAAATAAGGTATTGTTATTGATGATTAACGGCAATGAGGGATACTGCGTGTGTGTGTGTGTGTGTGTGTGTGTGTGTGTGTGTGTGTGTGTGTGTGTGTTTGGGCAGGGAAAAGGATAATGAGGATGATGTAGGCGATGAATGATGATGACAAGTGAGGTGTTACCACAGATTAACCTCAGCATGGAGCAGAGTGGCAGTAATGAAGATAAATGATGATGACAGTACATTTTTCTGTTGTGCTGTTAATGATGATACACTTCACACCTTCCAGTTGCTGAAATGCCCGAGCAGCTGTAGGAGGAAAGATCAGTGTTTCTCTCTGCACAGTGTCCTTGTTTTAAATGTGTCTAATTTTTGAGGAAAGCAGTTCTGTACGAAAACATTGTATAATCTGGATTGATGTGGAAAAAGACATATACAGTAGGTCTGAGGAGTTTATATATTTTTTATTATATTATTATTAGAAAGTCAGTGGTTTTGAGGTACTAGTATTTTTTTTTTTAATTTCAGAGGGAAATATTGTACTTTTTTACTCTATTTATTTGGCAGCTGTAGTTACTTTGCAGATTCATATTTTACATTATGTAACATATATACACTCAGAGCCGGCCCTGACCAATTTGGTGCCCTCTAGGCACGATTTTAGCCGATGCCCCTTGCATCATAGCCTATTCCACCAATCATTGTGTTCATACACTCACACTGAAACTTCATAGCCTTATGTTGAGATTAGAACCAAAATAAAAAAATTAAAGAAACAAGTGTCATAAAACAAATTATAAATACAATATATCGAAGGCATTCCATAATGAATTTAAGATGGGAGTAACTGACATTAGCTCTAGCTATTAACTCAGGGTGATGCTGCAGACATCAAGAAAATAGAGCCTATTATACCTTTGTGTTGTTGTGGGCTTTTTTGGGGTGAGATTTCAAAAAAATTGTATTAGTAAAAATACTAAAATCCTACTCTTGAGTTTTACAAAGGCCCCACTGGCACAGCTGATATGATGATGTATTTCTATGTCGATGTCAGCTCTGAAGGACAGAAGGCTGCCATGGTCAGGAAAGTGGTCCGTACTTTTGAGATTGGTATTGGAGGTGGAAGAGCAGTGATTTCTGGTGGAAAACTTATGTCTTCTTTAGGTTCAGGACCAGTCATCTATATGCTTAAGCAAATGCATCAAGGATGCACTACAGATCTTCATCTGAACGGGAATAGATCATAAGCATATTGTAGCTCCAAAACATATAATATAACACTGACACTGGTTATTTTAGTACTTCAGTCAAATATATCACAATACCACCGCTGCACAAAGGGAGCATCTAAATATGCTGCACTAATGTGGTGGTTATAGTTATTATCTATGACAGGAGTGAATAAATTCCTGTCTCAATCCTCCACCTCTTTTTCCCAAAACTTTCATTTGACTCGCAGATGGAGGCCTCGCTTGCAAGGACCGAGGGTAAATTATTAGACTTGTAATATGGCACAAAATTATATCTTCAAGGGTTTGTGTGAGTGTGTGTGCACGTGTGTATGAGTGAGTGTGTGTGATTGTGTGCTTAAGCGTTAAGTGGTTGCATGTCTTCTGTGAGAAATGCCCGGGGTGGGTTTTTCTAATGTGTCTGTCTACATGTCATTATTCAAATGAATTCAAGGGGAAGTGTATCATTGTGTGTGTGTGTGTGTGTGTGTGTGTGTGTGTGTATTAATACACTCCACTGAGCACCATCGATTGCACATCAAAAAAAGTCACATGATCGCTATCAGTGTTAATTATCATCTACTATGTGTAATATGTAATTACGCAGACATTACTACCATTAATTATAGCGCATTTATAAATTAATTAGCATGTATTATGTCTTCTTTGAGTGTGTGTGTGTGTGTGTGTGTGTGTGTGTTTGAGTGTGCTCTGCGGCAATGGATTTGTCAGGTCAACAAAATGTTCTGCTGGTGTTACATTGCTCGAGTCTTGCAGGTAAAGCACCACAGGGACCCTCTGAATAACAACAACAACGAAAAATATGGGGATGAAAGCTCGTGTCTTGGTTTATAGCTGAAAAAAACAAACAAAAAACATGTGCACATTCGCCCCGAAAAAGCAAACACACATGCACAATCTTGCTTTTTATACTTTTAGTGGGTGGCAGCAAAAGTCATCCCTGCAAACCCCCCTCCTCCTCCTCCTCCTCCTCCTCTTCCTCACCTCCCTTCTCCCCTCTCCTCATCCCACTATCACATCGGACAGGGTCTACTTATAGTACCGCGCCAGAGAGCAGAGAATGGGGAGAGAAAGGGTATTATGAGAGTGAGGAGAGAAAAGAGAGGGAGCGAGAGAAAAGAAGGGCAGACAGGGTATTATGAGAGAGAGGGATGAGAGCAGTGAAGGCATTTGGAGTCTTTATTCGCCTTCCTAAGCCACGGGCTCCGCTCCCAATCCGATTGGTCGATACGGCCAGCCATGTAAATGAAATGCAAAGCAGAGAGACCCTGACTTCCCTTTGCCAATTTGTGGGGCCCTTTCTCTCTTCCTCTGCCGATGGCTTCCTTCTTTTATCAGTCTGTCTTCCTCTCAACGTGACGCCTTTCTTCCTCGGTATCACAGCCCCGCCGCCTTCAACCTCTGATTCTTCCTCTCTCTCTCTCTCTCTCTCTCTCTCTCTCTCTCTCTGGAAGATAATGATTTGCCTCTTTTTTTTCCCTGTAAGAGCTGAACTCTGCACTTCTCTAATGTTCAGCTCGAAGGATTTAATCCACGCTTTTTTTATTTCCTGGGAAACTCCAGTGGTGATTAAGCATATGCTCTTTTGCTGCTCTGTTTGTGCAGAAGCTATACGTCTCCTCGCGCTCTTTGCATAACGTTGAATTCGAGGCCGTTAGAGTTTGTTTGCTCTTCACTTGCAGTTTTCTTCAGCTGCATTTGGTCTGACCATTAATAAACTACACATAATATGTTTGTATCAAAATACTTTCATTTAGATGTTTCCTTTAATGTCCATGATGGAGACCCTCCTCCACCCCTGCAGGAGGAGGGTCTGTTGACACTAAACTCTTCCCAGGGGGTAGAGTACCAGTAATGGGGGCTCTGGCTGCGTAAAGCCCTGGCTGGGAGATTTAGGTTGCTGTTTATTTATTTTATTTATTTATTTTTGAAGAGTCTAATCAGCTCCAGCAGTGTTTCATGGTTGTTTTTTTTCCTAACAGGATGGGACGGGGGCGACAGGCCGATAGATGGGGCAGGGACTGATGACAGTTTTAAGTGCAGACAAATGCCACAGTCTGTCCCAGATTAAAAAATGCCCACTACCACTGTAATCCCTGTAGCGCTGCCAAATTGGTATTTCCTTCCAGTCCCTGAACTGAGCAGCACTGAATGAGCAGAGACTGGGACGGGAAGAGAATGAGCATCACGACCTGACTGAACTCCCTGGCCCTTTTTATGGTTGCAGAGGAATGAATTTATCTCTACATTTCTCACAGTTTATGCCAAGAATCATTACTAGAAATTAGCTTTAGGGAATTTGTCGCATTGGTGCTCACTGGAAAAAATGTATCGTTCCTTTATGTCTACTGAGGAACGATGTGTGAAGAGAGCCGGGGATGCACTTGTGAAAACTATAATAATATAAGTATAGGTAATAAATAGCAAAGATGAATAAGAGAGATGAAATATAGCAGATGATCAGAGAGGTAGAAATGCAAGAATGGAACAAAGTGGAGAGCAGAGGGAAGTTGTCCAGTGGTCAGCAGCTATTAGACTGTTCATCATGCAAACACTGCCACCTGCAGGCTGCTCTCTAAAACACAACTGCTTCATAACATTCACATGCACAAAATAATGCATCTAACAGTACATTCACAGTAAACTGACGTAATAACTGCTAATGATTATACAAAAATGAAATAAAAACTATGTAATTACCTGTCTGTAATGTAATAAAATGTTTAGTGCACAGTGTAATCACTTTTTGCATATAACGTAATATGTTATTAGATTTTGTGATATTATTACATCAAGATTTTGGTGTCAATTCTTGCAAAAAAAAAAAGAATTTTTATCATAAATTGTGATAACAAGCCAAAATAATGCACATGTGATCCACACTGAGAGTTTTGATAACTCCCCTACAGTTGAAGTTCATATTGAAAACCAGAACATAATGCTTCACTGGATTCCCACCTACCAACAGGGTTGTGTTAGTTACAATTAGTGCTAGACTGATAAATCTGCCAATATTGTAATCGATATTAGCTCATTGCAGATATATTGGTATCAGTGTATCGGTTAATAAGTAACAAGAAATTGCAGTACAGAAATGCCACTAGGTTTGTGGTAACTTTAAAAAACTGTCCCCATAGGGTATGTCCACCATGAGAATTTGATTTGTCAACTGTAATATGTTCCTTTCAAGTAACAATAATCTAAGGGATCTGTATCAAGATTGTTGTTTATGTTTATGTTCACGATCAGACAATATATCATTACTGGATTTAAAAAAAAAAAAATTATATATTGATACCATTATTGGCCTCAAATCCTGTATTGGTCAGGTGATAGCTACAATGTCTGGTCAAGCTGGACCCTGATGTCTGAAATGGTGGGTCACATGGACTGGACACTATAACACAGATCCAGATGTTCAAACCTGCTTGTGGGTGTGTTTGTCCTTAATGAAGTACACACATTCAACTCTTCTATTAGCTTATAGGCACTGGTACGTTATATTATCAGTTTCAACATAAACCCAAGAAATGAAAGACATTTTAACATGTCTATGTATTTGGGAGTTTACTGTCAAAATAATGGTAAAAAGTGACATTTTGTCAGTTTTCTGACCAAAAAGTTTCAACCATAAGGCCCACTTGGTTTTTTAAACTCCATCTGTTGATGAAGGCCACAAAATGTGGCTGAAAGCTCAATAAACTACAAATAAGTTGACTTTTTGATAATACTTTATTGCAAAACCTCTATTTCCAAGGTCAAAAATGAACCTTCAAACTCAAGTTTTGTTGGTTTTATCTTCTCCCGGCTCAAATTTAAAGGGCTAAGTCACCCAATTTACCAAATAAAAAAAACAAACAATGTACTTGCTTTTTGTGTAGCCATGCAAATAGTTTTGGTTTGATTTGTCCGTCTCTGAGATTTTTGCCTCTACAATGGAGGTAAACAGGCATCTTTTTTGTGGTGCTCACAGCATTGAAAAATTACATTTAAAAAAAAATCAACAGCAATGTGTCTTTCCAGCAACAATACTCTGGATAATCTGAAGAACTCACTGTGAATAGTTTTATTGAAACTATACTGTTGACACTTCAAACCAAAACTATCTACGTGGCTAGACAAGAAGTAAATTACAGAATATGTTTTTTGGGGAACCGGCCCTTTAAACTGATGCCAATTCAACCTGCACTGTGTAGTGAACACCTGGAAATGTGTGTGTGTGTGTGTGTGTACACAGGTACACACCAGGATGTGTGGGAAGCTACTCTACAGCTCCCTGACAAGAGGGAGGAGGCCTACCATAACACACGTCAGACACACACACAACACAAACACACACTCACACTCACACACCCTCCTCATCAGCCTCTCCTTCCTCGTCCTCCCATCAACCCTCTCTTCTTCGTCGGCTCTCCTCTCCTCCTCCTCATCCTCCTCCCAAACTCCCCCCCCCCCCCACGAACAGTCCTGCCAAGCTGACAGCTCCAAGCTCCGTGGAAAATGAGTCTCGCTCGCATTACAATCGCGCAGGACAGATTCCATTAGCACTATCTGAAATTGAGCGCGGGGAGCAGAGAGCGGGAGGCAGCGGCGCGTGGCCTTATCAGAGGGAGAGGGTGAGTTCCGCCGACGTCACTAATCCACCGGGCGGGATTGAGCACACACACACACACACACACACACAGAGAAAGACAACTTGGGGAAGACGCAGAATGCACACACACTCTTTCATATATTGAAGACAACAGGGACAAACAGATAGATAGCTAACCTACACACACAAACAAACAGGAAGAAAGGCTCAAAAACACACACACACACATATTCACAGATGCCACAACCCTCAACTCTCACATTGTACCATGTAGTGAAAAGGACCAAAATTTGCATTTAGCTATAAAGGACTATGATGAAACTGGTGGAAAACAGGCAACAGATCAACTCAGCCTCTCCTTCTGCGTGTGTGTGTGTGTGTGTGTGTGTGTGTGTGTCTTTTCCTGAGGAGTGCTGGCAGGTCTGTTCAGTGCTGCTGCCGGTGGGATTTGTAACATGTCAGTCCGTCGGTTTGAGATGAAACTGAGCCTCTCTTGCACTTGCTGTGTGATCTCTACCTCCCTGCTTGTGTGGACTCAGTCTCTCTCTGCTCACGCATGCATATACAAACATATTCTACACATACATGCCCACACACTCGTGTGCATTTTGCAGGAACACCCCACATGAACCCCCCCCCCTGGTGTTCTCATCCTCATAGTTATTAACCCTTGACACATAAATCCAAGGGTATGTGGGTGTGTGATATTAGCTGTGTGTGTGTGTGGGAGGGAGGATGGGGTTAATCTTTATGTAGTGGGGATCTTTCACACAAGATCACTCAATTTAAATAGAGCGGGAACACTTTGATGTCTCCAGCCCTCCCTCCTTTTTTTTCCCGCTCTCATTCGCCCCTCTAATTTGCTTCATGTCGCCCCCCTCTGCGCCCCAGTGATAAGGTGTAATGAGAAATGTTTTCAAAATGGCTCTCACCTACCATGCGATGCTAATTGGGCGTGTGCTTGATACCGCCATAAGAGGAGAGCGCTCATCCGCGACTGTTGAAAGGTGCTGAGGAGAGAGGGTGGGGGGGAGAAAAGAGGAACACTTGCAGCCATGAGTGGGATAGCAGCAGAGGGTAAAATATAAAAAGTGACATGTGCTTGCATCAACCCGAGCAGCCACTCCAAAGCCCTGCCCCCTCAAAGACACAAAGTAATGAGGGGAAATACCATCTTCATTAGTTGTCATTTACGGGGAATTACGACGATGCCTCCTCGGGGCTGTTATTGGTCACGCTGAGAGCGAGCAGCGAGAGTCGGGGAGGAAAAGAAGGAACTTTGGGAGGATGTGGGAACAGAGGAGAGTTTGGCCTATATTCGTTTAGCAGCAGAGGGACGCCGACAAAATGGGGGACATGAAAGACAAAGGAGCTCGGTTTCAACAGCAAAATATAAACTAAATCATGTAGAACAAAATTGGGAGTGCTGCACTATAGGTCAGGAAACTCAGTGTTGGTAATGGAGTAAACAAGTCAGGTGCTCTTCAAGGATGGGGCAAGTAGACAAATAATAAAAAACAGTGACTGTTCAGGTCACTTTGAAGGGAAGTCCTTGGTATAGGATGGCAGTCTGGAAAACATTCCAGGCACTGTGAATAAAAATGCTTTTATTAGACATGGATGACACCAACGTTACGACTCAGCCAGTCTTCATTAGGTTGTAGTTGTGTGTGTGTAGTTTACATAGTTTGAAAACAGCACTTCGTCCAAAATCACACACTATGCACTACATACCCAATATGTGTACTATTGTTCAACATACTTTTGTGTGTATAAACAGGATCTTTTCGGACGCACTGAGCAGTAGTTTACATCGTCACTTCCTGAGAGCCTCCTTGCCGATTGGAGATGGTGTAACCATAGTAACCTGTGCCAACCTCGTGACAAATTCGACGGTTTGTGAGAATAAAAGTCTGAATTTATTTAATATATACAGTATATATTACGCCTATAAGTGAAATCTTACATTGAAGCGTTACTGATGTTACAGAGCTGTCCGACAACATCCGTTATGAATGTTGTCGTCAGTACTGCATTGCATTGTGGGACATTTATGCATAGGTATAGTGTCCACCGTTGCATACTGTTATATTTCACCGGAAATAGTATGCAATTTGTTTTGTTGTGTCAATTTGTTGTGACCTGAGTCCCATGATATGAGAATGTTACCTACTTGAAGCAATAAAATGACATTGGACATATCAAAATATAAACTGGGAAAAGAAAGTTTGGAAACTTGTGTTTGGTGGATTATTTCTCTGTCATTACAATGTTAATGGTCATTGTATTTCACATCGTTGGAAAGCCTGTTTATTTACCTTCACAATGATGTCCAACTTGTAAGGATCATGCATTTGTGGGATGAGCAGCACAGCTGATTATGTGGGTAGCGCCCAAGAAAAATGTGCCAAAATGCTCTGCCAGCTTTTTCTTGGGCGCTACCCACATGATCAGCCTGAACCTAACTGACACATAACGTGGCTAGAAAACAAGAAAAGGTGAATCACAAACTGAGGTCAATAACAATGAAAAAACAGTGTAAAAAGACAAATCATGTGTTAATATAATGAGCTACACAACCCCGATGAAGACCGGTTGAGTCGAAACACGTTGGTGTTATCCATATGTCTAAATAAAGGATCTTCATTCACAATCAGAGTACCTCGAATGTCTTCCAAACAGCCATCCCAAGCACTTCCTTTCAAAGTAAGCTGGACAGTCACTGTTTTCTATTGTTTGTTTGACAAAATAAAACTAACAGGAACCGAAAGAGTTTTAAGCACTAAATATAAAGAAACAGGAAGTGGGTCAAACATGAAATCAGAGCTGCAGACTTTAGACTGGATGAAATAGGAATAACAAACACTACCAAAAAGCTGAGTCACATTAAGGTTGAATGCAAAATATCAGCATTTCTCAGCTATAAAAGAGGTATGTGAATCTGAGATGACATAACCAAACCAAACCATCAGGCCTATATGATGACAGGCCTCATAGCTTACATTAGCCAGCTGGTGAAATCCACACATTTAGGCTAATGTTAGCCATTCATTTGGTCACATTAGCTGTTTGGAATTCAATAGTTTCAGAAGCAAAACCACGTCATGTGTATGGAGAGAAACAATGTAGTTATACTAAAATATTGTTCATGTTTAAAAAGCCTAATATATTGGTTTAATAGGTCATTAAGAGAAACTTACCACAATTTCTTTATGTGGAGAAACATGTCGCATTTAGAAGGTAGTTAACACGCAATTGTGAAACGCTCGCGATATTTGTTAGGTTAGGATAGGTCGTCATCAGCGAGTCTCGCGAGAGTTTGTGCAAATTACTACTTTGTTACAAGTTGCTACAATTTGCAGGTCACCTTCTAGACACGACCTCTTTTAGCTATATGCCAAGATCCTGACAACATGCAAAGAGGAAAGCAGTCACAAGAAGAAGTATTAATGCTTTGCCTACCTCTTATGGTCAAGTATACAAATATTAATCAACTTTCAGTGGTATTGAATAGTGATAATATGGTCATATTGTGTTATCATTCTAATTGCTGCTGTCGAAATGTATGTTTCCAAGCACATTTCAACAACAACACATTAAACAATTCAGTTACTGAAGGTTTTGTTTTACACATTTGAATAGTCTTATCTGATGTAAACACATAACACTGGAACACAGCTCATTGCATTGAACCTGATTTTAATTATTTTAGGCCACATGTTATGTTGCATGCATTTGCTATATTATAACATAATCAATATCTGTAAAAAAAAAAAAATATTAAAGCATCAGTTCACCATCACAGACACATTCTCTCTTATCATAGCACCTATAGCTTTGCAGATACTAGCAGTTTTTAAATAGAGATGTATACCACTTCAATACAATGTAGGTGAATGGAATTTGATCTGTGGTGCTTGCAGCAAGGACGGTAAACAGCATTTTTGAAATACTGAGGTCATGAGGTCAGCTTCGGCCAATGCAATGACCAGACACCACAAACAATGTCTACTTTTTATTTTTTTTTATTTGTATTTTTCTTATCTAATAATTATTATCTGCTAAATTATACTTTCCGTAAAATTCCCCACACGAAGGCCTTAATGATGCCTTCATCACGCTGCCAGGATTTACTGTAAATCCTAGTGGAGGAATACTGAATCCTTTCATTATTAATAACCCAAGCATATTCAAATGTAAACATATATAGACTATAAAATACTGGAATCAGCCTGTAAAATACAGACCATGTGCACGTATGTTGGCTGTTGAATGTAAAGTGAGGACATGATCTCAGCATCACCTCACTCTAAAGGTCACTTAAAGGTAAAATGTTGAATTATATTATTATATTATTTGTGTAATTATATTAAAGTGAGCAGGATTTGGTGGTTGGATAAAGGAGGAGTGGGTGGAGGTGGAAACTGAAGCATTCTGCAGTGAGGAAGTATATTCCTGAGCTATATATATATATGACAAGTGTTGAAACAGATTTCCTCCTCTGTCGTATATTCTCATCACATCCAGGTTGGGCCTTCCCATCCAAAACAGTGACGTGTGACGACAGCCTCCACGGCGGCAGAGTGGGAGACCACTTTGTGAGACACAAGACAGTCCGGATTATCATCCCACTGCCACAACATCACCTCCCTAACAGGATAACACACAGCATAATAAACGCCATAAAATAATCAAACTTATTAAAACTCTTAACCCTTGTTTAATACATTCTGCTCAGCTTACGTGCGCTGGCGCTCTCTGCTCGTCGATCCACAAAAGAGAATGGTGTTATAAGACGAGAGAACACAGGACAAGCAGCTTGTGATGCCTTAATATTGGCTTTAATTGGATTTGTAAATTATGTGGCTAAATTAACACTTTCTATGGCTCGGTGACTTGGTGAAATGTGTAGAAGGGAAGAAAAAAGAAGTGAAAGTCTTAAAGTTAATTAATCGTCTGTGGCCCCGGCTTAATTAAAGTTTCCCAGTGTTTGTAGTTAATGGGTGGATTGATGGAACAATGGCACGAACGCCCCCCTGCTACCTCCAGAGTGAGTCCGCAGAGAGGAAGATTTTCTGAGTCGTTGATTAACACTCACACACACACACCACCTCAGATGCCTTCACATGCTCCTCACTTGTACAAGCTTATACACTGTGTTTGTGTGCACGCACGCATGCACACATATGCATGTAAACACATATGCACACACACACACACACGTACATCCACACACACAGTCCCCTTCAAACTTCCCAGCCACAGATACCCATGACTCCCCATTGAGGGTTTCACATTAATTAGCTGGGATCAAAACCTACAAATCCCTCCGCTGAGAATTGAACTGTATTACTAAACCCGGCCTCCATCATCTATGCTAGGTCCCATGACGCGCACACACACACTCACACACACACACACACACACACACACACACACACACACACACACACACACACACACACACACACACACACACACGCACACACACACACACACACACACACACACACACACACACACACACACACATATGCACTGAGCATGGCCGGATAAACCTGCAAGGAAGCCTCAGGGCAAGAAAGAGCTGCTGGGCCCCCAATAACCCAGAATCTGAATAATCTGATCTGAATAAAACAATTTAATTTGGGAACATGTAGGCCTAACATTTAAAAACAATATCATCTGAAATTATAACAGTATTACTGCTGTATTTAGACACAAGGTGTCTCTTCAAGACAGGGTCTCAAGTTAAGGTACTGAAGCTGGACTCCACAAAGTAGTAGTAATCACATTTGTTAGCCGCTTGTGGGCCGAACTCCACAACAACGGCTGGAAACAAGGTTGATGAGAGCGTAAAGAGTGAACCAAAATAGTAAGTTGCAGGCCGTGAAACCAATCCCCAGGGGGCCAGGGCTGTAGTCAAGACTAACTTAATCGAGTCCAAGTCAAATCCAAGACCAGGTCCAGTCGAGTCCGAGTGCAGAGCAAATCGAGTCAGCAAGACCATAATAAGCAATAGTGTCTTTCCAATGCTAATATAGTGATTAAGGAAGTTAGAGAAGTAATCTATAAACTAGCTATAAACAATATTGATCTAGCTTCTAACATCAAACTAATCAATGCATAGAATTTAGGTTTGAGGACCATTACAGGTTTCTACAGGTACGTTAAGGGAGAAGCGGAGGGGTATTTTTTTTTCAAATCAGAGGTTAATTGTTGACTCTAAATTGCCCATAGGTGTGAACGTGAGCGTGAATGGTTGTCTGTCTCTATGTGTCAGCCCTGTGATAGTCTGACGACCTGTCCAGGGTGTACCCCCCCCCGCCTTCGCACAATGTCAGCTGGGATCGGCTGTTGTTCTTCCCCATTAAAAGATATCTCAAGGCTAAAGTAACAAGGACATTGTCCTCATTTAAAGCACCAAGGACATGCTGCAAAACAACTTTTTAACTGTTACTCAATCCAGTTCTGTGCTTTGAATGTGAAGGCCTCCCAAAAAAATGCTATCTCTATTCCTGAACCTGTTCATACTGTGAAAGCTTTAACCTTCCACAGCAAAGTTTACTGAGGTTTTAATTATTATAAGAGCAGTTTAGCAAACTGTATAATAAAATGCTCTCCAACCACTCATGAGTAAGCACACGTATCACCTATTACAACTTATTATGTGAAAATGAGAGAATATCTTAACACATACCAGAATTTACTTTGTTCATACTGTCTCTTCTATAGAGTTTCAGCTTTTCTCCCTCCCATGCTTTGGAAGAAATTAAACGTAGTGTGGCTCGGAGATACCCATGAAATAGGCTTCATAATCTTTGAAAGAAAAAAAAAAAAAGCCTCTTCCCCATGGTTCAAGAGTGAAATAATTTCTGAACAAACTTCTAAGTAACGCCACTCTCAGACGGAGAGTCTTTCAGCAGACGTCCTGAATACTTTTCAAAGAAACAAACTTAAATCGTTTAAAATGCTATTTTAAATCAGGCGTTCTGTCATTTTGCGGCGTCTTATCACATTTGCGTGGTGATGAACGTGACTGCCAAAACTGCTCATTAAAACGGTTGATTATTTTAAAGAGGTGATGCAACTCAGAGCAACCTCGTCTTAGTGTGTGTCCTGCTGTCAGCTTTCAGAGCTGGTAGAGAGCGCCCTCTGCTGGCACCTCTTGACTTTTTCCATTTACACACAATGAACTGTTTTCTATGTACATAATAAACACAACCTTGACTTTATGCTGATCTATTTCACATCCTAAAGAAGAAGTAATCCAAAGTTACAAACCAGCCAGAAGAACAGAGCAAATTCAACTTTTTAACAGCTTTTATTGACATGTGTATAGCGATTGTCTGTGCACCGGACGATTACAGAAGAATATGATATAAAATGATACAAAATAGCTGTACATAACACAGATGTATTAAAAGGAATGCATTAATAACTGTGAGGTTTTACGGCGCTGTATATTACGTGTCGGCTACTCTCACTCACCTATAGTGAGATGAGTTCAAACGTTGAGGACGTTGAGGTTTTGCCATCTGGAGCGAAGGTCAATTGAAACATAATAAAAAATCAAAGTTAGGGAGCTGCTAATGCTGTTACTGGTGGTATCTAACAAACCTAAAATACTGTATCTGAAAATACTACAATCTAAAAACAAGGGAGAGGAAATTGCATATGGACACCTATAACCCAAAGAGGGTTCAAATGAAGAATAAAACGAAGGAAAAGTTAAGAAAAATTAGCTAAAATAAATACATCAGGTTATAAGCTAGAAGCCAATGAGGGTGCTGCAACGGTTCTTCCATCCACATGCCAATGGTGTTACATTAATCATCGTATATATTATCTTCAGAAGCAGGATTCACTGGATTTGGCGTGCAGCTGATCGAGATGTTTTCATAGCCTGGTTGCGCCTCGACCCCTTTTATTAAGACCCGTATGTGACTGATCCTAGACCTGTGGTGATCTACCCTACAGTATGCCCTCTACAATTTGGCATTTAGATGATTTACTCCTCTCACATCTAGTTTGTGTGTTTTGCAGTTGTGAAACTTTTTTGACAGAAAGTGTCTTCAACACACCAGGCTTCCTTCAGGCCTCGCCAGCTGTGAATCTGAAATCGCTAATCCTGAGCTACAGTAATTATCAACACTACGTCAATTATCCGCCGCACTATGGGGAGTTTAAATCTTGTATTTAGACTTCAAACGGCACTTCGAAAACAGCAGGCTGGCTTTCAATAGCTTTAAATGTTCCGTGATCGGTCTAAATACAAAATGAAAACAAGTGTCGATGCGGACTCATTTCCGCAGTGAATTGGTTTGGTGGAAAACATTAGCATAGTAGTACAAAGTGGGATTTGATAGGACTCATTCACAAACGTCACGCATCTATCAAGTATGAGGATTTTTTTTAGGCTCTCTCACTATTTTCTTTTCTTTTGGAGAGGTCTTCCAAAACAAAAAAAAACCCCGATTTGACTGGTATCAGGCCATTAAATAGGTGTTATCAGTCGCTATAAGCACCATAGATGTGGGTCAGTAGGGGCCTACTACTCCTTCTACATTGTAAAAGTGAAACTTAAAAGCAACACGTTCTAACATGTTGTAAAACTGAATGAAACATCACATTTTGATCACAGACAAAAAGGCGTCTTTAAGTTTAGGCACCAAAACTACAACTTCTTTAGGTTTAGGCAAAAAAAACACAGTTAGGTTTAGGCAAAAAAAAACAGTTAGGTTTAGGCAATAAAACTTCAACTCCACTTAGTTAAATTTGCGGAAAAACACTGTTTGGGGTTAAAATAACTACAAACACACATAACTACACATTGTTGGTTTTACATGGGATGCGAACGCCAGTCTCCTGTGTGAAAACTCCATCGTCTCCGACCTCCAACACTAAATGTAGTTTATAAACTGCCTATACTACAACGCCTGACTTCCGCTTCTGCTCCTGTCATAATTACTACGGTTGCTAGAGGTCACTGTCATGTTCTTTTATACCTTCGTTCTTCCTACCATGTGAATAGATGATAAAACCTACTTGTGGTTGTAGTAGGCCCCTACTGACCCACATCTATGGTGCTTATAGCGACTGATAACGCCTATTTAATGGCCTGATAACAGTCTAATCGGCTGAAAAAACAGAAATGCTGCAGTTTTAACAGCCGAGGACTCGGAAGACATCTTGGTCTGCAACAAAACGCTCTCAGCATGAATAACAGGTTGGCAATCAACCGTGCAAAGTTTTAAGTGTACGTGTAGTGTACATACTGTATGTTCAGCACATGCAAGCTAGACACAATTTCCATGTGAGCGTGGGTTATCAATTATACGTCTTCCACACTTGAGGCTATTATTGAAGTTATCTGACTTTTTTTTTTTTTCGAGCTAGTTCACCAAAGCTACACCATAATATTCAGTTACAAAAATAGTATCACAATATAGACCATTCAATATGAGCACCAGGGAAGGCTAAATATAGCCTGAGTATTTGGCTACATTCATTGTCTGGGCAATGTTTTTAGGGTAGCAGTGTGTTAACGTGTGTGTGTTTGTTGGACACAGTGTTGGCAATGTTTTCTCACTCACAAGCTCTCCTAGATCTACCACACGATAATATTTCGGAAACATACGGAACTTGCTTACACTGAGTAACAACGGTTAACTAAAAACCAATTCATCAGTTAGAAAAATATTTTTTTTTGAACACTGAACATCTAAAAGAATTCCACCCCGCTTCCCCCAAATGAATCCCTCCCCATTTCCTAACAAAATAGTTTTCTTTGAAACAACAAAAATCAAAGGTTATCTTTTGAGGTTATGCAAGGTCAAACCTTGTTGACACTCCACCATACTGACATGGACCCTGTTTAGCATAATTCAGTAACCAGAAGTGTGTTCAAATTTAACAGTAGCGATGCAATGTGTTCTTTTGTGACAGCCTAAACATGCGAATTTCTGTAAGCATGTTTTGGCTACATCTGAAATGAGTATTTAAATGAATGTCATTGATTCATTTGTTCCATCTTTAAATTCTAGTGCTTTGGTTACATCACACACACACACACACGCACACACTCACACACACACACACACACACACACACACACACAACACCACATTTGGAAATAAATCATGATATTGAACACGCCTCTGGTTGAGCCCTTAACCTGGAAACCATTTCAGCCATGTTCAGAGTGACCGCCGACCTAACACTTGGCTAAACATAGCACAACATTTAGCTTATCTATGGGAGTGCTATTATTGCTGCACAGAGTTATGAAGTGGATTTTTTACCCGGTTTAATTCCCGGCCCGTGCTTATCCTCCGTCTGCTTGATAATCAGGATGAGATCTGGCCTTAAGAGGTGAAGTCTTTGTGGTGCGCTCATAAAGCGTGTAGTGGTCCCTCCAGTGCTTACAGAGATAATCAAAGAGACTGCAGGTTTTCATTCCAACATAATACTACTCATTTATGGGGGTCTCTCTGCATGGATTCCAGACTAAAAAGATGCATGAAGACAGGAAGATGACGACTGCATATACTCATGTTAAGAATGGATAATAATATTCCCTTCATGAATCGCTGGGAACTTAAAATGCTGAGCAGAAACACACACCTTGTAAACTTTCACATTTACAGTAAGTAGTTAATACGGCCTGCTGAGAATACAACTATGAATATAAAATCAGCTGGTCATTCAGAACGGAAGACAGGGAAGTCAAGTTTGCAAAATCTATAAAGAGACTTGGTGTGAAAATAAGGGTGAAGGAGTTTTTTTTTTTGCATTTCACAATTACAGTAACATGCTTTAAAAATTAAGAAGTGGTCGGACATCAGGCCGAGAAGTGCAAGAGGTGGCGTTACACCGAGTTAAGGACACGAGGGCGCTGCAGGCGTGCGAGACGCTGCAGATGAACTGAGTTAAAAAGGCCGTTCCTTTCTTTTGTGCAAAATTCATTTTATACATGGCTTCTGAGACAGACAAATAATAGTGTTTGGTTCTGTTGGTTTCGTATGACATTTGATGATGGAAGTAAAAATTATTTTTAAAAGGGTCAAGCGGCATCGTTTTAGCTCCTGTGGGTACAATTTTACTTATGAGGACCTCTCATTGAAGGTTAGGTGATCAGTGAAATCAGCTAGTGTTTTTGGTTGGAATGAAAAACAGCAGAATCTTCCCTGACAGAGGACTGGACACCATTTAGAGTAAATACTGTATTGATCATTCTGTCATGTTCCTTTCCACCTAGTCTCCAGATCTTATACCAATCCACAAGCATTGAAGGATAAACAAGGGGAAGAAATCAGCTTTGAGCTACATTCATTAACAATGTTGGACAGTGTTTGTTACACGCTCAGAATGTGTGGAGTGTAGAGCACACACGCTGTTATAACTCATCCATACTGACCAACATTTGCAACACGAATGAAGCTCAGGCATCTCTGTTACTGTGATAGTGGTTTGCTGCGGAGCGGCGACTTAGTCGATGGGGCCCTGGAAGATGAGCCGCGTCCAGCCGGGCGTGCTGAGGGCAGCGGAGCAGAACGGGCAGACGGGTCTGAAGGCGTGCGTCCCGTGGGGGAGCGGGGTCTCAGCCCAGTACCTGGCTGTCCTCTCCGAGCAGACGTGGCCGCACGGCACAAAAGCGTGAGTGGGGGCTCCAGCGTCCACGTACACGGCGGGCTCGCAGCCCAGCCACAGGGGCACGTAGGGACCCACGCTCCTGCACAGGGGACATTCTCGGCGGGTCGTGGAGCCCTCGCCCTCTCGCGGCTCCTCCACTCCCTCGGATCTCTGGCCCCAGTCGTGGCGTCCGTGGACGTGGCCGCAAGTGAGGTAGACCCAAGGCTGGCGCTCTTCAAGGCTGAAGTAACACATCGACAGTGTCAGTATTTTAAACTTTGTGTGAGCTCCTGATTTTTAAACTAATGAACTTTGCCATGGTAGAGGTTTCTTGGCTACTGGAGATGAAACAAAATCAACACCCTGATGGAAAATAATGTACCTGTGGCTGCGTGGCAGGCTGGGGAAGGCCAGTGTGCTGAGGCCTACAGGACACTGGGGCCGGGACGCGTTGAGCTCCTGGCGAAGTGCTTCCAGGTGACGCAGGGTGGGAGCACGCATGAGCCCCTCGCCTGTACGCCACAGCAGGGTGGCGCCGCACAGGTCAACCAGGGAACCGTCACGTAGTGCACTGCTCTCCCCCTCCGCCTGCAGAGGTTGATACACAGACAGACGCATGCTTACAATCGAACCAAAAATAACCCTCACAACCTTGATGAGGCCAAAAAAGCAACATGGACACGGTAACTAGGGGTGTAAGAAATATATTGATACATATGAGGATTGGGCTCAGTTTTAAAGCTAGAGTGAAGGTACTGGCATAGCATCAAACTAGAAAACTTAAAGAATCTATGTCATACTTGCATGTTGCGATGGAGGCTAAATAACGGTCCAAAGTTACACTAAATTTTGGCAAGGAAAAACAGGCATGGCCGTTTTCAAAGGAGTCCCTTGGCCTCTGGCCTCAAGATATATGAATGAAAATGGGATCTATGGGTACCCACGAGTCTCCTCTTTTACAGACATGTCCACTTTATGATAATCACATGCAGTTTTGGGCAAAAACCACACAGTATTTTGCATGCAGTACAAATGCGTTATTTTCGCATATTCTAAAATGGTGTATTTAAATATTTCTGCACACTGGGGTCCCTAAACATACTTGGAATTACATAAATTGGGTATCACTGTAAAGCTGAGACTCTTGTGGATCCAATGAGTCCAATTGTATTCATGTGTAATGATGTTATTCCCCATAGTAGCCATTTCACATAGTGAGTATACTATGTTTTCCTAAAATTAAATTTAAAAGAAATCGCAATACATCGCTTTGAATACAGTTTTGCAATATATTGAATCGGTACCCCTGTATCATGATATGTATCGTATCACCAGATTCTTGCCAATACACAGCCCTAACGGTAACCAAAACTGGTGACGCACCAGTTTGCCCCGGGTAGGTCCAGAGCGTGTCTCCCGCAGGGCGTAAACATCCCCACAGACAGAGATCTCCCTCCACAGACCCTGCTTTGGGTCCTCTGGGAACCCCTCCGGGTGCATCACTAGCACCCCGTTGGTGGTCAGGCCATCCATATGCCCATCGGGGTTTTTCCATTTGGTTGCTTTCTCCTGCGGTGGCAAAGACATGACATTCATGAGGTTTATAAAGTATTTTAAATGACTTCAATGCTTTTTTATTAGAAACCTACGTTGGCTGGATCTACTCACCCCTAGGAAGATATTTTTGGAGGAGTCGAAGCCGGCGGCGTAGATACGCGCAGTGTAAGGTGGGTTGCGTTCGCACACGACTCTGCAGGCAAAACGTGAGATGGTGCTGGGAGCGATGGATGGGTCCTCCCCCTCCTTCCCCCCTCCGGAGGTGTCTGTCACCACAAAGTCAATGGGACTTTCTGTGGAGCGTCCAATCTACAGGGTACAGCACAGAGAGGCGTTCACTGTAACATTCATGGATACCATTCATCAAAACAAATGCCTTTGGTATATACTGTATAACTACACTATTATTAATAGTTTTAGATGCACACTAGCTTATCCATGATTGACTTTTATTACTGTGGGAGAAAGATTTGTCATCATTTGTTGGAAATTAAAGAAATCTGTGATACGATTATAAGAGCAGAACTTTGTGTACTTATACTTTACTTTGTATAAAAATAGACTTTCTTGGAGATTTTCCACACGCGTCTTTACTCTTATTGGTCACAATAGAACCAAAATAATCAACCTACTGTAGGAATTCCTTTGATGGCATTACATAACAGCCTATTTTTGGGAGAAACGTGCACGTGCTCACAAATCTAGGATTATTTGTGTTGTAAAAGCGAGCCACTGTTGACCCTGATTTCCTCGGTGGGTTACCTGGAACATGTCTGTGCTGTTGTCATGGCAGTACTCCACCACCACCGTCTGGTTACGGGACAGAGTGAAAGAGATGCTGTGCTGCCCTCTGCTGTGGACAGCCTGCAACAACAACGGCAACATGCACTCATCTTAAAAAGTCTCTTATTTTCTTGACAGAACGTACATCGGACTGAATCACATTGTTACTCAAAAATCCATAACATGTGCCTACATTAATGAGAAATAAAAGTTTCATACTTTAATGTTACATGTGATGGCAGGATACAATCATGCATCGGCATGTAGGCAGACACACGCACACAGATAGGATAGACAGCCCACATACGTCAGTCGTCATGCTTAGTCATCCTTCCTCTGGCTCTTTTATAAGAGACAACGGGGAGTCACAGGAAGGAAACTAATGTTACACACTGATAAAACAGTACACAAACATGCACACACGCGCGTACCTTGCTGTCCTGTGGTGTGTTGAGGATGTGCACAGCGCTGGGTTTGACCCCGTTGGCCTTGGCCCGTCGGTACAGAGCGAAGCGGCTCTTTCTGCGCCCACGGTCTCCGCTCGGAAGAGAGCCATTGTACCTGGAGAAAGACAAACAAAACGTGTGAGCACGGACACGAGCACATCGCATTCAGCTAATCTAGAATACAACTCAGACCCAGAGACGACAAACTCACACATGCTCAGTTCATCTGGCTTTATTGAGGACGCCTAACGATGGGAAAAACACTGTTATCTTGTTTGCATACTGTATTTATGATCTGTCATTACATCTGAGCTATAAATAAAAACGCCACTGATGGTGCCAAGATGTCTGAAGAAATAACAGCAATTAAGGGCGCAAGCTCCGATGATTTTGTGCATCTTTACAGCTACATTATCGTAGATTGTTTTGGAAAAGCAGCACGCTTGGGGCCACTAGTGATTCATATTAAACTGCTGAACCTCAATGAAAAGGACAACCACCACTTGATCTCACTCACTCAGCTCGTACTTGATGCTCATACTTACTGAAGCGGAGTTCGCTCTTCATCTAACCTCTATTTTTTTTTTACAATGGAAAGCATTTTAAGCAGGACAGAATCATTTTCATGACACCATCGCATACCATTAACCATATAGCCTCCAGTAAGAGCTCCAGTTTGGACGCTGAATACTTCTTTGAAGGTTTGCGTTCATTAATGAAAACAGATTATTCTTATGAGGAGTGGTAAATAATGCATTCTAGACCTTGAGAGTTTTATAATTCAATAAGCAAACCTTTTTGAAAAAGATGATGTCAGATTTCATGAGTGAGGCAGGATGTTCAAACCTTTCTGACTAAAGTACTGACTTTGCGCTACGTTTTTAGAAGACGAGTGGATTATCATTTTCACAGTTTGAGTTCATGCAGAAGGTAGTGCGCTGGTTCATTAATCAGCAGGACATGGTCCTTATTAAAACTGTTCAGAGGATACCCAGCGGGCAAGAAGACTTTGAGGGACAATGGCCTTCTTTACTGGCCTTCAGACTTGATCAGATCAGAGGGCATCTGGTCTGGCTCTGGTGTGGTCTGTCTCACAGTGGCCCTCGCAGCGTGGGCTGAAGAAACCACTAAGTGCTTTGACAGTGTTTGTACATCAAAGCTGAAACTGTGATTGATTCATCAAGCAGTCTCTCATAAGAAAATTAGTCAATGACAATTTTGAAAATTGATTAAGTAATTAATACATTAAATGAAAATGCCAATATGCTGCTGGTCATAGCTTTTCAAATGCAAAAATGTCCTTGGATTTCTTGGAGAACATCAGTTTTGAGACATCACTTTGGTTATGGTGACTTGTAGTAGGCATTTGTTATTTGTGATTACTTTACTGCCCTATTATTACATATAGTGTCTGATACTCTGACAGAATCAACACATTAAGTGATAATGAAAAAAATCCTTAGCTGCACCTACTAAAAGAAAATAGTAGCAGAATCGATCAGCAGAGAGTTAATTGGCAACTAGGGCTTAACGATTTCTAAATAAATATCTATTTGTGATTATTTTGACTGATGTTACGATTGCGATATGATTTGTGATGTTAGAGGGAATGATCATTTTTGCATCATTATTCTCATTGCAAAACCTATTAAAATGATTAAGGTGTGATTTTTGCGTGGATCAGTACCAAACAAAGATGTTTTCTTTTAAGTATATGTAGAATATGATGTGTAGGCCAGGACATCTCTGCAGCACCACAATATTTAATTTAACACGGTATTTTGACACACAAGAATCTGGCAACACCATACGTATCATGATACAGGGGTTACGAATCAATATATTGCGATACTGTAAGCAAGGCAATATATTGGGATTTTTTTTAATCTAATTTTAGGAAAACTGTCTATAACTATAGTATAAAGAACACACCACCAAATGCATAAAATCTGAGTAAAAAAAGTTTACTTTTTTATGCAAATTTTGAGAATCGAAACAGTATCACAAAACATAATATTGCGATCTTGGAAATATTTGATATTTTCTTACACCCCTACTCTATAGGAGGTAAGAAACACACTTATGGAAAAGTACAAATCATGGTCATTGCCAACATATTGCTAAACAATTTGCAAACAGCAGTTTACATTTGTTCACCAATCTTTTCTCTTTTCTGCCCTGTATGATATCTGAACTGAATCAGAATTGAAGCTCAGCATGCCACTTGTTACCTTTTTTTAGTTTGTCATTTTTTCTTAGCCAAATTTGGAAAAAATAACTTGTTTACAAATCTACCCGGATAAGACACGAACTGAACAGATGGCAGGGAATTAAGATAGAAACCCAGGCAATCGTCAACATTTCTGATCTGAGTTGTAGCAAAAGCAGAGTGAAAATCACAGTGGATTGCAAAACGTTTGTCTATATTTGCCTCTCTTGCATTATCCTGATATACATGTTTTTATCTCATGGAAAGCAGTTCATTTTGTTAGAAAAATATGTAAATTAGTTTTTGGTGGTTAAATGTGTGTGTGTGTGTCTGAGGGAAGTTTGTTGACATTATGCATTTTTAATGAGCTATACTTCCAGGAATCGCAGGACCAAAATTCATTTTCTGTGGGAGGATCGGGTATGTTAGCTGTAAAAAAACCTTCAAACAAGCCAAATTTACTGTGATTATCACAGTAGATGATTCAGTGCTACCTGCTCCCTCCCACCATGGAAAGGAAGACACACGAGGACTGGTTTCTGAAGGGGTCACGTTAAAAGGCAGGAAGTTATGAAATGGGACCATGGATAAGAGGGCACAGGAGAGAAAATCAGCTTATAGAAAGAGAAAACGGTAGCCAGCGTCTTGACAGAAACGGAGACAGAGAAGAAGTCAGAAGCTTTCATGAGTAGTAAAGATGGAAAACTAAAGCTAGATGAATGAAGTGAAGCAAAGGGCAAAGTGCAGGGAGACAAGAGGAGGCTAAGAGACAAGGCTAAGCAGAGGGTTGAGGGTAAAGGCCAGTGGAAGAGCAGCTCCACAAGGCAAGATTTGCATGGGCAGTTCTGGCCTGCATCACGCATGTGCGCACATCATAAAGCACAATATGAAATATTCACTCCTTCTGCCCCTCGACGCTGAGTTTATTTTCGTTGAGGGCAAGCCACCAAGGAGGCCTGCCTCGGTGAAAGTCAGCACTCAGCAAAACACTGGGAGGCTGGCAGGGAAGGGACTGGGCGAGAGATGGAGGGAATGCGACAGAGTTAAGAGGGGTTACGGGTGAGATAAAAAGGTGTGCGAGTCAGATAAATACAGAGGACGAGTGGGTGTTTGCATAGTGATAGGAGAGGGTTATGAGTGGGATGAGCTTTGCCCGGGCTGCTGGGACAGGACAGCGCTGTACACGGTGTCCAGGCTAACTAAGGTAACGAGCGATGGCAGGCAGCCACTGCAAAGATCACAAGGCCTGCAGTGAAGCAGGCATCGACCACACGGGGCATGTGATCATCAAGGCTGACAGATGCAAAGTCAAACCACACTTGAACAAAACAGGGCCAGGAAAATATGATATCTGACAGGAAGAACAGCTTGTTCTAACTAAGTCAAAGTTACCTGCTGTATGTTTGGGGAGAGATCAACTGGTCATTGGTCTGAACCATAATAAATCCCACTGATCTGGATATGTAATAATGTTAATACTGACATTTATAGTAGTGTATCGTCTACTACTGTAATCGAAATGTGAGATTTTTATCGTACTAAATCATAGGGGTGTAAGAAAATATCGACACACAGGAGTATCGCAATGTTATGTTGTGCAATACTGTATCAATTCTCCAAAACACTGTATTGATTTTTAATTAAATTCTTAAAAATCCAACGGCTCGCCGTCGGGCCTGGCCGATATTCAACCTTTCGGAGGATGTAGCGGGCTCAGTTTTCAAACTAGAGTGAAGATACTGGCATCATAGGAAACTAGAAAGCCTAAGGAATCCATTGGTACAAACTATGTCACACTAAATGCGAAGGAGGCAAAATAACGCTCCAAAGTTACGCTAAGTTTTGGCAAGGAAAACCTGAAATGGCGATTTTCAAAGGCGTCCCTTGACCTCTGACCTCAAGATATGTGAATGAAAATGGGTTCTATGGGTACCCACGAGTCTCCCGTTTACAGATACGCCCACTTTATGTTGATCACATGCAGTTTGGGGCAAAACGTTTTTTGCACACAGTACAAATGTGTTATTTTTGCCTATTCTAAAATAATGTATGGCTGGTGTGTTCTTTGTACTGTGACAGTTTTCCTGAAATAAAATATAAAAAAATCGCAATATATCGCCTTGCTTACAATATCGAAATATATTGAATTGTAACCCCTGTATTATGATACGTATCGTGTTGCCAATACACAGCCCTACTAAATCATGTTACTTATCAAAATAACAGCAATAACGGAAGACAGCCTTTGAGATAAACCACAGAGATGATACCTATAATAGCCTGCAAGCTTGTGGCCATCACTTTGGCAGAACAAGATCAAACCAAACCTCAATCACTACAGTTTCAAAGTGAGCTAATACAAATGCATTTTCAACCCTCGATGAGGCACATTAAAGCGTACACACCGCAGAGCACGCTTGTGTATAAGTTGCACGCCCAGCCCTACAAAACAGGCATCAAACTATCAATTCCTTCATCCTGTGGTCTGAGGGATGTAAAAGGACTGCTCTGTTTAAACAGTCAGATGACGACGAGGACGACTAATCAGTATTCCAATGCAGGCGGGCCACAGCCTCCTCCTCACACTCCCATGTTCAGCCGGAGGGGAAGAGATAGGCCATTAGGTCAGTTATCTTTGGCATACACAGGAAGCTCTGCAGGGCAAGAGGGAGGCCTGTGTAAGCCTGGATATGACTGTGCATGTGTGTGTTGTGGCATTTCTGGTCCCTGCAGACAGTGTGGAGCTGTAGGGGTGGAAATGCTGTGGAAGCTGGTGGCTGTCATCAGCACATCCTGCCTACTGTGTGTGTGCTGGTGTAGAGGGGCTTTCTCCTCCTCCTCCTCCTCCTTCCTTGGCATGCATGGTCATCTGGCTGTTTATTACTTAGTAATAAAACACAGACTTTATGACTAAATAATAAGAGTGAGATTCATGTATTTTTCAGACAATGATATCACCACCTCTCAGTCCTACTTTTAGCAGATCCAGCATAGTATGACATCATTGGGATTTTCAGCCTGAGCAAATCCAGCGCTGCTGCTGCTTTACAACCATTGATGAAAAAAGCAGCTACATCCGTATAGTAGCCTCACAGCACATTTTTGCAACCTTTTTGCACTCAAACGCACCACACAATAACCATGGAAACAATACAGTGGCATAGTTTCAGAGATAAATGACATAAAGTTGTAAAATTACTACACAGTCATAGACGTGGAGTTATACGACGGCATTGTGCAATGAATAAGCCCCAATGTGTTACTATGGTGGATTTACTGTCTTATAAACGATTAAACCTGAACGCATCACGTCATCTTGTAGGTTTATTGAGCTGATGGAGCCGTTACATGTTAGACGTTAATTAACCGTTGGAGCCGTTACATGTTAGACGTTAATTAACCGTTGGAGCCGTTTCTCCGTCTCCAACGTTACTATCACGTTTTAGGTGTTACCAGACTTACCCCAAAATGACCAATTCGCCGTATTTTACCGGGTCTTTAACGGGCACATCATCATCTCCGTCTTTTTTCGGTGAATTCATCAGACTGGACTGCTCCAGAAGAAACAAAAAAAACCCGACGTCCAACGGCCACTAGTAGGTGAGATATATAAAACAATGCTAACACTGGAAACTGATGGAGTGGGAGTGATTTTTTGGGGTTGTTGTAGTCTTAGCAAAGTTTGGGCACAGTTGGGCAAAGTTTCTCCAGACTTCTTGTTGTTTGTTTTAATGTTTTAATCCCGTAAAGGCGCATCTTTTCCTCGCTTTATAACGCCAGTGTGTGTAGCTACTAGCTTAGTTAGTATCGCAAGTCCACTAGCATAGGATACAACACAGGGAGTGGGGCGTACCATGTTTTATAGGAGTAGGGGTGGTTAAAAAATATATCTAAAAAAATAGTTGACAAAATTATTTTCTATAAGGAGAAATAACGTGCTTTTTGGGTTGTTATTAAATGTCAATAATAATAGCCATTAGGAAGAATAAAAATACATTTATAGTTCATTTTACAAAATACACTTCACTACATGAACCCCTCCCATGGAGCAAGATAATGGATGCAGCCACTGACGAGAAGCTGCTCCAGAATAAAATGAGGCATTTGGAAATCCTGAGGAAGTGCCCACATCCACCTGGCATGTATAGAGGCACATTTAAAGTTGAATACCAGGTGCATATGATGATGTGTGTGAAAATCATATAGCTCTGATCTCGTGGGGTCATTATGGAGTCTGATGTAATGAGATACTTCATGAGGGGGTGTGGTGATGAGTAGCTAGGATGTGGGTCACCATTGCAACCCCCAGACAAGACACCTTCTTTTCTTCTTGTCTGCATCATTTCATGTGGGAGTTGGGAGACAGATATAGGCCGGCTAGATCCCACACTTCCATCTCTCTCTCTCTCTGTCTCTCTCTCTCTCACACACACACACACAGATAGAAAAGAGTAAATGTCTGTGTACTTACTCATCATAATACTGTGACCACATGAGGGCAGTGCACCTCAGTTGCAAAGTACAACTCTATGAAGTTAGTCAACTGTAACTATTTACCCTAATTTGTATGTCTAAAAACACCAGCTCTACCTGTGCACTGGACCATTTAAAGCTGCAGTAGGAAGAAATGGAACAAATATGATTACAAATAATACTTATTATTCATAAAACAGTCACTATATCCTGACAGAAGTGCATGAGACAGGTAATCTGAAAAAAAAAATCCTGTGCCTCTATGTCCTCCGGTGTCCTTCAGTGCTCCTAACGGCATCTGCAAGATTTCACAGACCGGGAGGAAAACAACCAATCAGAGCCGAGCTGGAGCCTTGCTGTCTCTGAGCAGCTGTCTAGGCAGCGCTAATAAAATATGAATTAATATTCTGTTACTGCAATGCCTTTTTCTCGCCTCAAATGTTGCCAAACATGTTGCAATGATGCCAAAAATATTCTGCCTACTGAAGCTTTAACACCCACTGTATTCCACCATGTGTGTTTTTTTATGTTGGGGGTGACGCTTTGGGGTTCAAATGTTTAGAGTAACATCAATGAATGGGATTGGAGACCTACAGTTGGGTCAGATACAGCTGCCTTGTCACATACTTGACACATTTTCCTCCAACAACTTGTTCATTGTTATTTGATGAGATAGAAAGCAAAGCCTTCGCTGCAGGCTTTTTGGACAGAGCTGGGATGTCGGTAACAGAATCTGCTCGGTCTCTTCACAGTGTCATGGCTGCCTCCAACTGGAACAGCAGCCTAACTCCGTGTTCTTGGCGGGGTGGAGTGAACATGTAGTGGCTTGCACGCAGGGTAAAGCACAGAGGCGCCATGCAGTATTTGTGCATGACTCCGCAGTGCGTGGAGACGTTGTGCCCTTGCTATCGGATATGACATTAAAACATTTGCCTGTCATCGTGCAAATTTACAGATGCTACCCGAGTGATATGATAAGAAATTCAAAATAGAAATGGTTGTGTCCTCCTCCTCACACATTGCTGCAACTACACAGAGACTGTTGATGACACTGAATGGGGTGATGACTCATGAATGATCTTCGACACAAACCAAACCACACCCTTGATCTACGAATGACAGCCCACGGAGTAACTAATCGACCAACTGGAGTGCTGACTCACCTCATCAGGGTATAGAGTAGTTTCACTGTGTGTATTGGAAGTTTAACCTCTCGCACACTTTTCATCTGAAGTAGAAACTGGATGGACCAGATGTGTGTGCGTGTGTGTGTGTGTGTGTGTGCGTGTGTGCATGTTTCTTTCTTTCCCACTGTGGGATTAAGGTCACACCCTCCTCACTCTCTGTCTCTCTCTCCTCTATCTTCCCATTTTTCCTCTGTCTCTTCCCTCTGCTCTCTCTTTTCTTTCTGGCCGTCCCTGTTCATGTTTGGCTGAATTTCAGCGTTAAACTAGAAAATATGTCTGGCCTCCATCATGCAGGAAGAATCCTCGCTGCTCCCCTCTAATTTACGCTGTTTATGCAGCCATAATAATCAATCAGCAGGGCAAGAATCCAGTTTTGCGCTGTGCGGGGGATTGTTTACTCAGTCTAACTAGGAATTTACAACGTAAAGAATGTGTATATTTAATGGTTATAGTGGTGCTTCATTAAACCCCAGAGGAGAATTTCTCTTTTAGCTTCTCACCGAGTTCATAGAACCGTGGGAGGGATTCATCAACCTGCAAAAAAACTGTCTTTCGGCTCACAACATCACCCCACTGCCACAAATAGGCAATGAAACTGTTTATATAGAGATAGAGGATGTCGCTCCATGAGGTCATCAGCGCTGTCATCTAGATCATCTTGCAGTTAAAGTCATAAAGAGAAGCAGATGTAATTAATACTAAAATAAATTGGACATGGCAGTTTTGATTGACAGCCACTTTGTTCTATTACGGCCCCATCAGCCAGACAGATTCATTTATGAGTTGATCACAGCGTGAGATCTCGGCTGGCTTGCATTCCTCGCTACTGTAGCTTAGTATTTATATTCATGGTTCACGAACTATACAACATATAAATGCTATACAGCTGTGGTTTTCAAAGTGGGGTCCGGGGACCCCCAGGGGTCGTTGAGGGGATTCCAGGGGGTCCCCTGCTAAAATGGGAATCATTTATTTTCACTATAATAACATCCGTAAGTAACACAATGACAGAGTGTATGACTATTTTGGCCATGGGTTTCATACACTTTCTGTAATAAAACATCTAAAAGCAATAGGAAAGAAATTCTTAGTCGACTAACACTCACATGATTTTGTCGACTAATCGATTAGTTGATTTAGTCGACAGATCTGTAAAAGTTTGTAAAACTCAGTTTCTCCACAAAGAAGCACACAAAAGCACCACTTTAAATCTTGTGTTTAACAGAGATGTGCTCAAGAGTTTCTTAGAAATAAGTCATTCGGCATGAAAAAATTATAAAAAAACGACTAATTGACTAAAGAAATCTCTGTTGACCTAGACCAGAATGACCGATTAGTTGACTAATCGACTGAGAGGGGGCAGCCCATCAGATGCCGGACCCTTGGACAAAATCTTATCAAATGTGGGTCTGTGATCTAATTTGTGTCAGTTTAGGGGTCCTTGATGTGAAAATGTTAGGGAATCACTGCTATACAGTAGTTCACCTCAGTGAGTCAGTAGCACAATTAGAATTTCAAATCTCCATTTATGGCAACTTGCTTTGACATTTATGTAATCTGCATGAATATGAGGGATCTAACCAGCCAAATTGGAAAGGAATGTTTAATCTACTTTGAACCACAGTGTGTAGTAGCAAACAACCATGATGTTGCATCACACAACTCATCTAGAAACCATATTTGGTGAGCAAATCACAGATCAGATTGTATGCCTAATTGTGAACATGTGGAATGCATTACTTCTGCTATCATTACGCGGCTTTTGGCAGGCTGCATTTCAAGTTGAGCAAAACATAGTGGAAGGGGTAGCTACTGATCATTTATAAGTGCATGCTCTTGCGGAATGTACACATATAATGACCTTTCTAGAGTAACTCTACCCTAAATAACAGTGGATCTTCTTGACATACACAAATATAGCCACCACGGATTACATCATCATCGCGATGAAACGCAAATTAATCACACATTTCTTATCTGTTCATAATGTACCTTGAAGGGAGATTTGTCATGTATTTAATACACTTATCAACATGGGAGTGGGCAAATATGCTTGCTTTATGCAAATGCATGTATATATTTATCACTGGAAATCAATTAACAACACAAAACAATGACAAATATTGTCCAGAAACCCTCACAGGTACTGCATTTAGCATAAAAATATACTTAAATCTTAATATGGAAAACTGCAGCCCAACAGGCAACAACAGCTGTCAGTGTGTCAGTGTGCTGACTTGACTATGACTTGACCCAAAACTGCATGTGATTATCATAAAGTGGGCATGTCTGTAAAGGGGAGATTCGTGGGTACCCATAGAACCCATTTTCATTCACATATCTTGAGGTCAGAGGTCAAGGGACCCCTTTGAAAATGTCCATGCCAGTCTTTCCTTGCAAAAATTTAGCGTAAGTTTGCAGCGTTATTTAACCTCCTTCTAGCTTTAAAACTGAGCCTGCTACAACCTCCAAAAGATAGAATTGCGTTGCAGAAATTAGTGGCGTTAAAAAGAATTTGCATTAAATTACTGAACAGGTAAATGAGAGGCACAACAATAAATCACATTATTAAGACAGACATTTAGAAAACTCCCTTTTTAAACCCACTATATGCACCTATAACTGCATGATACCGCCAATGCTTTTGTATTTTGGCTTAGGAGCCTGTTTCACATACTGTACACTATCAGGCAGAGTTCATGATGAATGTGACTTCTGGATTGTTTCCGTGATTTATACCCAGAACGTCGGTCCATCAGTGACGTAAAGACGTCTCTGGACCGACCTCCTCAATCTGGATTTAGTTGGCGCTGTTTTAAAAGATGGAAACAAGATATTTGGTAGAGGAATGATAAGATGAGTAAGGGATGGGAGTCAAGGCAGTCAATTTACACCGCTTAGATGTGCTACAGCCATCTGCTGCTGAGACTTTGTCAATGTTGCCATAGAGACAAGAGCAAACAAAGAAAAGGTATTTCTGTCATTTAGCAACCCTGTCTCCCCTGTTTGTAGAAACAGCTTAGATAGACTGGTGAAGCAGAACCTAAGACTTCTGGATATAATACATACCAAACAGAGCAACAGAAGTTATTAAATCACTTTATTACAAAGAATACAATGATCTCATAGATGTAAGCAACAGTAGTGTCGTGTAAGTGCATGAGGCCGGGCTTGTAACAAAAAGACAGTGTCTTACCTGTGATGCACGAGTGCACACATGCCCGCTGGGTGTGTGTCTGGGTGTGTGCGTGTGTGGTAGAGACACCATACTCCCTCTACTTGAGGCGGTGGCAGACTCCTACATAGAGCAGGCATGATACTGCAGATGGCTCAGCATATTCCCGTCCTCGGACACAACAGGCTCCGCTAGTGATTTTGGCTCCCCACAGGGAAGACTAATTGCATACACAAGCAGGTTTGTTGCAAAACACTGAAAATGAATGGCGTTATAAAGGGATTGTATATAGGGGAGAGCGGGGTCGGTTGGGACACTTTTGTATCAACACCAAATAACCTTCCATTACTCACAGACTAATTGAAGAGTAATGGAAATAGTTTGATCCCTGAACAGATACAGGTGTCTGCTAACAATTTATCAGGTATTTTTTAGAGCCCAACCCAAACGAGAAAGACACAATTTTGTTAAATGTACAAGGAGTGCATTTTTCCAAAAGTCTGCCTCCCCGGGGCGGTTGGAACACCTTATTTTAGGCTAAAAATATATCACTAACTTGAAAACAACGGTCTATATTTTTGCAATTACATTTTACAATGACATTTGTTCACACATTTCTTTGAGAAAAAGTTAACATTTGTCAAATGTAGAGCTGTCAAAGATAACGCGTTAACGCAAATTCGTTTTAACGCCACTGGTTTCTTTAACGCATCAATGCAATCAATTTTTCAGAGGTTGTAGCAGGCTCAGTTTTAAAGCTAGAGTGAAGATACTGTTATCATATGAAACTAAAAACCTAAGGAATCCATTGGTATCATGTCATACTAGCTTGTCGCAAAGGAGGTTAAATAACGCTCCAAACTTGTGCTAAATTTTGGTGATGAAAAACTGTCATGGCCATTTTCCAAGGGGTGAAAAAGGCTACTTTATGATAACCACATGCAGTTTGGGGCAAGTTATAGTCAAGTCAGCACACTGACACACTGACAGCTGTTGTGTGGGATTATGTGTGATTAATCATGATAAATCATGATTAATCATGGACAATCATGCGATTAATCGCGATTAAATATTTTAATCAATTCACAGCCCTAGTAAAATTATTACATTTTCATAAATTACTGAGATATGGAATTTGGCAAAAAAGGGTTTCTGACTGGCTCACAGTTGAGTTAATATCAACTCAGTAACTTAACAGTGTGTGTTATTCAATTAGGAAAAGCCTTTGTCTTGTTTTTGTCTGCTTTTTGTTGATTTGTAACAAGGAACTATAAACAATATTGTCCCACTGTCTCAACTGACCCTGCTCTGCCCTACTGTACATAATAGTTTTAACAGACTGTCGAACACAGTCACATACAGTATACGCAGTATAGTTTAAATAGTTTTTATTTCAATAGTTTTGAAATATGTGCTGATTTTGGGGCACTTTGATTGCACAATGTTTTTAGTTTCAGCACGTCATTGAGCGAGGCGAGAAAAGATCATGCAAGATCATGTGAGAAGCAGGAGATCAGTCATTCAATGACCTCATAGAAACAACTTCGGAGCCAAATCACAGTCAGATAATGTGAAACATTAACTTTAGTTGGTTAGGCAGCAGTACACTATGTATTCCAGGATTTCAATTTGAATTCATTATGGATTATGCCCCATCACAATATACAAAAAAATAACTGAATAAATGAAATACTTGTGAGGAGAACCATCATTAAAACCTGATTCAAAAAGTACTGGAACACTTACAAACTGTCATCTTCAGAGAAACAGGAACCATTGTCCTAGCGTGGGATATGAAACTGCACTTGCACATCATGAGGCCTTTTAGTAGGACAACTGCAGCTCGGCTTAAACACTGACTAGTGAGCTGAGACGTTCTTCTCTGATTGCTTTCAGCACACTGAGTCCCTTCACAAATCATTGAGCTCCACGGAGCACCTGCCAACAACCTGCCATACATGTACATGACCCGAGCACATAGGCTACACACGCGGCTGCTGGTGTGAGTGTCTCGCACGAAAGCAGATGGCTCCTCAGACGGGTCATTAATAAGAGCCTGGTGGGGAGGCTGTGTGTGGTGGGTTATTTTTGGATTGAGTGTTGTGTGTTATTTAGGGATGAAAGTTGTATTGGTGACTCTATTTCTGTGTTTGTGTAAGTGGGAGGTTGCCAACAGACACCAGGGAGAGAGAGAGAGAGAGAGAGCGACATTTCGAGTAATTGGCTCCCTGTTCAGTCTGACAATATTCCACAGCAGACCTATTAATAATTACACAACGTGTGAATGACAGCCTTTGACCTCAGTTCAACAATTTTTTATTACCGCGACTTTTAAAGGATGTGTTAAAGGCATAGTGATACTTGTTGATTCTTTTATCACCGCTCAAGATGAAGTAACAGAAGGGAATTAAGTGAGAGATAAACTGAGTTATAAATGATGTTCATTCCACTCTTCTTGGCCAAACTAGCAGCAGAAAGTCAGTCTAGGTAATTACAGTGCTGTTTAACAATTTACCCCAGAATAATATTACTTTAACTCTACTACTTTTGAGTTTTCTCCAGGTACTCCGGCTTCCTCCCACAGTCCAAAGACATGCAGGTTAGGTTAATTGTTGACTCTAAATTTCCCTTAGGTGTGACTGTGAGTGTGAATGGCTGTCTGTCTCTATGTGTCACCCCGTGATAGTCTGGTGACCTGTCCAGGGTGTGCCTCACCTTTGCCGGATGTCAGCAGGGATTGGCTCCAGTTGGCATATGGGATAAGCGGTCACAGCTAATGAATGGATCACTGTGTCCATCCAGCCCATTCTCATTCCCAGGGGCGTCAAATACCGACGCTTTGTCATGCCCGCCGTAAGAATCAGAAGTTGCTTGTTAGCATTGACACCTGTGGCCGTTAAGTCAACAATAATCAGCGTCCTGTTGCTTGCGCTCGCACTACCGACACACACGAGACTGAACGTGATTGACAGGCATCATGTTGATTAACGTTCACAACATTAGCCAGCTAAAAGCACAATATCACCATATATTTCACAAGCTTGGCAGTAATGTTAGCTTTCTAAACTAAGGTCCTTCCATGAATCGAAGGCCCGGCCGATGTTGATCCTGTTAACTTTTCCTGCTTCAGCCTCCCGACTGCGGTCAGAAGGCACAGGGGAGACACCGTAGTTTTGGTCTCCTGGGGTCGGAGTCAACCCGCGTCACTTCACTCAGCAGCAGGGAAACCTCTGTTGGTCTTGAGGAGCTGCGGCATTTATTTCTGCGCAAACTGCAACTTCCACTGTACATTCACTTGATGTTCTCAAAGCTAAACTAACTCTGTCTTTTACTCCACTGCTTGTTTGTTTTTGTGGTGGCAGTTTCTGTTAAAACAAGACACAAACCAACGTAACAACTTGTCTTTCAGTGAATTTAATAAAAAGGTATACATTAATAACTAAAACATCTGCAGATGGACTGCAGATGGACTCACGAGCACAGCCACCTGTTGTGGACTGTGGCAAGTGAGCCCCGAATACAAAGAGTAGTCAGTATTTATACATTTAAAGCATAACACGAAGATAAGTGCAAAGAAGAAAGGAAGAGAAGGATAGAAAGTATATCAATGCGTCAGCAGACAACAGAGCATCACAAGACATAACAAGTATTTCAGCAATCTGTTGTTTGCAGTTACAGAGAACTAAAATGTCAGGTCACTGTCCTATGGTGACGAAGTTGAACATGTGAGGCCCTGAGATTATCTAAAGGTACAGTGTTAAACTGCAGATATGAAAATTGCCATTACATTCCTCCCTTTGAGCATTCTATGCTCACTATAATAATTAACATATCTGATTACTACTAGCACCGTTGTAATACACAAAATCAAAGTGTGAAGATACTATGTGATTTTGATTTAAGTATAAGAGAAAGAAGGAATTAAACTCAGACAATATCATCATAAAATGGTGGCGTCCACCCTGGAGGTGTAAAAAGGTCAGGAATGCCTTTCTCCAGCTGTGGTGTATGTACATATTGTCCAACAGTAGATTTGATCAAAGAGGCAATCATAGCTTTAGCACAAGGAAAAATGCATAATCAATTTAACAAGTCTGATGTACTCTTTAACACATATAAGATAATGAAAAAAAAAACTAATATAATATAGGCATAGGAATGAAAATAAAAATGAAAAATAAAAAAGATAAAAATGTGTTTTCTCCAGGTTTGGTCACTTTGTCGGAGAAGTTGTGCAACAGGTCTCTGTCGTCCCCCATGCTCCTGCATTAGTATTATGTCATGTACGCACCCCGGTCGTCAAAAGTCTGTGTCAATGGTCTGGTGCAGTCTGTTAGGTCCAATGTTGGAGGAGATTTAGAGCTAGCCTCAAATCAACAAAAGCTTTTTCTTCTAGGTGTCCAGACAATCTTATATTATTGTGTAAGGGCAACATTTGTCAGTTTCCCACAGCAGAGAATCAGAGACCCTGTGAAAATCAACTTTGGGGTCCGCTGTTTACTCCCAACCTGTAGCATCATTACACCTTTTAGTCTAAGGTCCCAAATCTTGCCACCTTTCATCCTTCGATTTGACCAGTGAGACATTGGGATCAGAGTGTGGTATCTGAAATAGAGACTGAAAAAGTGTGTCAGGCAGAGTCACAGAAGCAGCCAGTCAAGCTTGAGTTTGTCCTTATCAAGGCTCTCTCTGTACCATTTGTTTTCAAACTCACTGTCTACTCCAAAAAGAGATAAGCGAGGTGCATTGCAAGTCATGTTTTCTCATAATATGTGTGTGTGGCTGTGGAGAGAGCTGTAGCTTGGTTTATGAGAGTGTCATTAACAGAGTTAAGTGCAGTGTTTGGGATTTTCCATTTGTAGGCATATAACAGGTCCTCTTTACTATATTTGAAAAAAGATGTTGTTTGCTAATTCTGGTTACAACTATGCCCTGTGGTGTAGATATCAAAACTATCCCCAGTAAAACAATAAAATCTCTCCCCATCAGGTTAATCGGACAGTGTTTTGATAACAGAAAAGAGTGTTTGAAATCCCCCTCAATGTTATCCCAGCATGGTAGTGGTACTGTGTATCTTTTTACCACAGATGATGTCTTCTTTGGCATCTGTTTATACTTAGCATATAGTTCAATAGCTTTCTCTTTACCAGTTTCCTGTACAGATTCAAGATATTCAATTGCTTGTGAAATCATGAGTTGTGTGTCTGTGTTCTTACGTGTCTGATGTGCAGATAGGTTTCTGTTTCCCGTCTCCGTGTCAAAGCTAGATGAATCCTTCACTGTCCTCGACCCCTCCGCTAGTCAATCAGCCTGTGTGTCCTGGTTCTCAGGGCAATTCCTTGCCCAGTGTCCTGTCTTTCCACATCTGAAGCAGGCGTCGGATCTCCCCTTGCCTCCACCACTTCTGCCATGGCGTGATTCTCGACAGTCTCAAGGTTTCCGCATTCCCAAGTGATGCAATTGCGTTTTATCATCTCACTGATCTCTGGTCTCATTGATGAAGCGGTCCCGAAGATGAGCTTCCCAGGGATCGACCTCATTGTTTCCCCTCATGGTAGCTGGTCGTAGGAGGCCACTGTGTGTTGTGAACCTCTGTGAGTCTGATAAGGTACGCAGACACAGTCTCATAGTCTCTCTGCTTGCACAGTGAGATTTTGCCAATGTCCATTCTCACTGGGAAAGCAGTCTTTACACCGTTGCAAAGTCCAGTTATGGTGTGCGAGGGGCAGTGTATGGTGACGGCTTGGTTGCTGAGCTTGTTTTGCCCTCTTCCTCTGTCATGGCTCCTTCCACTGGTGGAGGTAGAGGTGGCGATGGAGGTGGAGATGGAGCGCTGGGCAGCACTGCCTGGGCCGGCTGTTGTCGTTGCGGGGTCGAGTCCAGATCAGGATCTAGTTTGAGACACTGAGACATGGATTTTAGTAGTGCTGTCCCTGATTTTTTTGTTTTCTGTCCCTGATGGTTGCTTCTTCTACTTTGTTTTTTAAAGCTTGGAGCTGTTTTATGCTAAAACTGCCAGTGCTTAGAAATCCACACTCGTTAACCCACACGTCAAGTTGGTCAAATACCTTTTATCTTTGATGTTAGGCGACATTAATTGAGGTGGATTATCACAATCCTTTGAGTTTGCTATGATTTGCACCCATTTTAAAAAATAGTTTTCAAGATCTCTTCAATATCAATGTACTTTTTATTTAGGGGTCATGGACTAAGGAAGGGAAATAATTTGTTATCAAGATTTTTGCTTAGAGATTTCTACAGGTGGTTGTACCTTTATATACTTCAACTCCTACAGGTGGTTATGCTTTAACTCCAGTAAGGTCTTACTTCTAGTTACTCTTTCCCCCCCTCTTTTTTCTTTTTCTTCTAGTGGGTGATCAGTCCACTAGATCAAAAGAAAAAAGATAGCAATATTATTATTATTATTATTATTATTATTATTTATTATTATTATTATTATTATTATTATTATTACACTATGTGTGATTACAGTGTATTGATGTTATCCCTCTGAGTTCCCAGAACTCCTTGTGTATTTACACTTATACAAGAAAAAACAGTGTATTGATGTTATCCCTCTGAGTTCCCTGAACTCCTTGGTACCGTATTGTGCTAGCCCTGGATTCTACAGCGGTCGTCTAACACCTGCCCTGTTGACACGTCTGTCACAACCACCCTCGAAGTGGGAGAATCACTTTCTTCATTCCCACAACAGCGCTTTATCCCCCTGTACAGATACTGTATCCCCCTGTACAGACACCGTATGAATGAAATCTTACTTGGTACCGAATTGCGCTAGCCCTGGATTCTACAGCGGTCGTCTAACACCTGCCCTGTTGACACGTCTGTCACAACCACCCTCGAAGTGGGAGAATCACTTTCTTCATTCCCACAACAGCGCTTTATCCCCCTGTACAGATACTGTATCCCCCTGTACAGACGCCGTATGAATGAAATCTTTTAATGTATGCCTTTTTATCAATGAATTCTTACTTACCAGAAAGACAGAGTTGTTTATTTTTTTTCTTTGCCACCTGGTTCTTTGGATCACAGCGGTGAGCGAGACTTGGTCCTCCGGCGTCAGGCCCCCACTTCTACACCCTTTTATGGGGAGGTTGAGGTTAGAGTCCCGGACTCCAGCCGTGCACGGTCTTTACCCTCGCACAGAGTTCCAGCGGTCCCGCTCACACGAGTGATCCCGCCGACAACGCCAAATTGTGGTGGCAGTTTCTGTTAAAACAAGACACAAACCAACGTAACAACTTGTCTTTCAGTGAATTTAATAAAAAGGTATACATTAATAACTAAAACATCTGCAGATGGACTGCAGATGGACTCACGAGCACAGCCACCTGTTGTGGACTGTGGCAAGTGAGCCCCGAATACAAAGAGTAGTCAGTATTTATACATTTAAAGCATAACACGAAGATAAGTGCAAAGAAGAAAGGAAGAGAAGGATAGAAAGTGTATCAATGCGTCAGCACACAGCAGACAACAGAGCATCACAAGACATAACAAGTATTTCAGCAATCTGTTGTTTGCAGTTACAGAGAACTAAAATGTCAGGTCACTGTCCTATGGTGACGAAGTTGAACATGTGAGGCCCTGAGATTATCTAAAGGTACAGTGTTAAACTGCAGATATGAAAATTGCCATTACATTTTCTCACACACTCAACGCCGCTCTCTCTCTCTTGCTTCACCACTCACTTCCCACGTGCACACACACTCTTCGCACTGGCTCTGCTATTCTCCCACAACAGTTTTCCCCCAACGTCGGTCACATTCCTGTTTTGCAAGACAGACTTGTTGTGGTCGGGCTGGTCGTTTGTTGGCGTTAGATGACTAATTTCCAAATGAATGTTAGCTACAGATAAGGCACTCGCGAGCGACATGACATCACATCCCTTGGATTTTCACGGAAAAATGGGCCCGGGTTCTTCACATTAAAAGCAGTCTACAGGCTGATAGAGGAAACCCAGAAAGTTGCGGTGGGTCTAATTTTTTAGGTTAGGTTACAACCTGTTCACACATTCACGATAAGGAACTATATATATCTTGTAAAAAGTTACATATATACAGTGCCTTTAACTACAACGTAAACCCATCCGCAACAACAGTAAACACACTGGGAAAGTGCTACCGAAGTTAAAGAGCAAAAGAGACACAGGGCAGGCAGGAGGAGAGGTGGATCCGCTGTTCATGTCCTGTGCGTTACGTTTCACTTTCAATTTACAGTCAGCTGCTCGTTCGAGTCCCATGTTCACAACGTTTAGTCCCATTTTCACTGTAAAAAAGTAGTGATTTTAAGCCCAACCATGTTGTTTTTTCCTAAACCTAAGTGGTTCTATTGCCTAATCCTAAGCAGGTGTTTTTGTTTAATTCACCACATTAAGCACGTGTTTACTGTGACCGAAAAGTGACGCCGAGGGGTCGTTAAGCACGTGTTTTGTGCGACGGAAAAATGACGCCGAGGGGTCTGACTAAACGTCAGCATATGATAGGTTGGGATGAGAACATGTTGGGCCATTTGTTGATGTGGTGTACCATGTGCCACACAGGAAGGTTGCTGCATATGTCACTTCCTCTCAGAAGCGAAAACACAACTCAACATTTACCCATCAGCTTAGAGGAAAAGTCTTTATGTAATCAGAAAATCATGTAGGCTACAAGTCATCTTTTCTCTAAAATATTCTTCTTGTTGCTAACTTACTGTTCATGTATTGCATATATTGTTTACAGACATTTTGGCACGCAAAAGTAATCCTTGGTGTATAAAATAATATTGATCACAACCACATCAATGACATTTTAAGTGTAGATTAAATACATTGCGAGCAAAACCTCAGCCAAGCAAAGTGAAAATCTGTGAACCAGGCCTGAGGGGGTTTTGTTTCACTGTTTTCTGCAAACATAAGGTCTCGCCACCTGCTCTTCTTTTACATTTTTCAAGAAAGAAGTAGATTTGGCTCAGAAGGATGTGAACAAGCTTTGAATACACAGCCTCCATTAATTACATCTGTGAGGCTGAATCATTACTGCTGCACACATCCCTCCCACTGCACAACTTCTCCGCCAAATGCAAACACAGGCCTCGGGCTCCCTGTAATTATTAGCACATTGTCCAAGACGGAGGGAAAACGCAATGTGCGACAGATTCCGAGGAGCTTACAACCGCCAGGAAGCTGAATGTCACTCTGCACGCTGCTTTTTACGACACTGTTTAAAACGGGTTCCATGACAACCAAGACTTTCTGAGCTGTAGCTCCGGCCCATCGAGCCGGTCTTAAAGTCCCTTTGTGTGTGTCAATAGTGGATGTTGTTGCACAGGAAATGCCTATGAAGATAATCATTCAATCAAAAGACTGCTTATTGAAAAAGATGGAAAACAAAAGCAATCCGAGGGTGAATCGTATCCTCGATGAGCTGAACAAGAACTGGTTAGATAAAGATTAGGCAGAGGGGTGTGTGAGAGTGCATAGAAGATTTTTTTAACTATTCAATAGAAGCTTTACTTATGAATTTCCAATTTGACAGACATGTCACGGCTGCAGACTTTGTGTAGTTAACATGCTATTTCCATAACATATTATGTTCATGCCAACAGTCAGGCCACTGATAAACCTGAAGCTTCTAAAGACTTCAGATTTTGATTGTTTTCTCTAATCTTAGAAATATACTTATTCACTTTATGGCAAAAAAGTGAGATGAGAAGATTGATACCACTCTCATGTCTGTCCGGTAAATATGAAGCTACAGCCAGCAACTTGTTAGCTTAGCACAAAGACTGGAAACAGAGGAGAACAGATAGCCTGGCTATGTCCAAAGGTCAAAATAAAATCCTCCAACCAGTACCTCTGAAGCTCACTAATTAACACCTCTCTCTCTCTCTCTCTCTCTCTCTATATATATATATATATATATATATATATATAATAATATAAACAATAATATAATAATAATATATCCCAATATAGCACCCACCCTCCGCTTCCCCCCAGATTAATAATGTCAGCTCTGTCAGCAGTGGTGTCTTTGTTTTCACTGTTACCACCTGTTCACCTTTAGCTATAAGCCGGCTCAGCTGTCGCCATGTTGAGAGCCATGCAGAGGCAATAGAAATGCTCATAATCTCGCATTTAGCTCCTTTAACATCTCGTTGTTTAATTTATACAAAAACCAAAGTGTAAAAGTGGCAATTTGCAGTTTATACAGGAGGTTATTTATTGGATCATTGGTGCCTTCAAATGATAGCTCGTATTTACAACATGGGAAGTCGTGTCAGTCATGAAAACACAGCTGCTAAGCAACGACAATATTAACGTTACCGTCGGCATCTAGAAGCCAAAGAGGCTAACAATTTAGCAAGCTGGCGAGCAGGTAACATAATATGCCTACAGGAAATGCGAAGGCATAATGACAGGCAGTTGGGAATATCAACATTTTCCTCAGACCAATTGTAAAATTACGAAGAAAAACAATATACGACTAAAGTTACAATATGTACCGAAAAATTAACTTCCATGGCCTGCGCCTTTTCTGACAATGTCAACAAACACGTCACAACTCGTGAATTCGGAGCTTTCAGAAACTTTCCACTTACAAGGTCTCTAATACCACAAGAGGAAGCGTTCATATGGACTCTTCTCGTGAACACAGTAAACACGACCCCATTTGAAGGCACCATGTATCTTGGTTGGGAGCAGTTGCCAGGCAACCAGCAGAGACACCAGGAAGTTACCGCTCCCAGTCACAAATAGGCATACAAACCACCAATAAAACTGCAAATTGTCATTTTTATTCTTCGTGTTTGTGTCGAAAATTAAGCAAAAGAGATATAACATGTTAACTACTGAGCTTTAGAGGTGCTGGTAGACACATTTTGGACCGAGCTAAGCTAAGATAGCTGTTTCCCCCTGTTTACAGGCTTTGCGCTACGCAGCTGGCTGTAGCTTATCACTTAACGGACAGAGATGAGATCTTTTCATCTAACTCTTCACCAAATGGTGATTAAGCAAATTTCCCAAAATGTCAAACCATTCCTTTAATCTTGAATAATTAAGTATTCCAAGCCACTGTATAACATACAGTTAAGCTTCATTGTAGGTGGTCCATGCATTGATGCATGATGTTTTTCTAAATGATAAACTTCTGTCTCTTTTCACTTTTCATTCCACAGATTCTGTACATCCTGTATCTACACCGGCCAGTCGAACCAACACTTAAACAGTACAAACATGATGAGAAATCGTTCGAGGGTGGAACTCTCACTGAGTGCTTCACTTGGCCTCTGACTCTTTAAGTAAAGTGAGCATACCATCACTAAACTCCCCCGGCTCTATGGAAACAACTGTGGGTAGAGAGAGATAGCGACTGCCTGAGGTGTGAGAAAAGCAACGATGAGACGTGTGTCTCTTCATCTGTGACTTTAGTGTATGTGTGGTTGTATAGTCAACAGAATGACAATCAGTGCTTGTATTCTGCTTTTAGCAAGTAGACTAAGATATGCAGTTGCATGACACACATCATGAACAGCTGGTTCAGCCTCGGACAAACAGGTGAATATTTCCTAGAAAACATGTAAGAGTTTTTTTTTATATTTGATTAAATATGAGTTCAAGAGCAACTGACTCCTTCCTGTTCAAATGTCTGTATGTGACAGTTTCCTGCTTTGCTCGATGAAGAACTAAAGTGAGATTAAAATCAAAGAGGAAGGCCTTGCGTAAACAAATGACGAACTGCCAATGCGTTCCATTTAAAAGTATTGTTTGAAAACACCCCCTTCAAAAGGCGTACAATAGTCCAGCCCACCCCCACCCAGCGGCATACAATGGCGTGGCTCGGGGCTAAAGCCGAACACCAAAGAAAAGGGAGCAGGTCTGCTCGGGCTTTCATTCAAATCCAACACTTCCGTATAGCAAGCTTTGACTGGGTCACAGGAAACACATTTCAAATGAATCACATCTGATATTCTGATGTGACTGATGATGATGATGAGGAACTGAAAGAAATGTGTCATTGTGTTAATGAGGTCGCAGGGTGACCAACTTCAGACAGTCTGCGACTTCTCTAAAGGTTTTTCTTGACAAAAATGCTGTTGAATTCACAGATTCTACCTGGTTAAGCGAGAGTGACACTACACACTCTTAAATCGTGTCCTTTAACTGAGGGCCACAGGTGAGCCTGACAGCATTTGACACCAGCCAATGTGTGCAGTGCATCTGCCGCAGAGTGCAGTGACAGCTGTACAAAAGGCCCCTGACATGTGCAGCATGATTCACCCGGCTCGCCGCTGACGCAACATCAGGAGCCGTTTCAAAACTGCTCTCCCTTTCCATATTTCCTCTCCTGAGAAAAGAAAAAAGGCATTTGTAGATTTTCACTTTGGAATTTCCACATCCACAATGGAAGTCATGAATGGAAAAGCGTAAGCAAACAAGATCATACTTGACACAGCGGAGGCACTGCCCTCAACTGTTCAAATAAAGTGGTTTCATTACAATAACGTCCTTTGAAAATGCAGGAAATTCCTGTAAATGCTGTTTCTAATTCCCCCAAAAAATGTGAGCAGTTTCAGGAGAGATAATGGGCTGTGGCATTTGTGTGTCTATCTCAGTTTAACGGCCTGTCCCTGTCCCTGTCCTTCATGCTGGACACGTCACATGCACGGTGCTGCTCTCAGCACAGCAACAGGTCAAACTTCAAATCAGCAGCGACAGAACAAACACCACATGAGCAAACAGAGCAAATACAGAGATAGAGAAAGCAAGCATTCTTGCACAGGAATCCCAGGACTGTAACTCTCCTGAACATTGCTACTGTAACATATTAAGAGGACAAAATGTACAGTAATACCTTCAAAATGTGACATTTTCAGGATATTTGAGAGTGATTATTGTGCTACCTATAGGGGAGATCGGGATCGACACCAAATAACCTTCAATTACTCACAGACCACTTGAAAAGTGATGGAAATAATTTGATCCCTGAACAGATACAGGTGTCTGCTAACAAATTATCAAGTTTTTTAGAGCCCAACAAAAATGTGAAAGGCACAATTTTGTTAAATGTACAAGGAGTGAATTTTCCCCAAATTCTGCCCATCCAGGACGGTTGGGACACCTTGTCGTGGGCTAAAAAAATATATAATTTACTGTAAATTGAAAAAATTGCAGTCTAAATTTGGAGACCTTGTAATTACAATGACACAAATTTCTTTGAGAAAAAGAAATGATTTGTAAAATTATTCTACTTTCATAAATTACAGAGATATGGAATGATAAAGCCTTTGTCTTATTTTTGTCTTATTTTTATTGATTTGTAACAAGGAACTATAAACAATACTGTCCCAACCGCCCTAGGGAGAGTAGACACAATTTGAACCCATGCGCTTGCTACCAACAAAACTGCAGACAGCTAACACTAGCATCAACTGAAAATCAGCTTTCCAACGATATGTTTTTTTTATATGTGGTATAACTAAAAACAGTACGGTAGAAGAAAAATAACAAAAAAGCCAACAATTTACTTACACCCTGTATATTTCAAAACTGTGACTAACAGTTAGAGTTGTTCCGATACCGATACCAGTATTGGAAATGCGTCCGACACTGCCCAAAATTCGGGATCAGGTATCGGCAAGTCTGTCAGTCTATACACCGACCCGATACCATCATTTATTAACCCCAAGAAAAATCTATTCTTCTTCAATGCTCCAAAACAGTAACCTTCACTGTGCTGTTTCGCCCTGGATGTATCATGGCTGCCACTGGCAACTACTGTTTTAGAGCAGCGAAGAAGAACTGATTGCAGGTAGTTTGTCACGTGACGATAGCAAACAACAACAGTGCGTTGCTAGTGGAGAGTGGAACGGTAACGGTAGTCAGAGCGAGGAAAATGTTAACCATTTGGCAATATTTCACAGTGGAAAATCCAACAAATAAAACGTTGATATGTGCAGTACGTAAGGCTTCTGTTTAGAGAGGTGGCAGTACCATAGTAACTGTCCCAACTGACCCCGCTCTCCCCTACTGCCTAGCACGCTCAGAAACAGACAAAAACCTGCACTGGAATCAGTATTTTACCTGTTAAAGACTTTACAGTTCTACCTGACAGTTAATGTTACTGTCTAGGTGAGTCACTCCTAAACCCCCAATTCCCGTGACAACTATTTTCTTTTCACACAATGATGTCACTACCCACAATTCACACCCGCCTCTTTCGGTGCATGCAGAGGGGAAGCTGACCGTAGACAGCTATTTTCCTTCTCCTCATGGCTTACAAACACGTGAAACTCTGAGAAAGCGATAATACAGTTAAGTGGTTAAAACAAATAAAACACGAATGGCTTCAAAGTATGTAACCTGATCTCAAGTCTGCCCGTCACGGCGACTCAAATGCCAGGCGGGCAGAGACCTTTGGTGAGGCTGTCACCCTATAACCTCAGCAGTTACACAAGCAACCAAATAAGACGCTGCTCTCATCAAGTTCTCAGTGACCCAGATTCACTCTTCTTATGAGCAAATTCTCACCAGCGTGTAAGATTTTTATCAGAAATCTTGGTTTGTGATAAATGCAGAACTTCCTGAAACTTTTAACAGCACCCTTTTGTTGGAATAAACAAATGTTAGAATATTACCAAGAGTGTCCTTATGTAAAGGTTTAAGGTTGTTGACTTCCACGGTTCAAGATTGGGACCACATTACATCTTTAATTTGCTTCCTTTGTGCGAAAATGTCAAAAGCCACACGAGGAGTCGGCTCCCCCGATCCACAAAGTGATACTTTAAGACCTTGCGGCAGAGCGTGGTTTACCTGACAATCACTACTCTGAAACTAGAGATCTCATCACTTATTCACAGCCAAGTGAGTCACACATGCGAGCGCGGAGAGCAAACAGGCCGAGGCTCACCTCCCTCCCTCCTCCTTCTTCTAACTGGTCCTTCTTTCAAACACTTCTTTAACGCCCTGAAACTCTCACTTCCTCCTTTCACGAGCGTGTTCAGAAGTGAAATATTACTTTTAACGGTCACAGCTGCTGATTGAAAAGGCATCACTTCCGTACTGATCTGGATATATTTTTTTTTATTATTTCATCAGCATAGCAAATAAAAAAAATAAAAGGGAACAAAAATAAAACAGAGCTATGAAGTATTAACAAGAGTGTGTGTCTGCAGGACCTTGAGTGTATTTCAGGCAAATGATGATGAAGAAGAGGAGAGTTGCAGTCACTGAAGCACCTACATTGGGGGGTTGGGGATTTCGTAAAAACACTTGCTGGGGTCCAAAAGTCAGTCACAGACAATCTAAATGTGCACAGCCAGCTCGTTGGTAACCACCCCCTGTCCCAAAGTGCAAACTCAGCATTTTTGAGAATGCCTTCTGTCGTGATTTTGGGACACCTGTAACCCGTGTCCCTTCCTAAGGCAGCTGAAACTACAAATACTCCACAGTAATGGAAGCTCTGGGAGAAACAAAAGAGGCGGTAATAAGACTGGTGGTAACAGATTCAGACCTTGAAACAACAAAAATATATATCCATAATCACAGTGTGTGTGTGTGTGTGTGAATATCCAGCGTCCACATAGTGTCTTTGAAACAAAAACCGCCACAGTAGACATGATGGACGCGATCACGGCACATGAAATCAGTACGAACACATTTTCCTCATCCCAGTACAATCAAAATATGAAAACAGCTATTTTTTGAGGTCCTAACACATCCATAATACACATTCTTACAAATTACATTAGGCAGTTTTATCGCCATGAAAGTGATATGCTGATGTAGGCGATGGTTTTTCTGGACCTTCCCATCCTTTGGATATGTAGCTGGGTCATGAGAATACTGAATGAGAGCTAAGCAGGGGCGAAAAAGTATATACCCAAAGTCCCCTTAAAAGAAATTATACAAAAAAAGGAGGAAAATAAAAGCTTAAAAGTAAGCGTATTGTATATTTAAACAGTACTGATTATACAGAATGTGAACCAAAGCAAACTAGAAAACAAAAAATAAATTTGTTTTAATGAAATCTGGGGTTATATTGAAGTAATTATCAAAAAAAATGAAACAAAATATAATTGCTACTCTCTTTGATATACACTCAGCAGAGAGGTCATGTATTAATTGCTTCAGATTGCATGTTTTTTCAAACTCGTCATTCTCAGCTACTTTTGTCGCCTCCCAAGTGTCCAGGCTGGTGAACATTAAGATTTGTAATTTGAGGTAAGCCAGGTCAGGCCCTCGTATAGTCCATCCCCTGTTGTCGCACACGAGGGCTGAACGTACCAATTCCTATCCCTGATCCGGGTCAGGCCCAGCTTCTCCTGGATCTCGTGGGGCTTCATGGCGTCCGGGAGGTCCTGTTTGTTGGCGAAGATCAGGATGATGGCGTCCCTCATCTCCCGGTCGTTGATGATCCGGTGGAGCTCCTGCTTGGCCTCGTCGATCCTGTCCCTGTCGGCGCAGTCCACCACGAAAATGAGGCCCTGGGTGCCCGTGTAGTAATGTCTCCAGAGCGGCCGGATCTTGTCCTGCCCTCCAACATCCCACACGTTGAACTTCACATTCTTATAGGTGACGGTCTCCACGTTGAAGCCGACGGTGGGGATGGTGGTGACCGACTGTCCCAGCTTCAGCTTGTACAGGATGGTGGTTTTACCAGCAGCGTCAAGTCCAAGCATCAATATTCTCATCTCCTTGCTGCCAAAGATCTTTGAGATCACATTCCCCATCTTGTTTGATGTGCATAAATACTTTGTTAGATTAAAAAAAGACTTCTCTTATGGGGAGAAAAGTTGTGTTTTCAATACAAAGTTATCAGTGTGTGCTGAGGAGCCCCTCCACGTGATGATGGACTGACACGAGTGTCAATAGACAAAAAGGCGGTGACTTTCAAGTTGGACCAGTACAATTAGCTGGACTATGATGGTCTGACCTAAGAGGTGACTTTCAATAGGAGCAGTATGTGTGTAGCCCTCGCAGGATTGGGTGGGGATATATTTTCATGATCCACTGCCCTCCAATGTAGGAAGAAAAAATTACATCCCCTTGTTTCAAACACAGACTTCCTTCAAAATCCACATTGCATTGTCTTTCTTCTCTGTTAAAAATCCCCTCACTCTCAGTTGACTTGAGAGTTTTTTTATTTTTTCTGTTACAAAAAAGCCTCCTATATAGACCAGGCCCTGTCCAAAGCCCGGGGTTCCCACTTCCTCCTTGTCTGCCGGCTGTTCAACACTTGCCCTTAGACCAATTCCAGTCGATGGATTTCAAAGCACAGTGGTTTTCTCATCAAAAAACAAACACACCCTCACAGACAGGAGCTCTCCGGTTCCGTTTCTTGCACCGGGACATCCAGAGGAAGAGCGTCTCAAAAAGGTCATTGATTCATCCGACTTTCTTCTCTTCTCGTTCCCCCTGTGACACAAGAGAGCGGTCCGGAGAAGGGAGGGGTGTTAGTACATGAGGACAACTTTGGATCCGAAAAGATATTCTCTATGCGGATCGAAAAGCGAAAGAAAAACACAGAAGATAATAGCTTACGTCTGCGGCAATCATCCCCCGGTTCCCCCGGCCGTTTCTCCCCTCTCTTGCCGCTCTCTGTCTCTCTTCCTCCCTCTCTCTCTCCAGCCGTTCAGTCACAGCGGTGGCGGGTGCTGCTGTGTTACCGGAAAAGGTGCGGACCCAGATCAGCCGCCACTTCCTCTACACTGCTCTCACACACACTACTGCTGCGTTCAGGGGCTCCTCAGGAGCTCCGACATCTGAAGACCGAAAAGAAAAAAAGCATCCGACTATATTAAGGATATATTGCATGGGAGCCTGGAGTGTAAATATCTTATTTTCCCCACACTTTGTATTATTTGTATCAATTTTATTTATCGTATTATTTATATGATAATATTATTGTTATATTATAGTAGGCTATATTGTAATACAAAATATGACTATTATTAAAAAGCTATATTATAACACAAAATATGACTATAATCAAAAACTTAAGTTTTTAATTATAGTCATAGTATAATAGGCTATATCATAATACAAAATATGACTTATTAAAAAGTTAAATAATATATAATAAATATATTTTTAATTATAATATCTATATCTATATATATGGATAGATATATAGATATATATAGATATATATATTATAATTAAAAAGTTAAACTTAAGTTTTTAAATAATAATAATATAGATATATAGATATAGATATAAATTATAATTAAAAAGTTAAACTTACATTTTTAAATATAGGCATATGTATTGTATTAGCCTAATATAATCATGAAATATTATTATAAAAATAATATGATGAATAAAAAAAAAGATAATCATATTGTATGTGAGAGTGTATACAATGCTGCTGGCTCTTTATACACTCACAAACCCATACTTATTTTTACTACTGTACTATATGATCCTATATAGTATTCATATTTATATCACTGTAGCCATTATAGTTTACACTTTTATGCTTTGTATTATTTTATCGATTTTATTTATCGAAAAGGAGTGAGAAGAAATACAAACTTATTTAATCCCACCCCATCTCCATAAGTCATTCATTCATAATTAACCAGCTTCCTTATTGAGCCATACATATACTCTAAAAAGTTAAACTTACATTTTTAAATACAGTCATATTTATTGTATTATCCTAATATAATCATAAAATATTATTATAAAAATAATATGATGAATAAAAAAAGATAATCATATTGTATGTGAGAGTGTATACAATGCTGCTGGCTCTTTATACACTCACAAACACATACTTTTGTTTTCACTACTGTCCATACTATCCTATATAGTATTCATATTTACGTCACTGTAGCCATTATAGTGTATACACCATATCATAGCTCCAGCTGTTTTTTGTGAATAGAATTGATACTATTAGCATTTATTGTACTTACACCTGCACGATATCTATCTATCTATCTTTCTATCTATCTATCTATCTCTTACTGTTTATTCTCCATTCTGTATTTATTATATACATTACTGTTCATTATGTATATACTCTTTACATTACTCTGCACTTTACTGCTTTTTTTGCATTTCTGGTTAGACAATAAACTGCATCTCATTGTTTCAGTACATGTAGGCCTACTCTGTGCAATGACAAGTTGAATCACTTGTTCTATGCAGATGCAATGCTTGTATGTCAGTGTTAAAATGTTGGTGTTGGTAAATAAAAAAGGTAACTTTAAGCTCCTTGAAACTTATTTTCTCAATCAGCTTCTTAGTATGTGTGATGGGGCAAAGAGGGTGAGACTCATTTAGAAAATGCCATGTGCTTTAATCAGGATGTAGCGGTAGTTCAATCAAAATGATGTCAGTCGTTTAGTCAGTGTCAATCAAATCTGATCAAACCAAGCCAATACAGTCCTGATGAAGTAGACTAGCTGAGTTTTGGGGTAATTTCTAACTTTGATGTTGCTTTGTTCATCATGAATATTTTATGTTATAGATAAGATTCAAAGCCAAATTGCCAGGTGCTTTGAAGCAGTGTTGCACTGCCCCTTCTGGTTGAAAATGTCATGTCTGTCTGTCAGGTCTGCACCCCTGATCACACCCAGCATTGCAGCAAGGTGAGAAGTGAAACCACTGCACAAACAACATTTTTTGCTGCTGTTAAGTTGCCATTTGAAGATTTTAAACAGTGTGTCACCTATAAATTAAGTGAGGTTAGGTTTTTCTGCACAATCTGTGTACTTATTGTTGTTGTTTAACTTTTGTTGTATTTTTAAAATTATGTAAGTTTAGATCTTTCTTCCTTTTTTGTTATTGTTTTGTTTTTCTCCTGGGGTTGAGGCAAGGTCCTTTGAATAAGCCTGTGGCTTCTTGACCTCTCCTGACACATTTCTTGTTTGTTTTTTTTGTGCAGTTTTATATATGTGCAAATAAATACAAATAAATATATAATAATTTTTCAAAATGTTATGAATGTATTAATTCATAATAATCAAACACTGTAAATATCTAAAGTCGAGGCTCAATTGCACAAGTGGAAAATGATATTGCACAGTGAGAATTAAATGAAATTCCACCTGAAAATATCAGGTTATTGTCAGCATATAAGACAGCAAAAATTACCCTATTAATTGGCAAATTTAATTATTCTGTTTTACTACTACTTTATTATTTCTCCATTTAATGAAAATTTCTAAATCATTTCATAATAATTTTTCAAAATGTTATTAATGCATTAATTCATAATAATCAAACACTGTAAATGTCTAAAGTTGAGGTTCCATGTGGGCATGTGAACATGCACTCTTCACTTCACAAATTTTAAGATTTCCGACTGCACCCAAAGGCACCATACGCCATTTCGCATGCGCGCTTGAAAGCAGCTGAACTGCAGACCGGTCCATTAGCTCGCTGTTGACGCCATTTGAGCTTTCATTATGTATTAAACCGCCTCTAATATTACGCATGCTACAACAATCAGACATGGGCCTGCACATGTGAAACAGATCTAAGGCTTTAGTGCGCCTACTGATCTCCAGAGGGGGTTTACAGCCGGGTCTTTCCGACATGTCTGACTCTGATCGTTCATTCAAAACGGTTCCCTATGATTAGTCTGTGACGTGGAGGCTGTAGAGTGAGCAGGGCGGGGGAACTACCATGTTAACCGCTTAATGCAGAGCATTGTGTGTGGAAAATATGTATATTGGATGTACACATGTACTGAAAGAGAAGTGCTCTAATAAACATATTAGTAAAAACCCTCAGTTATGTTTCTGTCCCCTTCATCTGGATGTTTTGTTTTTGTTTTTCCTTATTTAATGATATACAGTATAGTGGGAAATGTGTGATAAATACTGTATTAATAACAAAGAAAGTGTCTCAAGATATATTTATATTTATATATTTATGTAATATCAAGATATTACATAAATAAAACTTGTGTTATAAAGATTCAAGCTGGATATTGATTACAAATGTGATTTCTGTGGACTTGAAAAAGAGAGTATTTCCCATCTATTATTTCACTGTATACATACAAGAAACTTAAGATGAATGTTGAAATAAATAAGTTTGATGTAATGCTATATTTTAGTCAAGATAAAATTGGAAATAATATATTATATTATTTTTAGGAAATTTCTGAAAGAGAAGTACTCTGGTATAGTTCTTTAAGGCATTGATGTATGTATATATATTTTTAATATTTATTTTTTAATAACTTTTAATCATGACCTTTTATAGTGCTTCCTGTATTGTAATGTATTATATGTAATATATTGTTGTTGTTGTTTCTTTTTTCTTATCTGGACCTTGAGTCTGCAATAAAGTTTGAATTGAAGAGAAGTATTCCCCATCTATCATTTCACTGTATACATACAAGAATGTTCTAGATGGATTTATTGCCAACTTTATACAAAAGAAACTTAAGATGAATGTTGAAATAAATAAGTTTGATGTAATGCTATATTTTAGTCAAGATAAAATTGAGAATAAAATGCTGAATATCAATCAATTTTTTTTAAATTACTTTAGGAAATTTCATATTCATAAGAAAAAAATGGTCAGGAACCAAACAAACTTTCCTGCATTTTATTAATTAATTCAAACAATATATCACCATCATATCCAATGTTTAAAACAACAACATAAAAAGCCTTTAAGACTTTTAAATTATTAAATGAATATAATATGATGTATATAACATAAACTTTGGCATTATGAAATGTATATGTAATTATTTTAGTTTTATCTTCTTTTGTATTGTTTTTTCCCCCAATTGTCTATAAGATAAGATAAGATATTTCTTTATTAGTCCCGTAGTGGGGAAATGTGCAGTGTACAGCAGCAAAGAGGATAGTGCAAAACACAAGATGCATCAGCTAACACAGTTAAAAAAAAGAGCTAAACAAAGTGTGACAAAATATGAACCATTTAAATAGAAGGAAGTATAAAAATAGGAGAAGTATATACAGTATTGACAATAAACAGACTATTAACAAAATTACACAAGTGGAAAATGATATTGCACAGTGAGAATGAAATGAAATTCCACCTGAAAATATTGCACAGTATGAATTACACCTGAGTAGTAATAATGATAATGATATTACACAGTCATTATACAGTATAGTGCAGTTATTGTCAGTTTTTGGTGTGTAAGTATCTGTATGTATCTGTTTGTACCTCTGTTAATGAGCATATGTTCAACAAAGAAAGCATTATAAAAAACTTATTTAAAACACAATTGTCATAACAGTGTGATTATATCATGTAAGGGTAGGATATTCAATTGATTAAAAACCATGAAATACTGATTTCAGTGAGATGATAAACAAACGTGTTAGTAATCGCTGGTGGATAAACTGTAAAATGGCAGCACACGTGTATATCTACAATAAATCAATAACAATAAAGTTTTATGAGCCAATATATCAGCCCCGGCCTATTTTATCAGCTACCTACAAACCCCTCACAACAGTATCAACACTTTAACTACTGTACTTTATTATAGGCAGGGAATTAAATTAGCACCTGCCACCTGCCAAATAACAGGGTAAATGTTGGCTGTGGCAGGTAAAACTTTCAGGTCACCTGCCACCATGGCAGATAGGTTTTCCTTATATTAAGAAATATTAGTTTTAAAAAGCAAAATTAAAAATAATCAGGGATTAAGATTACATGATCCATATTTCTACTGTCTGTTACCACTGACTCAGTGTTTACAAGGGGTGGACGAAAAATATTGAGTATTGCAATATTGTGTTTTGTGATACTGTATTAATTCTCAAAAACCCTGTATTGAATTCTAATAATAGTTTACATGCAAAGATTAACTCAGGAAATACTTTACTTTATTTTCCAAAGATATGCAAATGCAGAACTTGTTTATGCTAAGATTGTATGCATATAACAGTGTTATTTATACTATGATAGTTTTCCTACATCTAGATTTTTAAAAAAATTGCAATATATTGCCTTACTTACAGTATCGCAATATATCGCAATACATTGAATCGTAACCCCTGTATCGTGATACGTATCTTATCGCCAGATTTTTGCCAATACACAGTCCTAGTGTTTACGATTCTAAAGCGTTCTACATAGACTTCAGAAGTGGCAGACAAAACAATTGTGTGGCTAGTAGAAATGTTCAGTGACCTGCAACAGTGGCACGTGAGGAAAATACTTAATTTTAGGCAAGGCAAGGCAGCTTTATTTGTAGAGCACATTTAAGCAACAGGGCAATTCAAAGTGCTTTACATAAACATTCAAGAACATTGCAACAAAGTGCAAAAGAATATTAAGACATAATTAAAACAGTTATAAAAACAGAAAAAAACATTAAAGATTAGAAAATAAAAACAAGCTAAAAATAAAAGCTAGGATAGAACCTAAAATAGAACATAACACACAAGAGTAAAAGCTCTAGTGCAGTATAAGATCATTATCTGGTTTAATAAAAGCAGCAAACAGGAAAGTTTTAAGCTTTGATCGAAAATAACTCAAAGTTGGAGCGGTCCTGCAGTTTTCTGGGAGCTTTTTCCAAATATTTGGTGCATAAATACTAAACGCTGCTTCTGCATGTTTAGTTCTGTATCTGGGGACACTAAGCAGATTTGATCAAGATTACCTGAGAGGTCTGGATGGTTCATAACATAGCAGAAGATCAGAAATGTATTTTGGCCCTAAACCATTTAGTGCTTTGTAAACCAGCAGGAGTAATTTGAAATTTAGACCCTGATTATAGGCTAAATAATTCAACCTCTCGTATTCTTTAGTTAACCACGTTTATATCATTTCCTTTCATTTTTCTGCATCAATAATCTTGTGACCTTGAATATTTACAGATTTAGCACAAAATTGGGAAAGGTTTGTCACCACACACACCATGGATGTATTAAAGCACACACCATGGATGTATTAAACCAAACACCATGGATGTATTAAACCAAACACCATGGATGGCTGTATTAAGGGCAGGGGGCGGGGCGGTCCACTGCGCATGCGCAGACGTGTCCTCGGTTCTTCCTCTAGTTAAGTATAGTATGGTGGACGCAGCGCGCCTGTCTCTTGTAGGTTAGATAAAGTGACTTCGAAAGCTGCACACAAGTTCATAAGGTTGACCAAACTTTCATGGAAGATACTGGTAAGATCCCCAAAACAAATATTTATTGATGAAATCAGTGTAATGTGACTATAACCGTGGCAACTTAACCGCCTGCTAATGCTAGGTAGCTAATGGTAACGGTAGCTAGGGAAACTGCTAACGGCTAGCTAACGGCTAGCTAACGTGGAGACGCTGGGGCCGACTATTATCTGGAGCAGGAGGCAACTACGTAGCACGTTGTTGTTGTTGTAGTTGGCATAAAGGTGAACCAGATTGCAAGGTAATCACCCCACTGGTGGGTAAACTTTGTTAAAATCGCAGTTAACTAACTAGAATAATCATAATTGAGTTCACGTTCAACGTTACTCGGTCACTGGAGTTTCTGTGATACTTTTCAGGAAATAGATGTAGTCTAGGCCCCAACTTCTGGTTGAACTTTGACTATGCAAACAATCTCCACGGTGCAACATGCCCCCGAAGAGCAAATCAGGCCACGGCTAACGCCAACATTAATCGATTTCGACACGTTACACTTAAGTTAGTTAAGTTAAGGAGCCTCTTGTAGTGTTATTTAACCAGGACGCCAGGATCACGTGGATGCATTATTTTTAGTAGCTAGGGTTTAAGCTAAAGCTGGCATCTGTTTTAATGTCAGAACAAGGAAGTGTCCTGTAGCAGCAGCTGCTGCCGCTTCCAGCGGAGTGACCTTTTTTAGGTGTAAAGCTAGCTAGCTTGACTTAAATCTGCCCATATTTTGGTATTTATTAGTCGTTTAGTCTATAAAATGCTACGGTCTGCAGGACAGATAATAATGCACTATATTCACTGTTAACAGTCTCTTATGCACTATATTCACCTTTTAACAGTCTTTATGCACTATATTCACTTTTAGAAGTCTCTTCTGCACTATATTCACCTTTTAACAGTCTTTATGCACTATATTCACTTTTAGAAGTCTCTTCTGCACTATATTCACCTTTTAACAGTCTCTTCTGCACTGTATTCATCTATCTAAATATCAAAATATTGAAAAAGAACATTTACAACTTCTCCTAGCCCACTGTGATGTTGTAAAATGTGCTTGTTTTGTCTGATCAACAGTCCAAAACTTAAAAGGTACTCATGCATGGCAAAGAAAATAATAGAAATCCTCACATTTGGGAAGTTGAAACCAGAGAATATTTTTTCTTGGAAAAATTACTGAAACAAGTAATGGGTTATCAAAATAGTTGCTGATAATTTTTTTCCCAATCCAAATTTATTTATAAAGCACATTTAAAAACAACAAAAGTTGACCAAACAATTATACATAAAACATAAAAACACTAAGGTCAACTTAAAACCAACAGGACATTAAAATACTAAAAGCGTTAAGACCAATAGGAAAGGAAAAAGGATTAAAATAGTCAACTCTCATGCCGAGCCAAAAGCCAAGGAATAAAAGTGCGTTTTGAGGTTTGATTTAAAAACAGGCAGTGTGGGGGACAGCCCATTTAATGATTTATATGTCAATAATAAAATCTTAAAATCAATCCTAAAACACACAGAGAGCCAGTGAAGTGAAGCCAGAATCGAGGTGCTGCGCTCATGTTTACGTGTACCAGTTCAAAGTTTTTGTCTATCGATTAATTGTTGCAGCTTTAGTGATAATCCAAACCTGCTTTTCAACAGGCCTGCAATTCTCAGACGACACCGTTACTGGAATGCTGGACACTGAGTCCCCTGTCATGGAGAGCAATGGGGATGCCTTTCTTCCTGACCTTCCGGTTCTAGGACAAACAGCTGACTGGTCCCCAGACCAGGTTGCTCCAGAACCGCTCACCAACATCTTGCCCGAGGACTCCGATTCATCCCAGGATGCTCCGGAGCAAGAGCAGTCACCGGACGAGCAGATGAATTCCACAGAGCTGGGATCTGTGGAGAAGGCTGTGGAGCAGTTTCAGATTGCCAGTGCTCAGCTCTTCCAAGAAGAGCAGTCACCACCTCCACCACCACCACCACCACAGCCCGCAGAAGAGGCAGAACAGCCAGAACAGCCATCAGAACACAAAGCAGAGTCTGGAGAGTCTGAGCAAGACAGCCAGGAGATGACCGTAGAGCCAGAAGCTGCTGTGCAGGATGGCACTCAAGGTAATCAAAATCGTTGCTGTTTAGTTGTTGCTATGTATCCGATTATACATTAAGGCAAAATTGGTCTCCTTACATGGCAACAATAGATATCTAACTCAAGCCGAAAATTTTAAGTTAGGATGACTAGATAGTTTACTAAAGCAAAGATAAACTTTTCCAACAGTCCACCCAACTGAAGTGGTTAAACACAGTGACCTGTAGCTCATCATTGGTTGATATGTGCAGTAGAACCGCAAAATCACAGAATTAAATGTTAAATTATGCTGCTGCTTACATAACATATAATCATTTAATATGGCCTTTTGACTCTAATACCATATTTGTTAACTTCTCCAGATGGGGCTGAGGCACCACAGGTGACAGAGGATGGCATGGAGCTGGAAGAAGCAGCCAAAGAGACGACACCAGAACCGACTGTTCCTGCAGAGCCAGAGCCAGAGCCGCCCAGTGAGTTTGAAAAACTCTTCACAGGTTGCGAGGACAACCCAGAAGATTTCAATGGTTGGGTCTACCTGCTGCAGTATGTGGAACAAGAGGTAAGACAAAAGACATGCAGATTATTCAGACATGTGCAGACATGTTCAGTTTGTATGTTACTAAAATTGAACATACGGATTATTACACTAAACCGGAAATAGTAATCAATCTTTCTGTTGTTGCCTCTCCTTTGCAGAATGACCTTGAAGCTGTGAGAAAGTCATTTGATATATTCTTCCTACGTTATCCTTACTGCTATGGCTACTGGAAGAAGTATGCTGATATTGAGAAAAAGCATGAGAATATACAGATTGCAGAAGAGGTAAATATAAATATCTTTTGGACACACATTTGTAGCTTTCTTGTCTTTAGTGTTCTACCTTTTGCTGTATGTGATGCAGTGTTTCCTCTCAGTTTTTTTCAGCAGCGGGGGGGTAGGGGCGGGTGATATGGCCAAAATCTTCTATCACAGTATATGTAATTTTATATCACTGTAACAGTACATATCATGATACAGTAATTGTTCTGTAAATTCAAGTCGTACCGTACTTCATCACATTTGATTACTTTCTTATTTTATTTGAAACGTCCATATAAACAAAAACAACTGCCTCACATGAGACAACACTTGAGTTAAAAATAAGACTTAAAACACCTGCCACCTGCTCTCCTCCTGGAAAAAATAGTCCCCTGGTAGCAGGGCGTGAAGGGAGGGACCGCAGGGTGCGCTTGCTAGCTAATTCTTATTTCATTTGATGTAATTTCATAAAATTCTGAAGCAGCGGTGGCAACAATTTTGCAGCGGAGGGCTGCCGCTGCAAAATGTATATAATGGAAACACTGTGCTGTTCTGTCGAATCAAATAGTTGGCTTGTCACCAGCTGGACTGTTCTGGTATTGTCCATTATTATTTTAGTACACTGACTCAAGACCATGAAGTTGTGCCTAAGTCTTGGTTCTTTCGAGACTGCGAACCGCAACTGTTAAAGGCATTAACCCAGAGAGCCAAAGAGAGCTGTTTTAATGAAGAAGTATAATTATTCCAGCCATTGACAGACTTGTTTATGTTTGGTCTCTTCAAGGTATACAGAAGAGGCTTGCAGGCCATCCCTCTCAGTGTGGACCTGTGGCTGCATTACCTGACCTACATCAAGGAGAACTCAGACCTGGAGGATCCAGAGACCGAGGGACGCATTCGAGCGTAAGTATAAGACTCTTACGTAGCATTTTTCCCTCATTCTTGTTATGTGACTTACTTATATGACAGCAGAAATGGTCTACATTTAAAATCTCATCGTCACTAGTTTTTGTGTAAAGTAGTTAATTTAACCAAATATTTGATGAGACAAGAAATTATTAAATATGACTCACAATCTTTCCTATTATTTTCTACTATTAGTGCCTATGAACATGCAGTGCGTGCAGCAGGCACAGACTTTCGCTCAGATCGCCTGTGGGAGTCCTACATCAACTGGGAGACAGAGCAGAACAAACTGGCTAACGTCACCGCCATCTACGACCTCGTCTTGAGCATCCCAACCCAGCTGTATTCCCAGCACTTCCAGAGGTAAGGGAAAAACAGAATAACACCCTGGTTGTAGTCATGTTGTGTCTTTCTATCAGCTCCTTGGTTATACTCCAGTGACACAGATTCTCTATAGTTTATGTAAAGTAGGGCTCAGCAGGTTTTCTGCTAATTCAGTAAATAAATAGAATCTATATGAAATAACCACATAGTAAAGCCTATTTTTGTATAGTACTGTGTGAATTAAATACTTGACAAATGAAAAGTATTGAGTATTTTCTCATTTTAAGAACTTGAGTGCAAAATGAACATAACATTTAAAGTGAAATTATAGAGAAAAAAAGGAAATATAGGCCTAGCCTATATCATGATAGAAAAATATATACGATAGATATTTTTATATAGTTTCAACAATATATATCGGCATTTTGCCCAGCCCTAATGTGAAGTAAATGTAGCATTGACCAGAATAGGGTCCTCTTTGTAGCAGGGCCATTCCAACTCACTAAGGCCTCCCAGTGTAAGTCATGGATTTTCTGGGGAAAAAATCATGTGAAAACTTCTCATAAATTAATGGGAACTTGCAAAATCCTATAGCTCTACTCCAAATACTTTTAAAGTTATGAATCTTTGGAAGATTGTGTATTTTAAGCCTCACCAATTGCTTATTTTCTGCTGGTTTGGGTTGAAATTTGTACTGAACATCCAAGAAACCCCAAGGATGGTTTGCAACATTTATTCATCTAAGTTGTTGCTGCTGAATGTTTTACAGTAATCAAATTGATAAAAGTATATATATATATTTTTAACCAAACGAAGAATCTTTAATTTATTAAGGGATGGCAGGTTAGCAAGGGGGATGCATTTTGGTCATTTCGCTAACAAGGGAGATGACATCCCAACTCATCCCCTCTCTCAAATCGTCTACTGGCTACAGGATTTTGCAAGGTCCCATGAATTTAATTGAAGTTTTCACATGAATATTTTTCAAGAAAATCCATGACATGAACTGGGAGGTCTTGGTGAGTTGGTATGGAGTGAAACCAGCACTCAGCTCCGCACAACACAAACCGAAGAGAAGCTTTTTTCCTTTCAAGCAATTTAGACTAAAATAAAACCTACATGTAACACTATTTGAAACCTTTTTTGGAGTCTTATTTACCTGTTATGAATCTTTGCAGGTTCAAAGAGCATGTGCAGAACAACAACCCCAAACACTTCTTGTCAGAAGAGGAGTTTGTTCAGATGAGGCTCGAGCTCTCTAAAGCCAGCCTATCGGCGATGATCCGCGAGGATGAGGAGACACCCGTTGCTCAGGAGGAGTTACCACCTGGTACGGAGGATCTGGCGGACCCTGCTAAGGTACAAATCCACTTGCCTCCTCCAGGGTAGACACATTTCCAAAAGAACTGCTTGCAGGGGTTAGCTGGAGCTTGCCTGTTCTCCATGATGAGATGGAAAGCTTTGCTCAGGTTTGAAGAGGTGTCTTTATGTCAGCAGCCAAGCCATTGAATGCCAGGGGGGATTCAAGTTGGCATCCAGTCAGGGACTCGCCCTAAAACTAAAAGGATCAACCGGGGCCCAGCACCTGCACCCAGAGGCTGACATGCAGGGTGCATACATACCTCCCCCCTCCACAGGCTTCTTGTCTCTGGCAAGCTCATGGTGATGTAAATCTTTGGCTGCAGGACTAGCAGTTTCTACATCAAGTGGAGGACCTGATACAAGAGGGTGTTGACCATGTGTTTTTTTGTGTGTCTTTATGTAGAGAGTGACAGAGATCGAGAACATGCGCCACAAGGTGACCGAGGTTCGGCAGGAAGTGTTCAACCACAACGAACATGAAGTCAGCAAGCGCTGGGCCTTCGAGGAAGGGGTATGCATCTTGTTTTCTCCACAACATTACGTTAATTGTTGGAAATGTGTTTTTTTTTGTGGCTGTCAGTTGATTAAAATATTGAATCGCGGTTAATCGCATGAATGTCCATAGTTAATCGCATTTAATCGCAAATTTATCACACTTTCTTTCTGTTTAAATTGTACCTTTTTAAAGGGAAATTTGTCAAGTATTCAATGCTCTTATCCACATGGGAGTGGGCAAATATGCTTGCTATATGCAAATGTGTGTGTATATATTTAATATTGGTAATCAATTAACAACACAAAACAATGACAAATATTGTCCAGAAACCCTCACAGGTACTGCATTTAGCATAAAATATATGCTCAAATCATAACATGGTAAACTCAAGCCCAACAGGCAACAACAGCTGTCAGTGTGCGCTAAAGGCTAGTATGAGATGATTGGTACCAATGGATTCCTTAGGTTTTCTTGTTTTCTATGCCAGTATCTTCACTCTAGCTTTACTAGAGCCCGCTACAACCTAGAAATAACAAGTTGCGTTAATGCCTTAAAAGAAATTAGTGGCGTTAAAACAAATTTGTGTTAACACTTTATTGCGTTAACTTTGACAGCCCTAGTTTTTTTTTTTATTTATTCTTTGACACTGTGAAACTAACATTTATTCATGTCTTTTTAGATTAAGAGGCCATACTTCCATGTCAAAGCCTTAGAGAAGACGCAGCTGAACAACTGGAAGGAGTACCTGGACTTTGAAATTGAAAACGGGTCTTGGGAGCGCGTGGTCGTTCTTTTCGAGCGATGCCTCATCGCTTGTTCACTCTACGAGGAGTTCTGGACCAAGGTAACGTGACCTTTAACCTCTCTCTCACTCCTGCTACCTCCCTGCACTTCCCCAGCAACGATGATAATCACATGGACACAGTAAATCGTCCTGCACTCTCTTTGCGTGTAACGTTGATATGTGACTGTATCTGTTGTATTAGGGGATGGCCAGCTTGCCACACAAGATTTGACTGCAGCATTTGCCAACTACTACGTTGCATCTTCTTCGTCTCCCACTACCTTACAGAAACTTATCTAATTGGTTCCATGAAGGTGCTGATGGGTTTACACAGAAAATTTCTAAAAACGATCTTGTCAATGAAGAAATTCAGTGTCTGTCGACTGAAATTTTAGGTTTAAATTGTGTTGTCTCTTTTGCCTTTCTCCTCTGTTCTTTTTTTCTCTGTCCTCTCCTACATTTCTTCCAACTCGCTCTCTCTTTTTCACTCTGAAGTATGCAAAATATCTAGAGGGCTACAGCAGTGATAGTGTGAGACATGTCTACAAGAAGGCGTGCGACATCCATATGCCCAAGAAACCAGCAATCCACCTGCTGTGGGCTGCCTTTGAGGAGCAGCAGGGTGAGTGACACTCTTTCAAACAAACATGCAAATTGAATACAGTCAAATTACCAAGGAGATTTTGAGGGAAGTCTCTCTATGGGTATGAATAAATTACCTCTGGTGGTGTGAACATAGTGATAACAGACTTTTTAAATGATAAAATTGCATAGAATTTGACTCGTGTTATGCCATGCTGACAGTATTCTGCTCGTCTTTGCCCAGGTAATGTAGAGGAGGCTCGTGGCATCCTGAAGTCCCTGGAGGCAGCGGTCCCGGGTCTGGCCATGGTGCGCCTTCGGAGGGTCAGTCTCGAGCGTCGTCACGGTAACTTGGAGGAGGCGGAGGCCCTGTTGACGGAGGCCATGGAGTCTGCGAAGAATGCTACGGAGACATCGTTTTATGCTGTGAAGCTGGCCAGGCAGATGATGAAGGTGCAGAGAAGTCTGAGCAAGGCCAGGAAGGTGCTGCTGGATGCCATTGAAAAGGACCAGGTGAGAACTAGTTGTTGGCCCCTTCTACCGATGCATACATGAATAGTTTGACATAGACCTTAAAGAGTCAGCAAGCCCTTACTAAATCCAATTAAAGTTCTTTGACTGAAAAAAAGGCCATGCAGTAAAAGTAATTAATTTACATGCTGTATTTATTCATTTACACTCATGGGTGACAAAGTCTTCTGTACGGACCACTAAAAGTTTAAAAAAACAGACGTTTTTAAATAGAAAACACGCGTTTTACAATGGGATTATTTACTGGAAATGACATATGACACAATCTAGCCAACAGCAAGTTGGAAACTTTCAGGTGATCTCCCTCCAGCCAGCTGCCACCTTATTTAGGTCTCTTTATTGAAATGAGGTATCGTATACATGAATCCTCGTTTGTGCTGCGTCACATATGGCCGGTTAGGACACGGTGTCGTGAACATAATGCTCATAAATAGATATTCAAATAGTTTGAACCTATGTGTTTTTGTGTTTAATTTTTTGGCCAATTTTTTACAGCCGTATTATTCAGTTGGGTCTCTCCTGCAATAAACTCTGCTCAGAATGAGAGAAGCTGAAGTCCACATGCAATTAAAAGTGAATTGTCCCCCTTTCCACTATGGCTGAATTGCACTAGTTGTGAGATACACTAATATTTTTTCGGCTTTACAGACGAGTCCGAAACTCTATCTAAACCTGCTTGAGCTGGAATACAGTGGGGATGTGACGCAGAACGAGGCCGAGATCTTGGCTTGTTTCGATCGAGCCCTTAAGAGCCAGATGCCCCTCGAATCCCGCCTCCTCTTCTGCCAGCGCAAGGTTGAGTTCCTCGAGGACTTTGGCAGTGACATCAATGTGTGAGTTGTTTTTTTTGTTACTTTTAGAGACAGAAAAATGGCTAATGTCTTTTTATTCCTTTTGTCATGTTTGATATTGACTAATTTTCATTCTTTTACATCTTTTAGGCTTGTGGCTGCATATGAGGAACACCAGAAACTACAAAAAGAAAGCGAACCCACAAAGAGGAAAGCCGAGAACGGGTATGACAGGTGGATAAGGGAACAGGGCGTGGGTCACATCAACACATCATTATTTTCATGTCTTCAAGTAACTTTCAAATAAAGGATAAAATTATCAGTTCAACTAATGCCTACCATACACTAGGAGACTTTGAAAAGACTTTTAAAAGACTTAAGTCTGACACCCTCCCTCACCTACAGACTTTTTTTAGTCACAGACTGTAAGATTTTGCATAGACTGGGGAACAGCACACTTACTGGTTGTTGACAATGTTCATGCCAACGAACTTACGATAATATTAAACTTGTTTGATTTTATCAGAACGTCAAGCCGAGAAAAAGACTGACTCAAGACCTCTTGTACTGAGTTTTATGACCATGTTACTAAACGATCGAGATCACGGGAGTGTGCCACAACTCTACCAAAAGTCTCATGATTTTATTCCGACTTTGGAAATATGTCTGCAACAGTGAAATTGCTTGAAAAGTCGTTTGGTGTAAGGTCGGCATTACGTGTTCTGTAGTTAGTTATTCATTGTATCACACTTAACAAGCTTTATTTCTTGGTGAACTACTTTACAAGGGATTTTACTCACTTGAAACTATTTGTCTCCAGCTCTACGGAGCCCGACACCAAGAGACAGCGCGTGGACGAAGATTCCGCAGATGTAGCAAATGCAGGAACAGACGCGCAGGCAAACAACTCTGCGTACAACAACTGGTACCAGGTGGGTTTCTTATCCGAGCAGTTGATGGCACTGAAAATGTTATACCAAGCATGTATGGCCATTTACAGCAGTTATTATATGTATTTTCTAGTAAGAATGTATTTTTTTTATCAAAATGGGCTGACAAAAGTACACCAAAGTTCAGCTCATGTTTTGTTTAAATTTCAGTGATCATGGTAATTTTCTAATTTTTTTTTCTCTTTTCAGCAGCAATACGGCGGTTGGGGACAAAACTCCTGGGGACAGTACAACCAATATGCCCAGTATAACCAGTACTACCCCCCTCCTCCAACATGATGGACAAAATCCTGACATAAAGATGGAGACTCAGTCTACATGCCTACATCTCTGAACAGGGCTACTTAACATGGTGTCATGGGGATCATTTCAATCCGACCTCAGAAGCTGATTTGTTCCTTCTTTCTGCTTTAAAGTCTGCTAATCAGTTTGTAGCCATTGGTTGGAAAAAATACACGTGGCCCTCCATGACAGTCATGTTGATCAGCCATGTCGTTTAAAAAAATAATAATAATTGCCACATTCATCTTCAACACTGGGCTGCTTTTTTTGGGGGTTCATTAATGCATGTTACTTGTGAAGGCAGATATATTTTTTCTCGTGTGATTAAAGCTTTTTAATTTTTAGATGGATGACTTACTTTGGTCTCTTTCTTTGTGTTTAAGATTTAAACTTGCAACGGAGGCATTCATTGATGTACCTCTTGAGTCGTGTTTTCTCCCTCCCAAACTGAAAGATTTTTAATATTTCATGGCTATGTTTCCATAGAGAAAATGAAGAGTTCCACCTTTTTTATTTTGACCTGATTTCATAATAAAGATATTGATATCCTGAAGTGTCCCCTCATTCGTATACATCATCCTTTCGATTCCCAAATGGCTCAAAGCATTGATGCACATCTCATGAGCTATTTAGAGGCGTAACACACACAATTCTACAACCAAGTATGTATTTTTTACTACAGACATTTTTTTTTTATTCATGTTCGCTCTTCAGTACAAAGTGTACATTATCGTAACTTAATAGATATGTTATTATATTTTACCTGTATTGAGCAATGATTTAGCGGAATGTAAAGAGCTTATTTCTTTTACTGGTGATCTACGTGAAGAAATTAATCCAGTTTGAAACAGATATAAAACAGTTTTATGTCTATGGTTTGAAACAAATAAAATGCCCAAATAAACCCAAGTCACAAGCCACAGCTTGTTTATTATGGCCTTTCACAAATACAAAAATACATTTGTGGATAGTGAAATATTTGCAGATCATGTTACATATTTGTGAATTGTCTTCTGGGGATTACAACTCTTATCTACAGATCTGCTGCGGTACCAGTCGGACAAAATTCTGTAAACAAACAGGAGGAAAGTTACAAATGTCATGTGGCCCACAAATGCACAGGATTTGCAAATGCTAAATAGATGCACAAATGTGTAGATATCACTTTACATGTAAACCTTAAAATACGTATTTACAGAGTAAGTTATGCGTATTTGCAAATCGCCCTGTATTGTTGTGGATGTGACTTTACACAACACAAATACAAAAATACATGTTTGTGGATAGTGAAATATTTGCAGATCATGGTACACATTTGTGGAATGTCTTCTGTGGGTTACAACTAATAAAGTCCAATAAAAACTTCCATAGCCTTTGAGCAGAAGAGTTAATGATTGTCTAACATCTCAGAGGTTTATGTAGCTTTGTGTTTTAATGCAAAATACGGTGTTTTTGCCAAATAAAACAACATAAAAAACAATAATTGATCCTTCAAAACCTGCAGCATCATCCGAATCGCGATGGGCGTGGCCACTTAGTCTGGTTTGGGATGACGTATTTCCGCACATGCGCAGTGTTAAACAGCCCTTTCTGTGTCTAGCGTTGAACGACTAGCATCAAACGAGGTGAGGCCTGTGAGATTTAAGTGGAAAAACCTTAATTATGTGAAACCCTGATGTGTTTTTGTACGCGGATACAGCACCCATATCATCCCTTATCTCAAGTTATACTTTATTTGAACAGTTAAGACACATTTCACGTGTTTTTAAGCGACTTTTATGAAACGCGTGTCCCATGCGGCTAGTTAAAGCTAGCCTAGCATTAGCGAGCTACAGAGAGGGACAAGTGTGTTCCAGCTCCTCTAGCAGGCTGCTTTGACTTACTTTAAAGTCAGCTTTAGTCAATCTTTCTGTTTTTGTGACATTGTATACTTTGTTAGTGTTATTTAACAACCTCAGAAACCGGCACAACGTGGTAAATGTTTGCTGTCACAAATAACTCCAACGCCACATGATGATTTCCGCAGTAGCAACATTGATGACTACAGTCACTGAGCTGTTTTGTGTTTTCTTCCAGCATAAAGATGCAGCTCTTCTTGCGTGCCCAGAACACTCACACCCTTGAGGTGACCGGACAGGAGACTGTTGGACAGATCAAGGTAAAACACCAGACTTTTTTTTATCTTGGAAGCAGTAATATCTTATTTGCAGTGTTATAGTCAGTCATATATGAATCGTTGATGAAATGAAACGCTTATTCTTTGGGTGTATCTCTCAGGCTCATGTCCAGGGTCTGGAGGGTCTCCTGGTAGAGGATCAGGTCCTGTTGCTCGCTGGCTGCCCACTGGAGAATGATGCCTCCCTGGCATCCTGTGGTGTCTCAGAGCTCTGCACCCTGGAGGTAGCTGGCAGACTCCTGGGAGGTCAGTACACACACCTCACAACTGTATGTGTTGTAAATGATAAATAGACTTGCATTTATGTAGCGCTTTTCTAGTCTCCAGACCACTCGGAGCGCTTCACACTACATGTCAGCATTCACACATTCACACACTGATGGCAGAGGCTGCCAACTTTGCTCATCAGGATCTAATGTAAATACTCATTCACACACCGATGGCTATGCCTTCGGGAGCAATTTTGGGTTACGTGTCTTGCTCAAGTACACATCGACATGTGACCCGGAGCAGCCGGGGATCAAACCACCGACCTTCCAATTGGTGGGGATAGAACACCGTGGTGATAGAATACAAAAGCCAGTGTTGCCTGTTGATGACAAACATTTCATTTTGATTGAGCGTGTGAAAAATGTAGTTTTATTTGGGGTATGCTGCTGGCTGTATATCATGTCATGATAACCAAACCAGCACCACGGTGGCTCAAGCCGTTTTATCGAAGATCATCATAGATGAATACACAAATGGCTTAACCCATGTGTGCCAAAAGACTATGGCTGTATACGAAACAGCATACTAGACTAGAAGTACGTACTGATTTGGTCAAAATGTAGCATGTGAACAAAAGCTAAATCTACCATATGCCAATAATACCCACATTTCGTACTGATTCGGAAAAGATCTACAGTATGGATCGAACCAGTCTACCGCCCCTACTGTATCCCACAATGCAAAGCACTGGAATGGTCACTTTCGGTCATTTTTGTAATGTCAAGTAGCGTAGGTTTGCTATTGTCCATGCTGTTTACTTCTGCTTTCCAAATCCGGAAGCCCGGCGGAGCGTACTACAAAATAAATCGATTTATGTTCCATACTAAATACTACGGACTAACGCAGTATACAGTACATACTGCCTTTCGTCAGTAGTATTTAGTAGGCAGTTTTGGATACAGCCTGTATTTAGTTTGATGAGGAATAATACCACTGGTCAAAAGTCTTGAAATCTGGTACGGACCCACTTTGGGCAAGTATCTAACGCTACAGCTTTGACATTTTTAAATCACATGAAAAATCACACTTTTATTAGTCAAAGTCTAGATTTTTGAGAAATGCCAACATTGTGTTAAATGTTTTCCATATGAAATTCATTTTTACACTGCATGTGTACGCATATCTTTGATATTAAACTCATGAATTCATAGATACCAAATACTTGGTTGTGCTCCTTGTAGTTTCTGAGATACAGCTATTTTCTTATCATATTAGATCTAGTATTTGGGCACATGGGTCTGCTGTTTTTTCCAAAAATATAATGCAGTTAATAGCAAAAAAACATTATGTGCCCAAACACTAGATATAATATAAGAAAAACCCACTTTTCAACCAAACGGTTTGACCAGTGTTGAAAATGTCTTCATATTTGTGTTTAGGCAAAACCAGAGAACAATTTCACCCCCAAAAATTCAGTTGCGGGCACAAATGGGTTAATGTTTTAATTAGACAATGACCCCCACGTTAGTGTTTTGAACACTGGGTACATTATTGTGTCTGATCAATTGCAGGAGCTTTATTTTGTCAGGAAAATAATCTCAATCAATTGCGTTTTCTTTTTCTCCTCAGGTAAGGTTCACGGCTCTCTGGCCCGTGCCGGAAAAGTGAGGGGACAGACACCCAAGGTAAGGTTTATGTTTTATCTTGTGTTCCAGTATGATATAAACAAACATAATTTTACATTTACACCTTTCCTGACCTCAAGAACGCATTTAGAATATAATTGGCTTTTTTATTTTCAGTTTTGGATGAGCTATACATTATGATCTTAGAGTAATAACAGATGCCTCTTTTTGTCACGTTGTCCAGGTCGACAAGCAGGAGAAGAAGAAAAAGAAGACTGGCCGTGCTAAGCGTCGCATCCAGTACAACAGGCGCTTTGTGAACGTGGTGCCCACCTTCGGAAAGAAGAAGGGACCCAACGCCAACTCCTAAGTGCTCCAATGCCCAAAAGGAGAAACATGATCCCCACCCATTGGATTTTGTCTGGTTAAATGTTTTCCTGTTTTACAGAATAAAAATTTGGCTTGGACAAAATGGAACAGTTTGTGTGGTGTATCCTTGCTATTTCAATGTTTTTGACAAAACTCTTAATCGTAAAATCCATTACCTTATTTAAAATAATTACTTTTAATCACAATTTATGCAATGCAGAGGCTCGTATTTATGTTGATTCTTGTTTCATAGTTTTGATAATCGAATGGTATTGATTAAGAGTAACAATGCATCATTTAGCAGATGACAAGTCTAAAGTTTGTGTAGTTATTTGCCGTCATATCTAATCGGTGTTATCTACAAGTAAACTTAGTCGTGCTAGTAACACTGACCAGAATACAAACAGTAAATCTGATACCAGTGCACATAAATACCAGAACAGGAAATTATTTTAATACAAGATATCTACTCTACTTCTTGAAACTGCACCATTGAAAATGAAAACCATAAAGTGAATAATTATCATTCAGTACAATTCAGTCTCTGAAACAGGTTTATTTATCATTTACATTGTACATGCAAAAGAACAAAAGAAAATGCAGAGAGTAAGGTTTCAGGGTGTCTCATATGTACATTATTGACAAGCCATCACATTTTGGCCAAAACTTAAAACGCTGAAATAACTGGTCATAGTTTCTTGTAAATGTAGTGATGAAGGAGACAGTAGGAACAGAACGGTGTAATCAAAAGGTGATTTTAACTTCAATCTTTACAGCAAGGCCGTTGAATATTTTTTTCCCCCCTCCACACTTAAGATGCAGTGCATGCTGGCCAGCAGTTGCCTATTAATCCACAGCCACCAGCTCAACCTCGAAGATCAGCTTTGCATTGGGAGGAATTCTGGTAGAGTAGAGTTAAGGAATAGGACAACAGTGGATGCAAAATGAAAATGTTTTCATCAGATCAAATTACAGCTGCAATACAGGAAAAACAAAGTGTACTGGCACTCCCCAAGGAGACTCGCCCTAAAAATAGTTACAGACGCCAAAACAATACCTGATCAACTGTGTGGACAAGAAAACTAGAAAAACCCTATGACTAAAATGAAATGAGTATCGCGTTACGTTATAAATATGTACATTTACATGACCAGCCCAAGAAAAGGATACTTTGAGTCGGGGAGGCCCTTCCTGCCGTAGGCCCACTCTGGTTCAATCTCCACTCGAGCTGTTTCACCCTTGCTCATTGTCAGAATGGCTTCATCCCACTGTGGAAATAAAGGATTATTGATGATGACATGTGGAGAAGAAGTGTTTATGGCAAGCCGTTTAACATTTAATAACTAGACTGGATATTCATTAGATATCTGCAATGTCATTTTGCCTACTTAAATCTCTAATTCAAGATATCTAATTATATTTTCACTAGGCAAAACTCTAATTTTAGATATCTGTAATTACATTTTGACTAGTAAGATTCAAACTACTTCTGTCATTCATGTGTATGGGGTTTCTCATTACAGATATCTACAGTTTAATTCTGACTAGTCATAATTCCCGTTAAAGATATTTACATTGTTCCTCTTTAGATATCTTCAATTAATAGTCAGAATGACGTTTTAAATATCTTGACCTGGAATTACAACTCGTCAAAATGATGTAGATATCTCAAACTGGAGTTAGGAATAGTCATAATTTAATTGCAGATATCTATTATCAAAATATAGATATCTTACAATGAATTTCATTCTGCCTAGTCAAAATGTCATGACAGATATCTAGAATTAGAGTTTTGACTAGGCGAAATAACATTGCAGATATCTGTAATCATGTCAGAAGCTACGGCAAGTGGGAGGCGGAAGCTATTCAAACATACTATGGCACTGCACTGCTGCCGTATGGTTTTTATAAAGTGTTTCTGGAGACAATAAATCTACAAAACGCTGTAAATTTCTACCACAACTCTCTAGCGAACAAAGCTCTCGTTTGCTACAAATTCCTTGATGATAAGCTCTTTCCGTTTCATGGCATTTTCTAACTATCTTATCCACAACGGTCCCCGAGCACTCGTCTCACAGCCTGCTGCACATAGAGACCAATGTTATGTGTCCAGCTCAGAGGACGGCTCGTTTTGATTTGTTTTTTTCGCTTATGAGTTATTAATCCGGGAAGTTTGAATCTGTGAATATCTTTCTAACTTTACAGAACTAGCAAAAGCTTCTGCCAACACTGTTTACATGCTTTGTTGGGTCAATATCCAATGAGAAGCCTTGCACGAGCAACGTCATGCACAACAATTCGGACTAGTCATAATGACGTTTGAGATATCCAACTGTTATTTTGGATAGTCAAAACTGAATTATAGATATCTCTACCTATAGATATATCTTGAATACAAATTTGGACTAGTCACTATGTAATTAAGAATAGTCAAAATGTATTTGTAGATATCTCTAATGTTAATTCCGGATAGTCAGGCTTTGCTATTTAATGTTAAAACGGCTTGTCATTAAGTGTCATATTCAGGAACTGACAGAAATTCGGCTGCAAAAAACAAGAATCACTCACCCCTCTGATGACCCTGCCCAGGCCAACTTTGAAGCTCAGTGGTTTACTTTGCTTCTTCTTTCTTGCCGCTGCAGAGAGAGAGAGAGAGAGAGAGAGAGAGAACAGTTTAGGTTTAAACTTGAAAACAATGAAATCAATATCCTATGGGGATTCTATATATAACCATGAAGGACATGTGCTATCCCAGGGTGTCAAATACTGCTGCACAAGGCACCCTTTAGCAGTGGTGTGAGTAAAACGATGTAAAACCACAATGTGGCGGTGGCTTGTGTATATATATGCGGATGTATGAGACTGCTAAAAACCGGATGGCTTCACTCGGCTGCTGATTGACAGTTCATCTCTAGCTGTTAGTTTGGGAAGCGCTTATTTATGTAGCAGAGTTTTCTATGAGCGGAGCACACATTTTAAACGTCAATATCGCAGTCAATCTTGTTTATTTAATTGTGGGAAGCCCAAATCATGATCACGAGTCATTTTCAATTAGTTGTGCAGCCCTACCGTGCGTTACTTTTCATTTTCATTTTACAATTAGCTGCTCGTTCGTGTCCCGCGTTCACAACGTTCAGTGTCATTCTCACTGTAAAAACGCAATCATTTTAAGACCAACCATGTTGCATTTTTCTAAAGCTAAGTAAGTGGTTTTGTTGCCTGAACCCAAGCAAGTGGTTTTGTTTAATTAACATTAAGCGCGTGTTTACTGCAACCAAAAAGTGACGCCACGGGGTCGGACAAAACGGTTGTATGTGATGATAATAATAATTTCAACAGCTCAAATTGGGTGATTAATAAAAAAAGAAATTGACGATATGTTGGGTGGAGTATCACTTTGGGTGCAGGTCTGTCTTACTTGTGGGTATGTTGGTGTCGAAGACGGTTCCATCCTCCAAGCTGCCCGTGTACCAGCAGCTCACGTTCTCGCCTTTCTTTGGAAAGTTGGTCTTGTCGCCCTTCTTCAGCACCGACTTGAAGTACTTGGGCGGACCCTAGGAAAGGAAAAGCAAAGCAGGAGCGGTTAATAGTAGTTTGAATGAATGAAAGACTTTATTTTGAAACATAAATAAAAACAGATATAAAATAAACAAAACAAGAGTAATAGTGTCCGAAAAGGAGTAGGTAGAAGTCAAACTTATATCTCCCTACCGCTTTCTCACTTCTCCTCTAATAACTCATATCATAAATGGTTATTTTATTTAACATATAAACTATCCCAGATTTATTTACATCCCAAATTAAATATATGAACAGCATCACCAGGTTTATTTAAAACCCACATATCCACCCAGAGTTAAAAATATATATAAACCAACCCTTAACACAACTCTTCCTCAACCATATACCTCCCAAAAATATATATTTTTTGTATAGCTTTTTAAAGTGATTTATGTTTGTATATGAGCAAAGCAAAAAAAAAAAAAAAAAAAAAAAAAAAATCACAAAAATCCCCTAAATCACAAAAAACCCCTAAATCCCCCGCCTTTCTCAGTCACCTCGTCCACCACCTCTGTCGGCTCTTTGGTCTTTTCTTCAATTTTTACAGCTTTAACCTGCTCGGTCACTTCCTCAATTGGTTCTGTGCCTTTAAACCTCTGCAAAATGACAAAAGAAAAAACATGAAAAACACACACGATCATGATCTGAATGAGTTTACAAAGCCAAACCCCACAGACGTCACCATGTGCAGCATCAAAGTCTCATCTATCACCACTTACTTTGCTCTCAAAGAGCTGGTTGTAGGCAATAATCAGCTGTTCTTTCTTTGCTGTTTTCGCCACATTCTTGATGTTTCCCAGCAGCTTTTGCTCATTGAGGAACTGAAATGCAATTACAAAGAGAAAGTGAGCAGATGCACATCATGTTGCAGCGCTGCTGCAGCTCTGACTCATTACTGGCACGTTTCCTGCACTAAAACACGTGCAGCATTCAATGCGGAAGTTTCTGCTGCTGGTGAGATTATGTAATGATCTGCAGCTTATCTCTGAACAGTGCAGCATTGCTTTGATTAAACACGACTGTGTGTTGTTGTAGATTTCGCCTCGCTAGATGCTAAAACACGACAAGCTTCCTGGTGTTGCTATGCTCGCTGTTAGCTAACCACGCAGCATGCTGCAGCAACAAAGTGCTGCTTACAGCATGTTCACATGTTATCATGCAGGTATGCAACATAGGATCAGAAAGGCATTAAAGTGGTGAACGTACCGAGTGTGCTGCATTGTCCTGAATGAACTTTATAAGGTCTTTTTTGGGCAAATCGTCACTTTTGAGCTGCTCATCGCTCCACTCCCGTGTTGGTTCATCCGCCATTTTGAGAGGCGAACTGATTAGATTTGACCCTCGCGGCGCTTCTTAACGCTTTCAATACAATATTGGAGGGAGTTTTATATCTGAGTGTCTGCCACCTAGTGGAAACATAAATACACATACACTTCAGTTCACTGGAATATTCACACATTAAAAAATAAATTAATTAATGTCAGAGATGACAAAACTTTGCAATTGTTTTAGCCATGACATAATGTGTCTGTTCTATGTAATAGTAGCTAAAGTAAAAATTCAAAATATTCATGGTTGCAAGAAAGCAAAGCTTTTGACTTAAAGGGACTATTTGTAACTTTCAGAAATGCTTGTTAACAGCGGCACCTGTGGCCTTGAAATCAACGAAAGTCAGCGTCGAGCTCGTGCTTGCTCGCTCTAAATATACCTGAATGAGCATCGCTCAAAACAGTGAGGCGACACACGTCAGCTAAAAGCACAATATCACTCTATATTTCAGCTGCTTGGCAGTAATGTTAGCTGACCAGACGAAGGTCTCTCCATGAACATGATTTAGATCTGATCCTATTGTTGGCTTTTCCTGCCTAAGTGCAGGCTGAGGCAGCGGGGCTCTGCAGCGTGTCTCCCTGCTCTCTCCGCCCGCAGCCGGAGAGAGCAGAGGAGACACCGGCACCCGGTTGGTAACGAGAGGGTAACATAACTCTCTGAAGAGTTCCGTCACTTCACAAGACACGGGAAAGCTCTGTTGGTCTGGAGGAACTGCAGAATTTATTTCTGCACAAACGTCCCCTGTGCATTCACTAGATATTCTCAGAGCTAAACTCTTCTGCAGTGTGTAGTGAGCGCGCGTTCACGTCTAGAGGTGGAGCGAGACAGCGAGGACGCGCGCGCATTCTGAGTGAAGGAGAGCATGCAGCGGAGACGAGGCTCCAGCCACACGCGAGCGCGCATATGCGAACGCGCATGTGTGACGACCCGCTACATTTATGTGCGTACAAAGTTACAAATAGTCCCTTTAAAGTGTGTTCCATTTCCATCTTTTTCATTTGACCATATTCATTTTATGACTTATTATACAATGACTTCTTAATGAAATGTAATGCCATACTATACTATGACTTTTTATGACTCTTTTTTTGACATACTATACTATGACATTTTTTTGACATACTATACTATGACTTTTTATGATACACTATGCTATGATTTTTTACGACATACAATACTGTGCCTTTTTCAAGCCTTTTTTTGATATTCCATACTATGACTTTATGCAACATTACTTTTTTTTAATCACCTTTTTGACATACTATGCTATGATTTCTTTATGACTTTTCCCCGACATACTATACTATACATTTTTATCTGACTTTTTTCAACTTATGACTATTTTGTACTATGACTTTTTATACGTTTTTTGGATGGGCTATACTATGACTTTATGACTTTATTCGACATACTATACTTTGTCTTTTTTTGACAAACTATACAATAACTTGTTTTAGATTTTTTCAACATACGTTGTCTCTTTTTTTGACATACTATGCTATGATATTTTTGGACATAATACAAAATTTTTTTGACATACTACACTATGACTTTTTTTTCTACATGCTATACTATGATTTTTTAAAAAATCTTTTTTCAACAAGCTGTACTATGACTTTTTATTTTTGACACACTATGCTATGACTTTTTTTCGACATATTATACTCTGACTTTTTTAAAATCTTTTTTCGACATGTTTTTGAACGTAGATATGACTTTTTTTGACATTTTTTAGCATGACTTTTTTATGACTTCTTGGACATAGCACACTGTGACTTTTTTGGACATACTATACTATGACTTCTTTTTACTTTTTTCCGTTCCTATACGATGACTTTTTCAGACATTTGGACATTTCCCTTGCCTATTCTGGAAGAGGATGTCGACGTGATGGAGTACCGGGGTGTCCACATCGACACAGAGTGAACTGGAAGACCAATACTGAGGCTGTATATACGAAGGGGATGTCGCTTCACTGTCACAAGGACCGATACAGAAAATCTTTCATGCCATTACAACATCTCACCTCAGTCTAACAGAGACCTCTCAGCTCTGTCTCAATCATACTCCCTTCTTTTTTGCTCCAGCAATAATCGTGCACATGTCGAATTTGCACATCGGTTTACTACCTCATTCAATTTTTATTTCACCACAAAAACTGTAACTCGCACACTTTGCTAATGTATATAGTATGATATTGTTATTCTATGTCTATATTTCATATTTTCTAAGTTAGTTGTAGTAGTCTGCTATATTTATAATGTATTTTAATTCATTATTTATATTGTGTTTCCTAAACATATTTATCTCTACTGTTGATATGTATATTATTGTGTATCTACTGTTCCTGTACAATGCCTGGATAACCTGCTGCTACAAAACAAGAAATTCCCAATTTGTGATCAATAAAGTACATCTATCTATCTATCTATACTGTGACTTTTTTGGACATACCATACTATGACATTTTTATGACATTTTGGAAATACTATACCATTACTTTTTTTCAAAATACTATACTATGACTTTTTTGTCAACATACTATACTACGACCTTTTTCCGACATAGTATATTATGACTTTTTTGACATTATACTATGACTTTTTTTTTTACATACTATACTACGACCTTTTTCCGATATAGTATATTATGACTTTTTTGACATATACTATGACTTTTTTATTACATACTTTACTATGACTTTTTTTTCTGACAGTATTCTGACTTTTTTTTACTCTTTGTTCAACGTACTATACTATGACTTTTTTATTCTTTTTTTGACATGCTATACTATGACTTTTTTTTTTTACTCTTTTTTCAACATACTATACTATGACTTTTTTTTGACATGCTATACTATGATTTTTTTTTTTAACATACTATACTATGAATTGTTTTTCGACATGCTATACTATGACCTTTTTCTGACATAGTATACTATGACTTTTTTGACATATACTATGACTTTTCTTTAACATACTTTACAGTAATTTTTTTTTCAACATAGTATTCTATGACTTTTTTTTTACTCTTTTTTCAACATACTATACAGACTTTTTTTGGACATACTATATTATGACTTTTTTCGACATGCTATACTATGACCTTTTTCCGACATAATATACTATGACTTTTTTGACATATACCATGACTTTTTTCAACATACTATACTATGACTTTTGTTTTTCGACCTACCATACAGACTTATTTTTTTACTCTTTTTTCAACAAACTATACTATGACTTTTTTTCGACATGCCAAACTATGACTGTTCTTTGACATACTATACTATGACATTTTTTAGTGTTCTTTCAACATACTATAACTTTTTTAGCATTTTTTTCGACATGCTATACGATGACTTTTTTTTTCCGACAAACTATACAGACTTTTTTTTACTCTTTAATTGACATACTATACTATGACTTTTTTTACTCTTTTTTCAACATACTATACTATGACTTTTCAATGTTTTTTTCGACATGACTTTTTTTTCGACATGACTTTTTTTTCAACATACTATACTTTAACTTATTTTCAACATACTATACTATGACCTTTTTATTACTCTTTTTTCAACATACCTATGACTTTTTTATGACATGAGTTACCTGAAGGCAGAGCCTTATGCATCAGCAAGAGCCTTATGCATCAGTTTCATCTGTTAGTTTGCAGCCTCTTGCTGCCTTTCTCAGAGTTATTGTTTTAGTCTCATCTTTGTTGCATCACCCAGCCTTTCAGATTGCACCCCGCTGTTCGACTGGAAATCTTGCCTCTATTCATCAATAACCTTGAAAAGGAGTGAGATGATGATATGCAACCACTATACCTACACCTAGCACAGGGTCACACAGTTTTTACCCTTGTTGGTTACGAGGCAACAGTAATCTCCCAGGTCTCATTTCATCTCTTTTGATGCCTGTGAAAGAAAGATAGTCACAACAGCACAAACTGTTGAGGTGAGTTGGATACAGGAGACTTGAAATAATTTTACAACCCTTTACTTTATAAAATAAGAAAAAAACTTAAAAAATGGGCCTCCACTGCCTTTTGATATTGAGATATGATGTTTTCTTTATGGTGACATCTTGCACATACGTAATATTTATCTTGTGTATAGAACAACCATGAGTGGACTTATTTCAAATCTCTGTCTCTTTCTTTGATTCTTATGCTGTCAGCTTTATGTTTGCTTTTGCATTTTGGAGTGATGAGCGTGTCGGTCTGTGTTTACGAGTGTCTGGGTGAAACTTGCGCCACAGGAAGTTTCAGGAGAAAACAAAAGGCGACTGTGGATCACGTCTGGTGCATCGTGTTGTGATGAAGTATTTCTTAGGAATGAAAAGCTGAGGAGATTAAATGAGCTCACATATCAAGCCAGGGAGGAATCTAATTTGAGTCAGCTCCTGAGAGCTCTTCACATCTACAGGTTACACAAACAAGTGCTACACATTCTCAAAGATGTGCCTCTCAGCACAGAGATTGCAAACAACGTAATCCTCACGTAATCTTGGCAAAACTATGTCCTTCATGCACTCAATTCAAGCACATGCACTCAGTCAAATGTTTGTGAGCAGCCTTTATTTTTGCATTTTGTGACTAACTTTCAGGCAATGTATACATTATAAGTATAATACCGTAAGGAAAAAAAAAATGATTTTGACCACTATAGCATTACACTGTAAAATCTGACAAGTTGATCTTACTTTAAAAAAATCAAGGAAACCGATTGCCTCGAAAAAGGTAAGTAAATATGACTATAAGTCTTAAAGGTGCTCTATACGATATCCAGAGGATGAATATAGCAGCAAACCACTATTTGCTACGCATAGATATAGTGGAGTAATGTCTACCTGAACAGAGAATGAAATCGCTTTCCCCCCCTCCATGCTTTGTTGACATAGCCGGGCTGGCCCCGCATGCTTTTAGTGCATGTTCATGCATATGAGTGTGCCCCACTGGCTAGCTTAGGGCCGCAGCTCTGCATTGCTGTCATACGGCGGTTCCAGCTGATAACGTGGAGTGTGTGTGGAGACTGGAACATTGTCAGAAAGGAAGAACTTGCACAACTTCCTGCACTTAACAAAAGATTGAGAAGAAATTCTCACCCTTTTTTCAACCTGGGCAAGGATCTCTGCAAACAATTCCCTTTTTAGAAGATCTCAAGGAAACGTGGGATGTAGCGGTCCAAAGACTCAAAGAAGTCTTGCTCAAGATCTTTACTTGCCACTCTTGTGAATCATACAAAAACCTTCAATGACAATACAGAACACAAACATAACATCTTGTACTAACTTCACACAATATTTTGGTAGACAAACTGTGCATGTGACGGGCAGTTTCGCATCATGCAAAGCTTTTGGGTTTTTATGTTTATGCAATTTGTATATCTATTTTATTTACTTACAAATATCTTTTTCTTTATTCCCCTCAGCAAGCAACATCCTGACTTTGTTAATATACTTGATTGCTTACCTGTTGTTTTCTGAAAAGAGCTGGCCAGCGATTCAACATCTGTTTCACAGAAGGCTGCTCTTCCACAACTTTTGCATGGCCATTTTCAAAGGGGTCGCTTGACCTCTGACCTCAAGATATGTGAATGAAAATGGGTTCTATGGGTACCCACGAGTCTCCCCTTTACAGACATGCCCACTTTATGATAATCACATGCAGTTTTAGGCAAGTCATAGTCAAATCAGCACACTGACACACTCACAGCTGTTTGCATCTTGAATGAGAAGGTCTGGCTCATCATCAGCCTGATTCACATGCGCTGCATTTGGGGTGACCAAAGTTGTCACGTGCAAGTTGCAACTCAAATTTTGTACATCAAATTAGCATTTTAACTTAAAAATGAAGTCCAACATTGGGTGTGCGTGTGTGCATTCTGTGCTTGCCGTGTCTCTTTAATTTTGTAACACTGCATCAAATTAGTCAAGTGAACTTAGTTTTATACCTCTTTCAGGCAAAACAAGTACATTACTCACATTATATGAGTTGAATCAACAGGATAGTTAGAAATAAATAAATTATACTAATGTAACTTAATTAAGCTAGGTATAACCTTTTAAGGTATTTTTAAAAGCAGATGTTTTGACACATCATAGCACAAAAAACAGTGCAGCAGCAACAATGCAAACAACAGCAACAGTGCTGACAGAGCTAAATGTGGCATCATGTTATTTGAAAAAAATCTATTTCTATTATACTTTTATCTTTTTTCTTTTGTTTTTAGCAAATTAAAAAGTAAATTAAAGTGGAAAGTCTACTTCACTTCTGAGGTTGAGCTACCTCCTCCAATGCTTACATGCTTTACTATCTGTACACATGTTCCATAACTCTACCCATTAACATACAACTGGACATCATATGCACATTATGTTTTTCAGATAAGTATGTATGAATGTATTTAAGTAGTTTGATTTTAAGATTTGTAACATGAAATCCCCATATTAGATTATGATTCTATAAAATAATAAAATCTTGCAGTTAAATAAATCACTACAGTCACTACAAAAGTTCACTCTGACTGCAGTTACAACTTTTGCCCTCAAGGGGGCAGTATGTACACATTGTTGATATGGGTGAAGAAGCAGGTTCTGTTCCACATTGACAAAAGATTGATATTTTCAATATGTGATGTTTACAATACGGCTTGACAGGAGGGAAAATGGCCATGATTCACCCTGTTGAAGAGCACAACAATAATAAATACCATAAGCAGTGTAAATGAATAACAGGTGCATGGTGATGGGAAAAAAAAGGTTTGTAATGCTGCTATGCATCAGAGCCAACAATTCACTGTCTGAGTGGATGGTGGTACTTTAGTGTTTATGGTTGAAACGCGTAGTGTGCATCTGTTTTTATGTGTGTGCAAAAATAAAAAAGTCATTCTATATGTGTAACCATGAATTTGCTAGTTTCCTTTGAGAAATTCTGCAAAAGATAACTTAATTTGACCTTGTAACTGCCCCCACATTACGTGACTTTTGTGTCTCTGAACAACACATCTACTGTAGATGTACTGCAGCTAGGTCTGGCATGAATTAAATCAATATGCTTTTGTAGTGTTTGTATAGGAGAAAAAATATTGTGCATGGCCATCATCATGTCACTCTTTGATTCAAAAATGCTTTTCAAATCTATTCATTTACAGGCCTTGAGTTTCCTTATAAACATTCCCTTTAATCTATTTGCAACCAACACCCTCAGGGTAAACTTGATTAATTTTACAAGTTTAAAGGAAAGAGAGCAACAGGTAGAGATAGAAAAGAGATGGTGGGTCATTCGTATTATCAACGATGTAATTACTTACAAAACTGCGCTCAGGGAACAAGGCAGAGAAATCACATTTCTCCTTCAATGCCAGTCAGGAGTAGACGGGGGGGCCTTGAAGATATCATCTACCCATACATTAGCCAAGCAGCCAGGGTACAGCTCCTGTCCTGAAGCATTTTTCCACATTTCCACTCCCGCCACCCCCCCTCCAACCCACACCAGTGGAATTAAAGGCTTTCATAATAGAAATCATCCCTCGGTGGCCTTGGTCCACTGTGGATAATGTGTTTTCTGCTTAGAGCCTAATAAGCTCCCCCTAAGCCATATGGCAAGCAGAGTTCACCTGCCTGTACACTATGCTGTGAGAACACATCTTTAGCTTCATATGGAATATGATTCATATGCTGCTGCGGCTCATGTGATGTATGCAAAACACCTCCAGGGTGATCTGTCAGAGTAGCTCATAGGTCAGCAGTTCCACCAACATCTGGCTGCTGCGAGAAAGTTGAAACTGTTACCGTTGTTCTATAAAAACATCAACCTATAACCGTGTCTCTCGGGAGGGCAGCAAAGGTTGGATTAAAGTGTGGTATGGCAGGTGGGCTGGTCAATAGGGAGCGCGGAATTTCACACAATCATGCTTCTGGTATCATCATGCAGCGAGGAGCCCTCCATCCAACAAGCTGCACCAGGCTTTGGAACATTTCCAATCCAGAGCTTAGCCTGCAGATCTGTAGTCTCAGTACTAGCCCACGCCTGCCCTGTCAGATCTAATCTCTTGGCTGCATGCCGTGAAATGGGGCTTATTAGGAGTTTAACTGAGATCAGCCCAACCCCGATCAGAGGCACGCTAAGGAAAAGGGAAATCACTCACCTGAAAAATCTCAAAATCAGAAGAACTGGGTGGCATAAGGGGTTGGTATCAGTCACCAGAGGCTTTGCTGTACACCAGTACGTGCTCTCTCCCTTCTGTCTCCGGGATGCATCATCTGTTAACTGCTAATTAGAAACCAAAGAGAAAAGACGGATTTGAAGTTTCAATTGGAACTGGTCCCAGTATGATATCTCACAGGGCTTAAAGGGACAGACTTCTGAGCTACATGCTCCCAAAACTCTTGTCTCCTCGCATTACTCTCACACTGTCTGTTTACATTTAGACAATAAGACTCAAGGCTGCATCCTCAGTGCAAATTATACATTTAAAAGACCGCATTATAAATTCATAGCTCTAAAAGATATCCACAGCTAATCATTTACTTATTCATATACCTTAAAAAGTACTGTTAAATAATACAGTTGGTTATAATTGTGGCAGTGAAAGATTATTTCTAGGGCTGTCAATCGATTAGAATATTTAATCGCAATTAATCGCATGATTGTCCATAGTTAATCATGATTAATTGCAAATTAATCACATTTTTTATCTGTTCAAAATGTACCTTAAAAGGGAGATTTGTCAAGTATTTAATACTTGAAAACAATTAACAACACAAAACAATGACAAATATTGTCCAGAAACCCTCACAGGCACTGCATTCAGCATAAAAAATATGCTCAAATCATAACATGGCAAACTCAAGCAGGCAACAGGCAACGACAGCCGTCAGTGTGCTGATTTGACTATGACTTGCCCAAAACCGCATGTGATCATCATAAAGTGGGCATGTCTGTAAAGGGGAGACTCGTGGGTACCCATAGAACCCATTTTCATTCACATATCTTGAGGTCAGAGGCCAAGGGATTATGGTAAGTTTTGTAGCGTGATTTAACTTCCTTTGCGACAAGCTCATAACAAGGTTGATACCAATGGATTCCTTATGTTTCTAGCCCACTACAACCTCCGCAACGCATTATTGTCGTGTTAACTTTGACAGCCCTAGTTATTTCTAATTTTTTTTCTCCTGCTATTATTTCACTTAGTCGGTCTCCAGACTTTATATACAGCCTGAATTCAAAAACTGTCATTCAAAATGATCCACTATAGAGCAATTAGATTGCAGGCCAACTGAAAGAAAAGTAATGATGCCTGAATGATGGTTTTTATCCGTGCTAGTAGTGGGCTCTAGGGGTGGCAATGTCTGTCTATCGGTCTGTCGGTCAGTTGGTCCACCACTTTGGTCCTGACAGGAATATCTCAGCAACTATTGGATGGATTGAAATGCAATTTTTACAGACATTCATGGTTCCCAGATGATGAATCCTAATGAATTTGGTAATAGCCTTGTACGGCCATGAGGTTGACATTTGTGGTGTTAAGTGAAAACTCTCAATAACTAATGGATGGATTGCTGTACCCCTCAGGACGGATTGATGAATTGTAATAACCTTAATGATCCTCTGACTATTCCCAACACATTCTCATCCCAACTCGTCACATACTGACGCTTTGTCAGACCTGTCTGCGTTACTCTTTCGATCGCAGTAAACACATGCTCAATGTTGTGGATTAAACAAAAACACTTGTTTAGGAATAGGCAACCACTTAGTGGTTTAGGAAAAAACAACATGGTTGGGTTTAAGATTACTACATTTGTACATATACATATGTGACTTGACGTTGTGAACACGGGACACGAACAAACCGCTGATTGTAACGTGAAAGTGAAACTTAACGCACAGGAAATGAACACCGGTCTCCTGGATGAAAGCCCTGTGTTTGTTGGGCCAATCCACCACCACCAATCCCGCCAACCAACCTAACACAATTCAAGGGTGTCTTGAGCGTTGGTATTTGATGCCTTGGGAATTAGAACGGGCTGCTATTCCTCAATCATCAGGTCGAAATTCCAGTTTGTCCAAAACTTTGGTTTATGACCAAATAACCATAAAACTACATTCCCATCAGCCTCAGCTGTACTTTGTGTTTAGTGCTAATTAGCGAATATTAACATGCTAACATGATGATGGAGGACATGGTAAACATTATACCTGCTACACAGCAGCATGTTAGCATTGTTATTGTGAGGATGTTAGCACGGTGACGTTAGCATGCGACCCCAATAGACAATGGCCCAAGTGTCCCAGTAAGCCATTTGAATGAGAATGCAGAATAGCAGAAGCCTGGATCTAACTCAGGGTAAATGGATGCAGCCATCATCAACTTTATCAATTCCACCCAGTGGGCAACCCCGGGGTCTGAAAAGTAAAGCCAATGCGGAAGTGCCTTCAACTTGCATTCTTTCTAACAGCCAGCAGGGGGCGACTCCTCTGGTTGCAAAAAGAAGTCTGATTGTATAGAAGTCTATGAGAAAATGACCCTACTTCTCACTTGACTTATTACCTCAGTAAACATTGTAAACATGAATTTATGGTCTCAATTGCTAGTTTCAAGTCTTCTTCAATACAGCATGATGTTCATTTAGTAAATTATGGTCCCATTTAGAGTCAAATAGACCATAAAGCAGGGGATGCTTTAGGGCGTGGCTACCTTGTGATTGACAGGTCTGGGTGTTGTCAATGTGTTTTCGTCTTAGAACTTTAACCCTTTTAACAGTGTGTTTTCAGCTCATGAAAGTTAATTAGAACCTTTTCGGTCGCTTAAAAATATCTTTTTCAGCATTCGGTTATACTTAGCTCCATCCTCTCGTGTCACTTCTGGTTGCAAAAGACCAACATGGCGACAGCCATTTACCAAGATGACGATGGCCAAAATGCCGAACTCGAGGCTTCAAAATGCCAGTCCACAAACCAATGGGTGACATCATGGTGACTATAGGTCTACTTCTTATACAGTCTATGATTCCCCCTGAATTTCTCCTGCTTTAACAAGTCAAGATGTCTGCTGTGAAAATGGTGTATGTCCTGCTCTTTGTACGCCCACTATCCCTACAAAACACAACTGGCCAAACAAATTATAAGCAGCCTACGTATACATAATTTCTAGGGGACTGGATTGCGCAGGCATATACATGAAACACTTGTGTGCCAACTTTAACATGCACAGCTCCTGCTACAACAAAAATGAAGGTACTCTGTACATATCCCATTTACACAGGGTCACTTATTCATAAATATATTAAACACACAACTGCCTGTAAACCCCTGCAGAGATGATGTCTCACCCTCCATTCAATGACGGTCCCTGGCCTGAGATCAAGGCTCCATCTCACCAAGACACACACAACATCCAGTCTCCCTACCCCTACCTCAAGGATCCGTCACCAAACAGAGCTTTGATTTGTGTTTACCAACCTTGGGATGAAGTACGCACGTGTGTGTGCACCAGCGCTACATGCTGTAAGCTCGCGCAATTCTCGACGGGATACCTCAGGATGGAGGTGGTTGATGCATGGTGTGATAGTGAAGGGAATGCTGATTGCAGAGAGGTTTTGAGTCAGAGGCAGAACTAACTGACACTGAAAGGCATATGTCAAGACGGCATGGTTTGGATTATGAGCTTTCTTCTCGGCTTAATTTGATTTGAATGTCACACAGCATGACGGAAAGCTAGTATTTTTAATTTCATGAAACAGAACGAGGAGCAGTTGGACACATTTATTACTTTGGATCATAACACTGTTTTTAATACTTTTGATTTGTTCATTTGAAAATATGCCGATTCTCTGAGCTTTATTTCTTTAAACTGCACAGTTTTGGTGGCTGAATATATTTCACGGTGATACAGACGGACTTAAACGTATTGGCAATACCCAGTTTCATCTAGCGGAGTGTGTACAAAAGGGATTCACAGCCTGTATCAGACTCCATTAAATCCATGCCAGGATACCCAGCGCGGCCTGGCAATAACCTCCTGTTGCACTCGTAAAACAGTCAAACCTTCAGATAACGTTCAAGCAAAAAATATTTTTTCTCTATTACAAAAAAAAAGGATGCCAAGAAAAAACACAGAGCAATTTTGCTCTACTTACAATAAGCAGAATGTGTTTTCAAACTTGGGATGTAGCAACTTTTTTCCCCCCATTTGTTCAAAGATTGGATTGCATTTTAGAGCAATCCCTTTCTTTTACAAGAACACAAACACGCACCGTGCGTGAGAGGGTTTTGTGTAATTGAAAATGGGTTTGCGTTCAGTAGATGGAATTCCATCTTCCTCCCTTCAGTTCCATCAGCGGGATGGAGCAGGTTTCACCGTGGCTGCCATGTAAAATACATCATGACTGTGGAGAGAAGACTTATTGATAACAGAACATGTTTCTTTATATATAAATATGAAACACCTCCTGCAGGTTATTTCTAAGGCAGGATCTCTCCTCTTAGGGGTGACGCATAACGGGAAACGTGACACACAGCGTCATGGAAGTCATGAACCCATTATGTTGTTTGCAAATAAAATCTACTCCACGGGCAGATTTCTATTTTTTTCCTGAGTGCACATGCATGTGCTTGAATGCACTTTGGAGGGAGATGACAGGGGGGAGAGAGGGCATTTGAGAGGACGGAGTGCTGTGTGTTAAATCCTGTGCATGCTCAGGGTACACACCTGGTGCAAAACCACGGGATATTAAAGCACAACAGCCAAAAAGGTGACCAGTCATTTTTAATTTTTTTTATGTGCCGCTTTCCTGCCCTGTCCTCTCCAGCCAGCTGAGCCACTCAGAGTTTGATCAGCATGTGAAGCCTGACACGAACAAGGCACCATGCAATGAACATGAAAGGCTCAGCAAAAACACCCAAGCACTGACACACACACACTTACTCACACAAACATACACATTTTCTTTTATGTGTCTGACTCTCACACTCTCTCGTGCCTCTGTTGTTGCTCAAAAAGGCTCAAAAAACACAACCGACAATTCACACACGGCGGGCCCCCCGCTGCTCGGCACTTCTCCTTCGCTCTCACGATCCCATTCATCTCAATAATGGAGAAGAGAAAAGTGCCAGTCCCAGATTGTCTGTGGCACTTCCACCACCTTGCATTTTTGAAGGTGCCAACCAATCTGTCTCGCTGACAAAATTCACGATGGTTCCACTTTTAAAGAGGGGGAGGAAGAAAGGTCATGTTTGAATAATGAATCTGCGTGGGGGAATGAACTACAGCCCCGGTGTCGGTCTGAGTTTTTGCGAATGTTCTTCAGGTGGGCGAGGAAATGACCACGGGCTCAATGTCTGTTAGAGACACTTGAGGAAAGATGAGCTAAATTTTCCATCTAAGAGAATAAATTGCTGAAACGAGGAACAAGGGAGCGATTCCGAATGAATAAACAAACATCACTAGCTTTAAAAAATGTATCATTTATGCCCTCTACATGCCAAACAAAAGAAAAATAGAGACAGAGAGAGATGGCGATGGCGATGGCGATGACGATGATGATGACTGCGATACACTGGCATTGTTCACTGGTATTAGCAGAAGGTCACACTCTGTCCTGACAAAAAAAAAACATTATCTGGAAGGGTGAGATGGCCCACTGGGGCTCAGGGCTCATCAGAGTAAAGGACAGAGAGGCTGCAGACGACAGATACAGTGGGCAGGTCGAGGCGTCCCAAGATGGCAATAACAACCCATACAGGTGGATATAGGTGTCATTAGGAATGGGCAGAGCTATCTGGCATCCACTTTTCTGGCACAGACGGAGACAATACGATTAATTTAGTGCCATGTTACAGGTTGTTCCTCAAAATCTTGAGGTTTAAGCTGCAGCGGCATGAGAAAAAATCAGATTTCTCTGAATATACAGCCTTTATATGCAGCCTTGTACACTGAAATATTGTAACTGTCAGTATTGTGTAGGGCAGTGGTTCTCAACCAGGGGTCCGGGGACCCCAGGGGTCCTTGAGGGTGTTCCAGGGGGTCCCCAAAAAAGTGAGGAGTAGTTTATTTTCACCATTTAAATCTCTATACTGTAGAAGTGAGCCCAATGTGAGTAAGAGTCATGACAGTGACTATTCTGATAGGTTTCACTTCCTCCATGGTTATCTCCTCAACTGTAGTTGACAACTATAGAATTCTGGTCTTAATCATTTCCAAATCTTTTCAGATGGAGGTCCCTGAAGCAAAATGTTATCAAATGGGGGTCTGTGACCTAATGTTTATCAATTTAGGGGTTCTTGAAAAAAAGGTTGAGAAACACTGTAGGGAAACTCAACGTGATCACAATATTTAGTTTGACATTGTGCATTCTTAATGAGGAGACTCTAGAGCGACTACTTCCATGCTTCAGTTATTGATTGTTACATGAAGATTTGTTACCCAGTAATAAAAACAGGAATGTTGTGGATGAGGCTAAACCTTGCACGGCAGCTGGATTCTCACAATTCCACGAGATCACGGGAGAATCGCGGGATCAAATGTCACATGAACATCAATCTTGTCAGGGTTCAAGTAATGCATTTGTGGCTGGCAAGCCAGTGCACGGACCAATCAGCGTCCTGTGAGGAGCTATACTGCAGCTATAGGTATGGCTTAGGTGTGTAGAACCGGGAGACCATAGTGAGAGGCGACTGTTTGTTTTAAACAACAATGGCAGCTCCTGAACAGGTTATCATAGATGCTGCAATAGCATCAGTTATATCAGAACTGGAGAGTATTTCTTCATTGAAAGAAGAGCAAAGAACGGCACTGAAGGCTTCAGTTAGTTTCGCTTTCGTTAGTTTGACAGATGGTTCATCCAATCACCTGCCAGGTATTTTTTGAAAGTGCCTTCCCTTTTCCAAACAGTTTCCAAAGACGACTTTTCAGATGGGTAAGGTTAGGTGAGCGTTTATGTAAAGCTAAATTAAATTTTTTGGCCATTTGGGGGCAACGCAACAAGCTTTAAACACAACACTTAATTAAGTTGATATGGCGAACATGGTAGCAAACAGTTGGCTATTTATATATCCAGCAGGCTCATAAAAAAAACAACAACAAAAAAAAACCTGTTAAATGAAAGTTAAATATTCATTCTCCTTTTAGCTCTGGCCTGGTCTCCACCAACTCCTGAGAAAAACATGTGGCTCAGCTAAATGCTCCACTATGTTCACCAGCTAGTCTAATCTAATGGGCCACCTGCTGTGTCTGGGAATGAGATTGAGAGCAGCGAGAGTGAAAGAAAACATTAAAGTTACGGGCCGTAAAACCAAAACAACAAACTGAAAGACGTTAAAAAGCTTCACAAAACTGAGGGAAACTACAGAATTTGGTTGGAATTCTCTGTGAGTTTGTCACAGAGAGAGACACCGTTCACATTACAGCTTGTCATGTGATTGATTGTTAATGTAAAATAAGTATGGGTTAGTGCAGCTTTAAACAGTCACTCAGTGAAGGTCTAAATCTTCACACCATTCTCGACTCTCGATTCAACACTGGAACATCCATGAGTCACACAGGTCCCATGATGCATCTCACTTAACCATTTATCATAACAGTATGTTGGAGTTTAATAAACAGCATACACTTGAGGAGCATAAGTATGAAAATGGTGTAATCAGCAATCTGCAGGATCGAGTGGTGGCCTCCAGCGGACAAGAGCATCTGCCGAGGAGTGACTGATTCTCTGTGTATAAATTAATGAAAAAATAAGTAGAAAGAAGGAAAAAATGGGTATGTGATGACGCCTTCAGGCTCAGATCAGGATATTATTTGAACACTGATGGGAAGTTATATATTGTGTGCATTAACTGTCCGTTTGATCACGCTGATGCTAGCGCTTTTGCAGGTGAAAATAACAGCGTATAGGACATGCTGTACACGTGGAGTTTCCACAAAGTAGCAGGTGAAATCATCAGCTATTTGACTTTAACTGCTTGTCTTTGCATGATCCTGTACAGCGGTATCAGAGTAATAAAGTGGAATGATGCAATTTTATGTGCAAACCTCCCCTGTAGGAATATAAAGTGAAGGCAGGATGGAGTTCTGCTTTTAAGGCTTGAACTTGCTCCCTGGTGATACTGCATTCAGCAAGACAAGACTACAGCTCATCCTAATTATTTCTAACTGATGGGCCAATCCATCAAGAGAGACAGTCTAAAAGAGGGAAGGGAGGAGGAGGAGGGAAGCAGGGAAGGACGGTAAGAACTCACGCTGAGGTTCAACCGCTCTTCCTCCGTATGGCTCTTTCCTTTCGGTGTTTTTATCCCTCTTGTTCTTTCTTTTTTTCATCTCTTCCGTTTCACATCTCTTATTGCTTCCTCACTTCTCTACAGTCGCCTCATGCTCTCCACAGGAAAACATACCTTCTCTTGTGTTACTGCACAGCATATTTGGCAAGGTGCAGGGTAAGTCGATAACACAAGTACATGGGGTTGTCATCGGCATAGTTTATAACGCACAAGCAAGCGATCTTCTGTCTGAATGAGTGAATGTGAATTCACCTATTTAGCTTTATTCCTCATATGAGGATTCCATGACAAATGTTCACAGTCCAGGCACATTGGGTCATTAAATTCAGATTTATAAGATTGATATCAATACTTATCAAAACACTAACGCCCCCTTATGCCATCAAAGGCCCCAGGCGCCTATTCTCCCCTCATGAAGAGAGAGATGGATAGACCCAGAGAATGGACAAGAGCGAGAGGAAGAGAAAGGGATAGATAGAGAGAAAAAATGTCCTGAGCCGCAGCAGCTGAGTGCGATTCACCATCGCGGCATTAGCTGACGTCTCCTGATAACAATGGTAAGGGATTAATCAGTATTCCGTGCATAGCTTAGGGCTGCACTAGTCCTTTATCACAGCAGCAACTGCGGCCTTCCTCTAAAGGTAAGGTTAAAATGGAGATTACGCTTTGTTCCCGCTCACCTCCTCTAATGAACATTATCTCCCCTCACTACCCATCTCTTCATTCGGTTTCTCTCACACAGAATAACACACCTCCTGCCCCCCTTTCCCCTCTCTGGAGGAAAACAGAGAAAAGCTCTCTGTTTGCTGTGTCTCTTTTTAAGTGCAATGGGCCAGTCACCCGGTTGTCTCCTTCATTTCCGCTTTCAGTCATTCACATTGAGGCATTAACACTTCTCTACTGCTTAGAGGCTGTCCCGTCCAATGTCTAAACTATATGTGCAAATCCCTGACCATGGACCCATTTGCTCATAATGCTTTAGAATTACTCACTGCTTTCATCTCAAAAAAGCAAAATTCACTTCTGCAAACCAGTAAACACTAATGTCTACACTTGAGAAGAAAATCTATTTAGTCGGACTAATTAAAACATGTTATTGCGAGTCCAATGCTATCCGTCTCATATGCAAAGCAACAAATCAATTTGTGTGCTAAATTACACAGCAAACACCTGAAGGTGAAAAAATAATTTTCTCATTTTTGAAGCGTGCCGTCAATTTAACCTCAAATATTTAGAAGAATTGGGAGTTGGTTCAAACGCAATCTATTTAAAATGTAGCGTTTATAGATTTAGGTATCAAATTAAAACAGTTTACATCACACAAAGAAATTAATTTTTACAAAATATGTACACCCAGTACTTGCCGGGTGACAAAACTAATGTTAGATTGCTAGTATTAACTGAATATGGTCGACACATTTGACCTGACATTTAAAATGCTGTTTAATGATGTAATCTGGGAAGACTTTAAATTAATTATTTACAATTATTACAACAAATTAATAATTTAACAAAGTAACGAAAAAAAAAAATGCTAATAACATCAGGCTAAAACTGAAAAAATGTCGCAGTTAGGTTGGCGTAATTGGATATTCCCAGTCATCTCTACACTGCAAACCAATTTTCTAAATTCTTCAAGTACATATGACATAATTTGTACTTGGAGAATTTATAACATAATAAACAACATAAAGAAAATGTATTTAGAAAAGATTGGAAACAAGCCAGCAGTCCAGTCCAGTTCAGTTCATTACAGATTATAAAACGGTTATTTTTGCGTTTCCTAGCAAACAATTTACTCATTACTTAAGTTTTTACTCTGTAAAACATTTATTAAGTTTGATGGTACGACCAAATTTAGTATGCCACTGTTTTGAAACTAGCGAGTCGTTACTGAGAAAGATATGGAAGCACTTAGTGATAGATTTCCGGTGCAACCCAATCCAGCTCTCAGACATGCTGATACTAATCTGTATGGACCAACTGTATGGACGTGTCGAGCACATTAAAAGAGGCCATTCAATACATTTCTTCAGGATTCATCTTGGTCACACCAAGACAATTTAAAATGAAATCAACCTTTGCTCCCTGTTGTTTTCACGTGCAGAGCTGAATCACACGCTGGTGAAACAGCAGCAGCCTTTACACCTGAGCAGAAGGCACAAATATGGAACATGGTGATGGCACATCATGCCACTCAACATGACGGTGGCATCTTTCAGCACATCGACTCTGTGATCCTCTCAACCATCAACAGGCTGGAGAGGAGTTGCCATGAATCACACTGTCACTTCACTATTCTTAGAAATACATGTTCAGAATATATAATGCAATTGAATTATATATACTTATTGTAATTATGTGATTACAGTGGTTTTCCTGGAAGAAAAATGCGTCCGCCACGCAAATTTGTTACCTTCATGAGGCGGGATTCAACCTGGCAAAGCCAAAAGAAATGGTCACAAGAGATGTAAGAGGGGTGATTTTACAGGGTGCTCAAATATTAGAGCATGTTTGTAATTTCCTCAAATTTTCTCGCCTTCTTGGAGGCTTTGTACAACCTTCTTATTTCTCAAAATGAGAGTGCTGCTGAAGGCCGACTCAATGAATGATATGGCAGTTTGGGACAATTTTAGCTTTTACCTGTCGGCTCTTAAAAGGCAATGGTTTCCCTTCCAAGTGTTCCATCCCAATGTATTCATTGTTTCTCCATTCAACTGAGGAATTCGCCTCATCAGTCTCCAAACCACATTCATGTCGACTCTTTACTGAATGCGGGGCCATGCATCATAAGCGACAACATCGGGTGTGCTGTGAATAAAACGTTGTGGCTAAAAAGAGAACAGAAACTGGGAGAACAGGGAAATGCCAGAAGAGATATTTCTTTCTATTCACTTTTTGCAACCTTTTCACGCATAGAGGTCACTACAGTGGACAGCTATTCATAAGGTGTTTCCTTGTATATGCATGGGTTTTGATGGCACATCAGCCACTACAGTGAATCCACGTGCAGATGCCATACACTGCCACCCACTGGCCAGCTGTTGTAAGTGCAACAAAAATTCCTCAAAGCCAAGACGGCTGCCGGACAGCCAGAAACGCTGAGGAGCTCAGGTATATCTTGTCTGTCCTTCTATAGTAGGAGACCATATATAAAGATGGACGACATGACAGCGCCCCAAAAATGGAGCCAAAACATCTTGATCGCCCTCTGGTGGCTGGCTGCAGTATAGGTCATACATCCTGCTCCTCCAAGTTAGCAGATGGGACATGGGCCAAACTAAAAAGCTGGAGGCTCTGGAATTGCACAAGAGAGGAGATGTAACTTTAACCTCTTTTCCTGTGATGTTTGCTGGTTTATAATTGAAAAGACTGACCTTTTGTTACTGCTGTGCTCACAGGACTACTTGGCACAATAACCTAGCTTTGCCTTGACTTATTGTTGATGTGTTTTTTTATAATGATGAGTTTCATATTCTGTGGACACCCCATTTAATATGGGTCGCTGTCCACTGACAGGGGGTTCTGAATGTGGCGTATTGTGACGGGAGGGAATGGCCTCCAAAACGTCCGTAGCCCCGGGGCTTCAAGTGATATTAAGGCACCCATGTGTACAGCTATTCTATCAGAGAAAAGAAGCGGAAAACAACTGCCTGCTGTGGCTGGAAATGGTGATGATGAGAGCTGCGAGGAAACAGTGAAGTTGTGGGCCGTAGAACCAAAACAATGAGCTGCAAAATGCTAAAACGCTCTGTGGGTTTGTCACTATAGAGGGACTCCTTTCACATTACACAGTCGTTTGATCCATTGTTATAAAAAATATTTATTAGGGCAGCTTTAAGGACTGCACTTGCCAATGCGTGGGGAGAAGGTCATTTTTAAAGGGGAATTCCACCATTTTTATTTATGAAAGTCTGTCTACAGGTCTTGGGGAGGAGTACTACTGCATATTAGGGGTGTAGGAAAACACAGAAAATATAGAACATCGCGATATTGTGTTAAGTGATACTGTATTGATTCTCAATATCACTGTATTTTTAATTAATAGTTTACATGCAAAGATTAACTCAGTCAATACTTTATTTCATTTGCAAATTAAATGATGTTGGATGTTGCAGGGACTGTGATGAATGCGAATGCAGATCCCACTGTTCTGATCGCATAAAAAAAGTAACATTTTTACTTAGATTTTATGCATATGGTGGTGTGTTCTTTACATTTTGACCGTTTTCTTGAAATTAGATTTTAAAAATCTCAATATATTGCAATATATTGAATCATAACCCCTGTATCATGATACGTATGGTATCGCCAGATTCTTGCCAAAACACAGCCCTACTGCATAATATTTTGTATAAAGCCTTTTGTGGCTCCAGAGGGAGCTGTGTGATGTCTGATAAATTGCCTCAATTGATGCCACGTGAGTCTGACTGTATACTGGTTTCAAAATGAAAGCAACTAAATATCTGTTTGTGGATCTGTAGCGATGGTAAATGGTTTAAGTATCTTTCCTCCAGCTCCTTCTGTTCTGTTCTTGCAGTCACCGTTTTTACTGCCAGACTTTAGTCTGCCATCATAAATGAGCGATGTGATCAGATCTACCATTTCCTATATTTCAATTTCTAACCTCTCCGCTTCGTCTGTCTTCACAGGATATTAACCTAGTTCCCCCTTTTTGTGCGGCTGAAATGTAGATCTCAGGATCCCATTTGCATAAAAAAAACGGTGAAAAATAGTCGCTTCGACTTCAAGGGACATATCTCTCGAACATGCACTATTGTTCACGGCGAATCTCTGCGAAAAAGCTCGAGTCATTTCTCTGCATGAGTGGCCTTTCTAAACCAACAGGCTTTAGATGAATTCTAAATCACTCAATGTGCTTCACTCTCCACTTTCTCTCTCAGACCACTCAGATCCAGAGCTGGCATGATAAATCTGTATGCACATCTGCCAAGCCATCCCCGTCTCCTCTCCACCTCTCTTCCTCCTCCCTGTTCTAACTCCCCCCCCTCCTCCCTCCATCTCTCAGTCCCAGACTCATTTGATTTGGGGTGTAATTGCGGGTGCAGATCTGTGGCAGGGTGTGGAGAGGAGCGATTGCTGTGCTCCACTGAGTGCTGAGGATGAGATAGAAGAGAACAGTGCCCAGGAGACTCCATGCTGCTATAGCTGGTTACCTAGACTCATACCTAGCTCCAAGCGCACTACAGTGCCAACGGGAAGCCGAGGTTGGCTTTGCCAGTTTAAGTCTCTCTGTCTTAGCTTTGCTCTCTCTTTCTTCTCTGTCTCTTTCACGCTTGACTCTCTCCCCTGTGGTAGCTTCTTATTCTCTTTTCACCTCTCATTTCCTTCTCTCCCGAATTTGCCTCTCTTCATCTATCACATAGGTCGTATATGTAAACCTAAAAGACAATATGTCTCTCTGTGTTTCTCTCCTCCACACTCTTACCACAAGCATGCATTTTCAATTCGTTGTGGACTTAGTTCCTGCAGATTTATCCTTGCTAGGGCTCGAGTTACCAATTACCACGCCAGGTGCCTTCACATTTTCGATTTCACATTCACTTGGCCTGAAAAGTAAACCCCAAATATGTGTGAATGCGTATTGCAGATGAGCGGCGGGATGTTTGCAGCGTGGAGCCTCCGTGTGCAGGCCCATCAGGGAACCAGTCGACCTCGAACACTGGAGACAGTTTGCAGGTTTGCTTGGAAAAGCTGACATGTTTTTTAAGAGGCCAGATGTGCAGCTTCTCGTGCATCATGCCATACACCGCCACCCACTGGCCAGCCATTGTAAGTGCAACACAAATTCCTCAAAACCAAGACGGCTGCCGAACGGCCAGAAACGCTGGACAGCTCAGGAATATCTTGCCAATCCTTCCATAGTAGGAGATCATAGACTGTATATAAAGATGAACGACATGACAGCTCCCCAAAAGTGAAGCCAAAACATCTTGATTGGCCCCTGGTGGCTGGCTGCAGTATAGGTCATTAATCCCACCTCCTCCATGTTAGCGAACGGGACCTGGCCCAAAACTTAAAAGTGACGTGAACTAAATTTTTCCCAAAGATGGTTTATGTCATTTTAGGTAGTACTTATCACACTGATGTTTGTTCTGGTGTTAATTTTTCTGATAAGTTTGGTTTTAATCACTTATTTGATGCTATAAAAAGGGGGTAAGATGTCATGATCTGTGATTGACAGCTGCTCTGAGTGAAGTAGTTGCATAGTCGGAGGCTCTGGAATTGTACGAGAGAGGAGATATAGCTTTACGTGTTCATAACCGTCAACCATCACCTAAAAGACAATATGTCTCTGTCCCTCTCTCTTCCACACTCTCACCACAAGCATGCATTTTCAATTCGTTGTGGACTTAGTTCCTGCAGATTCATCCTTGCCAGGGCTTGATTTACCAATTACCACGCCAGGTGCCTTCACATTTTCGATTTCACATTCACTTGGCTAGAAAAGTAAACCCAAATATGTGTGAATGCGTATTGCAGACGAACGGCGGGATGTTGCCGCGCGGAGCCTCCGTGTGCGGCCCATCAGGGAACCAGTCGACCTCGAACACTGGAAACAGTTCGCAGGTTTGCTTGCAAAAGCTGATGTTTTTTAAGAGACCAGCTGTGCAGCTTTCTCCATGCTATGCAAGCTGTGAGGTTTGCTATCGTCACTTATCGTATGACAGTGTGCGTGATGATGTTTTTCTTTTAGTGGCTAGCGTCAAAACTGTAACAATCTCTGCGGTGCGAGCTAGTAATCAAGTGCCTCAAACTGGATAATTACACCAACAGCTGACTGTTAAAACCCATCAGCCTCCTGTGGTTCTATGCCAACGTATTAAACAGAGGTATAGCCTGTAATTATAGTCAGGACACATAGAGTATCAAGTGAAGTGCCTATGGACAGAGGAAAACATTAAGCTGGCTCCCCTGTGCGTTACGACCCTAGCAATTAAGTCCCTACATGCCACAGTACATAGCAATCCGATACACTGGGTTATAAGGCTTAATTGCATGACATTGACATGCAAAGCTTCCCCCAAATTGGCTCCCTTAAGAAATGATCTGCTGCTGCGATAAATATTCCGAGTGAGTCTATTTTGGAGAGGTGAATATACAGACTCAGCTCCCTGCTCTCTGTCGCGGCCTTGAGATCCACACAGGAGAGATTCAGGAGGGAAAAGATTTTGAGTGTGGGAGCAGTTGCTCCACAGGACACTCCAGGCCTTCACAGGAAATGATTTATTCAGGAAGTAAGCGCAGCAGCGGGCCACGGGGCCTCCCCTGCCATCATTTAGGTGCATGCGCCAGCTTCATTTATCCTCCCCCTTTTATTGATTAATTCATGGCCCTGATTAAATTTTCACAAGTTGCCAATTGTCCTTCACAACGTCTGACTCCCCTGTCGATCTGGAGCCAGTGGGGACGACTGCCCTCCTGGTAATGGGAGAAGAAGACGCCGCCGCTCCGGAACGCTTACTCCCTCATCACAGACATAAAGCTGGGCTAAAAAGATCTCTTCTCTGAATATTTTACAAATTGCAGACCATTATAATCTCGCTTTTTTTTGGTTGCCCAGTGAGAGATTACTTAAATATTGATGATATGGTAATTCATCAATAATTGTGGGCTGCTGGGATAACAGCCCACATATGGGCAAAGGAGAGTATCAATTAAGCAGTCAATCATTTCTCACTTAGAGTGTGCAGTGATTCTTCATTAGTCGGAGGTGTTTCGCAGTACGTTGGGCATTAAACAAAGTGCTATATGGAAAAAAAATGGGGGGTATCAAATCTTCATAGCACCATAGAGATGTATCTCATTATTCATAAGGCCTTGAAGAAGTTCAGGCAGGAAATATTATTTAAAAGGTAGAGCCATATTTCTTAGATGACGAGTGCTGGGAAGCTCTTGGAAAAGCTGTGATTTAGGGTGTAAATTAGAGCTGGATGGCAGCTTGAGTCACCTTAACACACTTAATGACCATGTTCCAGACAAAAATATTGCAGAAAATATTACAGGTTTGACAAAAAATATGCTACTAACAAGGCAGAGAGGAAAAAGATAAGAATTGTAAGTTAACAATGTTTCCCCCAAAGTAACAGCTGAATTATCTAACATACTTTGGCTCTGTCACCTGAACTTGCTCTTTCATGTCCCGCTATTCTTAAGGCTATGACATATAAAGCGAGAAAACCCTTCAGACTATGAGAAATCACTTTCATTTCTTTGCAATAATAGAGTCAAAACCTACAATTATTCCCACACTTCTCTACCTGATTGCCTGATACACAGCAGTGCGCTCACACTCACTCACAGACAAAAAGGGAAAAAAAGCAGCTTTGCTAGAATTTGCATCTCCACAGCGATAGATCAAGCTCATTCCCATAATAAGACAACTCTGTGCTGCATTATGCCCACACAGATTTGGACGCGAATAAAGAGAGCGCTCATTTCTGTGTGTGTGTGGATGTGTGTCGACCCTATGAGGTCAGCCGTGGATCAGCCAGCATCGCCAGTCTCTTTGGAGACTGTGTTTTCACTCAGCCACAAAAACAGCAGAGCATCAACATGTATTATTGAATCATGAAATGATTAATTGAATGAAACCATTTTACTGGATGTGAAGAGGTTGGCAATCTGATACCAGACACTGCAGACTAGCACGGATCTCTCGCAACAACCGAGACGTCTGAGTGGACCGGCGGCAGACTGTTGTCCAACATTTATTCAGATGCAGACATGTGGCTTCACAAGAATGAGCAATTATTTGATTCTTTGTTATAGCCATAAATACCAAACACAAGCATTGCTGATTAAAGGATGGATTGTGATCCAATTCTGCTCAAGCTGTGCTGGAAAAATATTTACAACATAAACAAACTTTACAACAAGGAAATGATGTGATGGCTTGATGGGCCTAACGGTGTGAGTAATGACTTTACAATGATTTATGATTACAATCTTTAAAGATTATTTAAATGATCACGAGGCCATGACGTTATAATTCTCAATATCTGGAAGTTAAACTTGACTATTACACGGCTTTGTTTAATACTTGATTCTAATCGGTCAATCATGGCGTTCCACGGTCTGTTATTTCTTTATAACAGACCGTTGCTATGTATAACAGACCGTTGCTATGGGCGCAATTCTGATGTTGATTGATTTCTTAAGTAAGCAGCCGTGTAATAAACGGGATAATGCACATCTAGTAGGTCTCTCGTCGGGGTCCTGCATCGCCTGGAAGGGGTTTATTTCACAACAATGATCGGCTCGCTGTACATTATCCCTTCCATAAAAGAGACTATAATGGTAACGGCCTTCAATAAATTTAACTGAATTAGAGAATTAAAGATATGATGACAGCAAACAGTTATCTATTTACACTACAGAGCAGCATTAGCATTCATTTAGACTAGGGGGTCGGCAACCTTTTTGATATGAAGTGCCATTTTGTAATTGTATTGTTAATCAGTGTGCCATATCAACATTAAGGTTACCATTAAGTTTAATTGTGAGACATTAAAATTTAAATCTCCGAACGGATGTGTGATTATATTCCATCCATATAGGCAACGTGCATAGCAACATAATTAATAAAACATCTTTCTCCCATAATCAGGACATTGTAATTATATATGAGAGCAGTACACAAGGAGGCTGCCGTCCTTTTGAAATCATCCACATATCCGAGTTAAACTCATTAACCCTACCACCATTCTACCAATCTTGTTCATCAGCAATAAATGTAACACATTATGTAAAGAAGGAAACGAGTGCCAGCCAATCAGAGGCAGAGCGGGGCGGGTCTTTGCAGAATGCCGGTGGTGAAAAAAAAAAAAATCAATCAACTACCATAGATAATAGAAGTGTAACGATACATCACCTCCTCCCAGTAATAAAATTGTCAAAATGTACAGTGAGCCGGTCAGTGTTGTGAGATAAACCCTGACAGGGCGATGCTGGATTCCAACGTGAAGCGTCACTTACGTATCGTAAACTTGTGATTTACACCCCTAGTAGATAACAGGCCGCACAACTGCCAATGGCTGTGAAAGATGTAATTTGGCATGCGGATGAGATGGCACTTCAACATTTCCAAAAAACTCTCTTGCACACTTATTGCTAGAGTGCACTCACACAGGCCTAAGGTTGCTTACCCCTGATTTAGACTAACCCTAGCCAGAAGCCCCAAACAAATATCCAAAATAGACTAACCATCTATGCGGAGCTGAGGGGAACTGTAGAGTTTCGGTGGCATTTCTGTGTGGGTTTGTAATTACAAGTGACCTCTTTTTATACCGTCAGTCATTTGTTAATTTAAAAAAAAAAAACCCGGCTTAGTGCAGCTTTAATGTTGTTGTCTCATGCCTTATATGTGAATCCCAGAAAGATCGATGAATCACTGGGATTTGGGTGAACAAATATACAATCTGTGAAAAAATTGTGAACTCACGACATGTATGGCAGAAGAATTATGACACACAAATTCCAGGCCAAGTATGTTAAACAACCCTTCATCTGTTCAGAGATGGCACAGCATGGAAGCTGTCGGATGGGTATTTAATAACTCAAGTGTTATCCAAACCGCAACCCTAAAATTAGTCGCCACATTCAGTTGCCATGGAGAGTATCAGACAGGGCTTTGTCTGCGTGTCAGGGAGAAGCATAAATCCCACAGCCCTGCGATAAAAGCCGCTAGATTAGAAACACGGGAGTGTGCTGAATGCATCTTTTCTATCTCTATCTCTCCTTTGTTCTCTGCTCACTTTGTTGTTATGTCCTTTCTCACTCCTCTCATCCAATTTCTCTCTCCTTACTACCTGCCTAAAGGGAAAATGGACTCTTCTCGCTGCCATTCTGATATCAGGCTAGTTTTTCTGTGTCATAGTGTCCTCCAGTATGATTCCACACACTTGTCTTTTCCTCACTCCTCTGTCTCCCATTTCCTCCATTACATTGGCACTTTTTGATTCTCAATTTTCACACCTTATTTTCCTCCACTTTTGTTATCCTGCACTTTCTTTCTTTCTTCCTTCCTTCCTTCCTCCTCCACTCCCTCTCAGACTAAGGGTTGCATGGCATTGCCCCTTGTGAAGGCGCCATCCCACTGTAAACGAATGAGTCTGTCACACCGCAAACAATCTGCATTCATCATGTCTTATCTGCCCGGGCCTCCACGGCAGCAGTCATGATACCCGGGCAGAGCGAGTGTGTCTGGGCCCGTGGCGCCGAGGGTCAAGGTCTACGGCTCAGGGAAATAGCGCGCCGGCTCAAGGCTTATTTGGCGAGCTGGTGTTGGATTTAAGCATCAGGCTGTGGAGGAGGGGGGGACGGGGACGACAGGTGGCTTCACTTATCCTTGATCGAGGATAACGTTCCTTCTCTCTTTTTTCCTTATTTGTCCCGGGATGGTTTACTGACCATGCATGCTCTTTTTCCAGCAATCCACAGCTTCGGATTCATACAGCTGCGGCACACATATTAACATCTGGCAGGATAATAGGATAACCGGAGTCTTAAACCTAAACATAAACAGGTTTAAGTGCCTTGCTTGAGGGCTTATCATAATTAATTGTTGAGATGAGCGAGGAGAGAGCGCTGCTTAATCACTTTCCCCACCCTGAATTTCTCCTTCAGTTGCAGGACTCGCACTGGAGCATTTTCATTCACATCCACTTTAAAATCACACTGCATTAATGTTACAGATAAAAAAAAGAAATGCACAGAATAGTTTTCATGAAACATTTGGAGACACAGCATGTGTGAAATCAGTGTTTACAGCTACCAATTCCAAAGTGATGTATTGTTCCAGCCAGGCGTAATAAGTCAAGCAACACTTATGTGGGGACTGCCGCTTATCAAAGTCATTACCGCAGACACAAACATGCAAGCTATTTCTGTAAACAAAAGCAGCACCATGGAGCTTGTATTGATGGACTCAATGATGAATATACAGTTAGACTGTCAGTAACGCTTGTCAATATGATAGCTGATGGAGTTTCAGTGGAGTTTATTGGATCCAATAAAGCTTCGGGACCTGATGTGAATTTGGATCTCATGCTGTGCCGTAATGGTGCACACTGGCCCAGAGGATAACAACAGAATAACACAAATATGTGAAAAATTTGGACAAGAAAGGCATTTTTCTTATCATTTAATCCATAATTCATCGAGATGCAAGTCTCCGGAGCTGCTCCGGCATCAAACTCTTGGTGAAGTTTTGGCATCTAACTGGCCTTGAAACGCTAATGACGACAGGAAAAGTGTTTATGAGCGCAGCGTTCGGAGGCGAAAATTGAATGATAGCGCCGGTTTGAAGGTCAGAGCTGCAGCGCTGACCGAGCAACAGAGTCACTGACTCCACCTGCTGCCTGGCAGACCTCTGGGCTACCTATCACTCACCCACCCGGCGAACGGCCGCACCCTGGGTGACTGGAATCCACCTCCTAGTTAGCCACTCTATCACCGCAGACAGCGCTCACGGGAGCGTGGGCAAGAGGGCATGTTTGAGGTCGTAGTCAAGTGCACGGCCCAACTGTTCCATCTGGGGACGGGTGTAGGGGGGAGCAGAAAGGTCAAGGGTCACATGGACATTTTGATTGACTGGTTGGATGCGATTTGGGACGCTGCAGTGATAATAAATATGTAACATGGTGGAGATGGCACATGACACATGCAGCTGTTTCTGAAGATAACTATTGGTGTAATTAGAAATATTGCAATGGATGTCTGACCATGATGTTTATGTTCATGTAATCAGTGATATTAAACTGGAGCAGACTGCAGTTGTGGCATCTAATTAAAGCCTCAATTCTATGTTCCTTCTTCAAGTCACCAATCGCTCAAACAGAAAAGGCAGATGTGTGTTGGTGGAGCAGAACAAAAAATAAATCTCTCCACTACAGTACATTCCGCCAAATCAATTTTTAATTTTCCTTTCTTTTGCTCCCGAGTGAATTATATATAATATCCTTGAAGTATAGCAAGCAGGAGTTAATACACGTGCGGCGGTTGTGCTGTGATTATTTCTTTTGTTGTTTCTTTTTCATTAGTCAAATCGCTCAAGGGAAGTTTGTCGCTGTAGGGGGGTCACGCAACACCACGCCAGGAGACTCTGGTTCCCAGCTCGCGAGGATACGCACAAGTTAATGAGCACCTTGAACAATGTTCCTCTGAACAAATTGAGTTAACCTGCATTTTAATTCAATTCAGCCTTTGATTGAGTTGTTGACGCTGGGTTTTTACCCAGCTGCATTTGGTGGAGAGAAAATACCTCCTTTTGTATTTTGGCTCATTCTGCTCCCCGCTGCGATGTGAATGGATTCGCTGAAGGATGCGACGTGAATAATAATAATAATAATAATAATAATACAATTAAGTATTATATACTATATATATATATATATAGTATATAATATAGTCGTACAATTAATACAGATAATAGTAATGACCACTAGAGTTACTCCCTGCACTTACAGTGGCGTTTGAGTGTTTTGTATCCGCTCATTGCATTAGCATCTATAATTAAGCACTATGACGGACAATATCTAAAAGCAGTGGCCTTCAAACCGATTTACATTTAACCCTAAACAAACTCCATGCTAAGGCTCATGTGGCTGCCGACAGTGAAATCCACTATTCTTGACTGATAGGGACACTGCTCCACTAATGCATATTTAATTGTGTGAGCCATTACGATGCTGGAATATTTCAATTACATACATGCATTATACTTTCCTTGGAGGAACAGCTCTGTGTTTAATTTGATTCCGTATAATTACTGTAAAATGAATTTTAATTGTTATATCCAGTGCTAAAATAAATTGGCATATATCTTCTGCTCCCCGCAGTGAGGTGACTTTTCATTTGGATTTGAAGCATTGCAATCAGGCTATATTTGGCCAAATTAAGAAAATGGAGTCCATCTAGATAACTTTGTTTAAGCAAAAGCATGAAGACAGTAAGTGCTCTATTAACCCACTTTGCAGCCGAATGGAGCCCAGTGGAAATCTCAGCACTGGAGGGGTGAAGTCGCACCATAACGGGAGTGGATTTGAATGTGAAAATGGGACTGGTAACCTTTTGTTTTACAGTTTCAGACAAATCCTAATTGGCCATGTTGTTTCGCCATCCAGACCTTGTCAAGAACATTATGGGTGTCACAGTGGCCTGAACATCTGCCGTATTTATTACAGCTGGCTGCCTATTTCTGTTTCAAAATGACACCTGCGCCTGAGCTGCTCACTATGAAATCCTCCCTATTAGAATATGAAATACTGTATATGCACCCCTATCTCTCTCCCTCCATCGATGGCTTCTGTTGTCCGAGTGGATCCAGCAGGTTCCGCTGGGTAGAGATGAGCTTACCCTATTCGAGAATCAGGAGACACAGCCGCCTCATAATTAGATTTGCTTTCTGTGTGGCGCCAGTCCCTTCAATCTAATCTATTTATGCATTCCCTCTTTCAGGCCTCATTGAGATTCTATCGCCTTGTATTTGTACCCCGCCTGTCAAAACGGCCTTCTTTTCTTCACAATTTTAGGCTCATTTCACTGGTGGAGATGGGCGATGATTGCCCGCTGGTCTCATCGCGAATGCAATGTGCTGGAACTTAAGAGGCTTCTCTCTTTTAAAGGCTGGAGTGAGTGAATGTGTCTGTGTGTGAGCGTGCATGTTTGTTTAGCAGGATGAGACATATGCTTGGCTGTGGGATGTGTTTGTGTTTTTGTCTTCTGTCTCTATAGTATGGAGGTGGGTATCAATAAATAATATGTAAGTGAGTGTGTGTGTGTGTAGTAGAGGTGTAGGGCGGTGGTGGTGGTGGTGGTGGCAGGGAGGAGGAGAAGCTGGAGTGTTGAAGTAAGATTAACTTTATTGATCCCTGCGAGGGATAATTGGTTACTGTAGGAGCAAACAATAGGCAATGGATGAAAATGCAATAAACCGAACCTGAAGATGTGTGCTGTCGTACCAAAATAGATCTCTTCTTGGCTTAAATGAATTCTCAAATTACAGATTGTTGTATTTCTCAGACTGGTTACACTTAATGTGCAGTTTTCCACACCGACATGTCCACATTTTTTTACTCTGATCACCAAAGATCTCAAATTAAAGTGAGACTATGTAACTTTTAATATACAGCACTGTGGCCACGAGTGACAAAAACAGCATAATGCTAAATGCTAAAACATTGTGTAACGGTAGAGAAAGGTCATAAAGTCAACAAACTTATTCAGCAATGTCCATTATACAGCAATGAAATTGGATTTGAATGTAAAAATGGGACTCGTAACCTTTTGTTTCACCAGCATGAGACAGCAGTTGCGGACAAAACCTAATTGGCCGTGTTGTTGGAGAAGCTGGAGAGTTGAAGTAAGATTGACTTTATTGAATCCTTGGGAGGGATAATCGGTTACTGTAGAAGCAAACAATAGGCTACGGATGAAAATGCAATAAACTGAATGTGAAGATGTGCGCCATCGTACCAAAACAGATCTCTTCTTGGCTGAAATTAATTCTCAAATTACAGATTCTTGTATTTTTCACTGTGGCCACAAGTGACAAATACAGCATAATGCTAATACATTGTGTAACAGTAGTACAAGTTGAGCAGGCTGTTCTCATACACTGTTCGTACCTACGAAAAGTAATGCACTGTAATTCGTGAATCAATTTGTATATAATTCACATAATTGTGAGCCAGGAAGTATGAAGAGTGACAAACGTTGCATAGGGAGGAGGTCGTTGTGGTTGGGTCAAAAAACACCAGACCTTCGCCCAGGAGACCGTTGTTCGTACCCTTTGTGAAACCAGAAGTCAACATTGATTTATTTGTCTTGTAACTTCCGTACTTAAGTTACGTCACTTCCAGAGTTAATTTAACCCACACCACGATCTTTTCCTAAACCTAACTAAGTAGTTTTGTTGCCAAAACATAACCAAGTTGATCTTTTCATGAACCTAACTAAGTAGTTTTTTTTTTACCTGAACCTAACTAAGTAGTTTTGTTGGCTAAACCTAACTAAGTAGTTTTGTTGCCTAAACCAAAACAAGTCAATCTTTTCCTAAACCTAATTAAGTAGTTTTTTTGCCTGAACCTAATAAGGCAGTTTTGTTGCCTAAATCTAACTAAGTAGTTTTGTTGTCTAAACCTGACCAAGTCCATATTTTCCTAAACCTAATCAACTACTATTGTTGCCTTAACCTAACCAAGTCCATATTTTCCTAAACCTAACTAAGTAGTATTATTTTGACAAGAGACTGGAGTGGAAATTGACATGTGCTTCACGTGTTGCTGGACATTCATAGGAAAACGAATGAAAAATGAGGAATAACTTTTCCTAATTAATCATACAAAGGGTTGAATAAGATACATTGAGTAGAGAAAGGTCATAATGTCAACATACATATTCAACAATGTCTATTATACAGCAACACCTAGCCAAAGCTTGCTGCCTAACATTAGACACCATTAGCTAGTGGGTGTGTATTCACTTATGAATTAAACTTTTTCACTTAAGAGGAATAATGCGACATTTCTTCTCTCGAAAGTTACATAATCTTGTTTTAAGCAGACTTTGTATTTACACAGGAGACACTGAAAATTTATGCAAATAGAAAGTGATTTGCCAAATTACAGTGCATTATCTGGTAGCATTATCAGATTTACAGGTGGAAGCAGCAGAGTTTGTGAGTGAAGATGCACATAAACTTGTGTGTGTGTGTGTGTGTCGTTTGTGTGGCTGTGTGCTTGAGCAGCTATGTATATGTTATTTGTTCACATGAAAAAGGAGAGAGCCTCAAAGTAAATAGGATGCAGGTGACTTGTGGCGGCTTCGGCTGTCTCAGGTGTTTCACTCCATGTCTGTCAGCAGTGAGACCTGTCGCAGTTTGTTGCCAATCCTATCAGCGTGAATGGCAATGTCCCCAGAAGGGCATGGCAATGCTGCAGTACATCCGAACAATAAATTACCCTGATAACAACAATGAATGCTGTTCCTGACAAGTCGCTTGCTATTTTATCATTGTCCAGCTGACACCATCTCCGGTGCCAAGCTGACATCGGCCCACATTCAAACCAAATCAGGCTTTGTGTGGTGAAGCCATCTGCATTGAAGGACATAGAGAAAGAAACTGAGACTGAAGGTTATGGAACAACTGGAATGATTCACACAACATCCTACAGGTGTTTAGTTTGTATCACAGGAAAAAAAAAAGAGAAAACAACCTTGTACAGTGTTTTTATCCTTCAGATGTCGAATGAAACACAGAGGTTCAGCAATGTTTTTATATTGTTCTGTTGAAGAAATCCAACATCTTGGTTAATACGGTTATTTGCTCGCTTGCTGAAGGTTAAGCTGTTTGCTAAGAAACAGTTATGGCATTTAACTCGCTAAAATTTTTTATTTATGTTTGTGTATGGATCAAACAAATGAGATACATTGCGTTAATTAGTGAGCTATGGAGGTGCTGGTAAGGTTAATCGCCTTGGCTACATGTTTCAGGTCATTTGAAAGATTAGCTCAATTGCTTTTTGAGAGATTTTAGGAAAGAGAAATTAATTAGTGATACTTTTACAAATAAAAACACTAGTTAGAGCTGGAGTAGGCAGATATAATTTTAAAAAAAAAAGTATTTTCATAAAACGGTCAGTATATCCTGATAGCAGTGCATGGGACGTGCATGTGCCTCTGTGTCATCCGGTGCTCCTAATGGCATCTGCAAGATTTCACAGACCGGAGGAAAACAGCCAATCAGAGCCGAGCTGGAGTCTGCCATCTGAGCAGCTGGTTTGAGATGATCAAACTAGCGCTGCCTAGTTTGACCGTTTGGTCGGAGTTTGTGAGTGATTGACAGCTGCCTCTGTTGAATGAACAGCCAATAGGAACGCTCTCTCTCTGAAATGACCTGTGATTGGCCAAAGTCTCCCGTCACGGGCTAGATTTTCTAAAGCCTGAAAACAGAGGAGGTGCAGAAGTCTAGTTTTCCCTCAAAACACTCAAATTACAATATGCTGAAAGGTTATTATTGATTTTTTGCCTAATGATGATAAAAATATTCTGCCTACTGCAGGTTTAATATCAGTCTACCCATAAGTAGTACCGTAGTCAGTCGTGGGGAACAGCACAAGACTGCGACTTAAGTTCAAAAATCCCTTTATAAATTTGAAAAAAAATCTGACTTGAAGTTAGGTGTCGTTGTAAACGTTCACTCAACGTTCCATGTTGAATCCCAACGGTGAAAAGAACTGAGCATCCTACAGCAGCCATACTAATTGACTGTGTTGAGTATAAAGTATGACAGCCTGTTTCTGTGATGCTTGTATCCTGTGTGCGTTCAGATCTCTTGGGCATGTAATGCAGCGACGCTTCCTGAGAGCTGCAACCAGAAGCACTGTTCAGCTGGTGACACCATTACAGTGAATGATGGTCTGTCTGACAGGGGCTTCTGTCACCACTTGCAGGAGGAGTCAACGAACTGAACAGTCTCTCAGCGACTGAGGAGCTCTGCTTGTTGCCAGAGGGATAAACACTGTCACTGGTTGGTTTTAAGTTTACTCTGTCTAGTTGAGCATTTGTCAGCTGAACCACTTGATTGTGGTCTCTAAAGCATTTCAGTCCACTATTTGACAAGTATTCACTTCCTGTTATCTAACAGTGAGGGCTTTTGTGTTGATTTCCTGGCTCATAGAATTATGCAGCCCGTTCGCACGAAAAGGCGTATGAATGACACAATGATGTGCAAGGCATTTAGCGTACAAAAAGAACGCCTTTCTTGCTTTTGGCATGCCATCTGTATGCCATGTAGTCTTTACTGACTCCAATGTAAACGCCTACGTGTAAATATACTACGCTCAGAGCTAGTGACATAGAATAAAAAGTGAGAAAGACTTAGGGGGGGGCGGATGGGGAGGTGGATGGATACAACAAACACACAACTTTGAACCAGGAGACCTGTGTTCGAGATCAATGTTTTGTTTT